>NW_028234433.1:7500-12500 GCF_977035675.1 Penaeus japonicus
TAAAGGAGCTCGGCCGCTTATTCTCTAGGATCCTCAGACTGGCCGGGCACCGATGCGGGATCCGTCCCCACGTTTTTCGCGACGAGATTTGGGGAATCAAACAGGACTTCCGGGACCTCTTCAGCAAAGTCCGAGAACCGCTCCAAGCTCCTGACCTGGACAAGCTCCCGCAACTGCAGCAAGAAATCAGAGTTTTTCAGGAAGCCCTTCGCCAGAGCGTGCAACAGGAGAGTCGACGGGAGCTGCATGACTTCTACCCTCTCCTGTGGGATGTGACTCTCGCACAGTGGCTGTATCCTGATCTGAAGATCCGGCCGAGTCTGAACTTTACAAACCTGGTAATCATAGAAGACACGTCGACTATGACGCCCTCTCAGGAGCAGAATTATCAGCCCTGTGACATATCCCACGAGAATCTGCTGCAGGTCGCGCCGCGAAGTGGTCGCCTGCCGGAAGTGATTATAATATCGGGCGAAGGAGGAATAGGGAAAACCACGCTGCTGAAGCACATGCTGGAGATGTGGGTGAGAGATCCCTCGCAAATCAAGGGACTTAGAGACGTCTCGCCTCTGCTGTACCTACAGCTCCGGGGCTGCACCATCAGCTGTTGGGAGGACATGCTCAAGCACCTCCTCCACAGCACATTTCAGGGATCTGGACTCACCATTGATATTTTTGCAGACTTATTCCAGGCAATGCAAGTTGTTGTCCTGCTGGACGGTTATGACGAGGTGAGCAAAAAGGCCAAGAAACTCATCACTGATCTCTTGAACTATCGTGGGAGCATGCGCATCGTGATAACCACAAGACCAGGCTGCGTGAAAGAGTTGACTCAAATCATGAAGAGCAAAAAGCACGTAATGAACGTTCAGATCAAAGGAATACGCAGGGAAGACCGCTCCTACTTTATTGAAAACACTCTGGCTGCGTTCGTGCAGTGTTCCATCCAAAGGGCTAATTTGCAGGATAAACTAGTCAACACTTTGGAAAACCTGGAATTTGAAAAGGACGGGCTGGATGTGCCGCTGACTCTGATACTGCTGATCATACGCGAGGTTGTGGCACCAGACCAGAGTTCGCAGGACATCTTCGAGGATTTGACAAAGCTTATGGTGGGCAAAGTTGAGGAGAGGTTAACTCTGAAGGGCATTGATGATGCGGATGACAAAGTCAAAGAGTATCATGAATTTCAGAAGAAAGTGGCTCTCAAATGTCTGAAGAGAAAGGAACACGACTTGCTGAGCGAAACGGTGGAAAATTTGAAAGAAAAATGCACCACACTAAATTTACCATACAAGGAAATGCTTTCTGGATTTCTTGTTTCAAAGAAATCGCGACAGGGTCTCTTTATTACTTTTATTTGGTCCTTCCCACACAACCGATTCCAAGAACACTGGGCTGCTGGTTATGTAGTTGTGCAGTTGCTAAGGATGTCTCCTCTGCCGGACCTAACGGGGCTGCTGGATTCGTCCTGTCTACCGAAAATTACTGATAAAATTCGTTTAAGGTATATCAATGACAAGAATGATGTACAGTTTGAATATAATGAAAACCCAATTCTTGATATTTATTCAGATGATGTTAGTGAGGCAAAACAACTAGTATATTGGAAGACATCAATGGATAAGTCAGAAGCCTTAATGGAAGTCCTGGCTAATATTACACGTATACTAGCTTTGACACAGAAAAGTCTTCTGGATAAAGTTGCCATAGCTATCACCAGTCTTGTCTTATATGGTGACACTAATTTTGTGGACAGAGTAAATGAATTCGAGAGGTACTTTCAGATGGTTGTGGCTTCAGGGCAACATGCTGCTATAGTGGAAACAAGTGCTAGGGTATTGGGTGACGCTGACACTCTGATAGTTAAGGAAACGTCTCTACCTGGTTTGCTACCTATACTTGATCATGTTAAGGCTCCTTGTGTTCAAATATATACGCTACGAACCACACCAAACCTCCCATCACGCAAGGTTATATCTGCTATGAAGGATTTGTCCAGAAGAGATATTGAGATCGAGCTAAAATGTTTTGAGAAACAATCTGCAGAATATTCCGAGATGCGTCTTGAGGCAATCACAGGTCCAGGGAATCGTTCCCGACTGACGCAGTTCGAAGGTTACTTGGCAGCAGCGGGAATGCTACTCCTTCCTGAGAGCCTGAAGGAGCTAAGAACCAGGTCCGATGTGGGAGGCATGCAGACCTTGGTGGCGAGGCTCCCTTACCTGCAGAATCTACAAAGTCTAGGTAAGTTAGAGCTATAATGATGGTAATATATCAGTAGCAAAATTGACTTACCATGATGATAATGACAGTGACAAAAGTATGAAAGGTACAGATAAAGTAGTTTGCAATGCAAATGGCAGATTTCGGTGGTCGGCTGACAGCAGCGGAGATGCCCCTCCTACCCGCCGTGCTCGAGGAGCTCACGGTCACGACCGACGGGGAAGGACTGAAAGCTCTGGTGAGGAGACTCCCTCACCTGAAAAACCTGCGGTTACTCAGTAAGAGTTGGTGAAGCCTCACTGATAGGATGAATTATAATTATGATAATTATAGCAATGATAATGACAATGGTGAAAATACAAAATATACATAAAATTAATGGCATTCTCTAATTATTAGCAATAACAAACTCATATGAACAGTAACTATAATAAGGCAATATTTCCATAGGTTTTAAAGGGCGACTGACGGAGGAAGAGATACCCTTTCTGCCGTGCAATCTCAAGCAGGGGCTGATCGAGACAGACGGACAAGGCCTAAGGGCCCTGGCGAGGAGGCTTCCTCAGCTGAAGGCCCTCTATGAGTTAGGTAATTGTCTATTATAACATGTGACCAGAATGCTAAGATAATCATTGGGGGAAAAAAAATCATAAAAATATGTGAGCTTTGTATGTGTTTATACAAACATACATAGATGATAACTCCTTTATGTAAGGAAGGTCAGTGGCTTTTTAAGACTTAATGTAGCACTGAACAGTATAGATTGTATGTATCCTGAATGACCAAAAAATGTAACTTTATTCGGGCTGAGAAGTTGATGGGACCTAATTGGAATAAAATGCTGGTATCTTTATAGACTTCTGATTTGGCCAGATATAAGACTGCTGGACTGTCCTTCGCCTGCCTCGCTGGTTGCCCTCCCTTATGAGGGTTCCAACCTGAGACTGGACCTCGAAGCTATTTCACCTCCTTCCTGCCACTGGGTATGCGACGCCGTGCAGGCGCTTTGCTCCGCTCGCATCCGGAGTACACGTCTGCAGTTGCCAAGGGATTATGGTATGTTGTGTCTCAATGTAGTAGTAGATTTTTGAAGTGATAAACTAGTAGCATGCAGTCAATAGAATTATCTGATGTAGTGTTTAAACACTTATAGATATAATTTTTATATGCTTTTGTTGTATAACTTTATTTATGGATCTTTTTTTTATTATTATTGTTAAGGTCAATCAAATAAAGAGGGAAATAGACCAATAATCCACCTAATTTAAAGTAATTTTTAAAAACTAAACATGGACATAAGATTCTAGTTGCGAGGATCCCTCCTAGCAAGCTACCAGGCAGGGGTACGGACCATCCCCTCTCCTCTCTCCCGACAGTGTTCTTCTATTTTCCCAAACTGAGACTTCCTTGGTCGGAGGTAACCTGATGAGTGGGAGTGGCCACAGGGAGTCGAGCCAAGTGTCAGTCAAGCCTGTGTTGGAAGTCCCAAATTGTTCAAGGTGTAGTCATTGGCTTAACACTTAATCCTGCCAATTATAACCTCATGATCCGACATATGGATCAATTACAAAAGGCATCCTTCTGCACAGTTATTAGCATCTCCAAATATTCCTGTCGAACAAGTTCATACCTCCTGCCACTAGACCAGTCCACTGTGCCTTGTGTCAACTGAGTAAGTTTTCCTCGCAGACCATTTAAAATTCTGGATATTGGTCTTACCCCAAGAGAGCCTCATTTACCTAACAACTTAACTCGATGTAACAGATGATCCATATCCTGACTCGAACAGCCCATCACAAGTTAAACCTTGGGCTGTCACTCGTAATTGGGTCACTTCTGCTAGCTTCCCTAGCCTCGCCCCTAATAACTGTGGCTGTCACTCGTAATTGGGTCACTTCTGCTACCTTCCCTAGCCTCGCCCCTAATAACTGTGGGTGGCAAGCTACAGGTCCTGGCAACCCTATGTTACCTCACACAGAGATCGTGGCCATTGGTTCTCAGGCAGGGAAGGCTTCTATCGACTGTGGCCCGGCGGTCAGTAAAACCAATTGCCTGCCTCGCTTACCTGGTGGAAATGGAATTAACCTTTCTCTCAGTTTGCTCATCTACACGGCTTACGGTCAATATGGCAATAAGGGGGGCAGATTGGCAACAACTGCCTCTCTAAAGCTGCACATCGACCCTAGAGGTCAGGGGGCCAAGTGTCATTACGGCGCAAGGGTTTGGTCACACACCGGTGGATCAGGACTCCACACCTCTAGGGTCCCCTGCTGCTCTAAGGACTTCTTTAGATCCTTACTTAATTACCACATTCTTGAAGATACCTGTCTCTCTCTCTCTCATCTTTTTACTTTTTTATTTTCTGTCTCCTCTCTCATCTCTATCCTCCCTCCCGACTTCCTCTCTCTTTTTCAGATTATTAACCTTTTTTATTTCTGGGCAGATGAAGATCAGGAGCAGAGTCTGAAGCAAGAAATGAGGGACCGCGGGGCGACATTCCCCCTATTCGCCAAGGGTTTCAAGTTCGACTTCGCAAGCGAGTCGACGGCGCACCTTCCACTCGATCCTCCTCCCCGGCGAGATCGTCTGGTTCCTCGTCGCTTCTGGTGCTGTGCTCTGGTTGCCCTCGTCGCACTGCTGGCACATTTGCTGGTCGCGAAGTTCTCGTGAACGTTGACACGATCTGTACATGTGTCTCGTTGTGTGTGTGTGTGTGCGCGTGTGTGTGTGTGTGTGTGTGTGTGTGTGTGTGTGTGTGTGTGTGTGTGTGTGTG
>NW_028234433.1:20000-25815 GCF_977035675.1 Penaeus japonicus
GCTAAAGTTTAAAGATCTGAGACTCTTTCCTGCTTCGGCCATCTGTTTTTCACTACTTTTCTGATTATTTAACTTATTCATTGTGATTTCAATTATTTTGTGGTCCGATTGGGCTGTATAAGTTGATGATATGTTTTGTACATCTTCCCCTATAATAATGAAAACAAGGTCCAGTATATTTTCTTCCCTTGTTGGAATATTGATGATTTGGTTAAGGTAAAAAAAATCATCAAAATCTAAAAGCATTCTCGCTGGTTGTTTTTCATCTTTAGTGGCATTTGCTCCTATCTTTATTTTCTTTGTTTCCCAATCGATAAAGGGGAAATTAAAATCGCCAAGTATAATAATAGCTTCAATTTCCCTTGTATTGACAATGTGATTACTAATAATGCCTAGTGATTCATTGAAAGATGTTTCTGTTCCAGGTCTGTATAAAATAATGTTTAGCTCTTTTGTTATCTTTTGTCAATACCCCTAGTATTTCTACTGTATTATTAGAGTATTCTATAAGAGTATCCATTCTAATTGCTAATTCTTTCCTGATATAAAGAGCTACTCCTCCTCTGCTTCTCTCATTTCTACCTTTCCTTATTAGCTCATAGTTATTAATTTTAATTTCTTCATTTTTTATGTCTTCATTCAGATGAGTTTCTGTAAGAGCTAGCATTGAATAATTGTTGATCTTTGCCATGTCCTCTCGATATGTAGGTTTTGTCTAGTTACTTTTTGGATATAATCCCTGCATGTTTAGCAATATGAGAGTCTCAAATAAATTATTTATTTGCGTGTCTACATTACCTATCAACTATTGATGTCGTTTCCCCCTATTTTGGGGGAGCTGGACCTTCCCCCGGTGTAGCGGTGGGCGTTTCATTACCTGCTTTTGTTCGAATAGGTATGCTTCGCAGGACTGAATGTCCTTGTTGTTGCTGGTGATATACCAGTGTTTTCCTGCTCCGTCTTTTTCTCTGTTTTCTCTTAGTTTATTTATCAATGTATTTTTATTTTGCCTTTTTCATAGCTCAAGTCCGGTGATATCCATGCTTCTTTATATTCATCAATTTCCTTTAGTTTCATTATTCTTTCCAATCAGTTTCAATTTCTGTTTTTCATTTTCTAATTTGACCTTAATTGGCCTTGGTCTCAAAGCCTCCTTTAAATATTTGCCCTCTCTAAAGGCACTCTCAACTTTGATATTTTAATTGAGGTTCAATTTTGTTATATCATTAATCATCTTCATATCATTTATTTTCCTGATTTCAAGATCATTTTCTTCTAGATTGCATATAAAGAGCCTATTTGTTCTGAATGTATTTTCATTTTTCTTCTCTGACTTTTCTTTTGTAGGATGTTTTGTTTTTTTCTTTTTGTCGCATACAACCTTCCAGTTAGCCTCATCATCATTTTCTGGTTGTTCAGTGCCTGAAATATCATTGACTAGAATATTCTTGACCTGTTTATCCAATTTTTGCCTTACTATTTCAGCTATTTTTCTTCTTATGATTTACTTTACTTTGCTCACCTCTTGGATTTTATTGTTTCTTCTTTGGCTTTACTTTTACATTTTTAGTGTCTTGTATACAGCCTTTTCTATTTCCAGTTCAGCAGCCTGAGTTACCTTTTTTTCTTTAGGTTTTTCTTTTTGCTCTTGTTTTAATCATGAATTTCATCTTTCAATATTTGTATCATTGAATCTTAAAGTCCTTTAATTCTTCATACATTTTCTGAATTATGTTTTCTAGTGGGCATGCCCTTCACACTTTTTGGGTGTGCCGATTTTTTGGTCACCGATATGGCTCATTTCCTCTTTTCCAGAATGTCTGATACGGGTGCATATACATTTTCTGCCATTGTGTCCCTACTTTCCTCAATTCTAATTAGTTCTTAAAAAAAAAAAAAAAAAATGGCTATGATATATCGTCACAAACTTTTTTTTTCCAGTTCAGTTTCAAGACTAGAATTACTTTTAGTATTGGGTGTCTTTGAACCAGCTTCAGTCTTTCTGTATATTTTCTTGATTATATATTTTTAGTTCATTATTGATGCCTGTTAGGTAAGCATCAATATTACTTATAATTTCTTTCCTGTTTTTTCAAGTATTTTCAAATTTGTGGCATTTTTTCCTATCACAGTTTTGGCATATAAATTGCTTTGTTTCATTGTGTTTAAAACATTTTTCACTTTTAGAGTTTCTTTTACTTCTCCTTGGTTTATAACATGTAGTGTTTAAACCCTTATATATATATATATATATATATATATATATATATATATATATATATACATATATATATATACATATATACATATATACATATATATTCAATATATGTATGTATGTATATATGTATATATAAATATATATACATATGTGTGTGTGTGTGTGTGTCTATATGTATATATATATATATATATATATATATATATATATATATATCATTATCATCATCATCATCAGCCTGTATCAATCCACTGCAGGACGTAGGCCTCTCTCAATCTTTTCCAGTCATTCCGGTCTTGTGTCCTCTGATTCCAGTTTACTCCTGCGAATTTTGCTATTTCATCCCGCCATCTAGTCATTGGGTCTTTTTGTGTCGTGTATTACCCATTCTGTTGTTTTCTTTGTCCACCTGTTGTCCTGTCTCCGATATATGTGTCCAGCCCACTGCCACTTTTTCTTTTTGATGGTTCTTGAGTATATCCTCTACTCTTGTTTGCTGGCTGATCCATGTGGCCCTCTTCTTGTCTCTTAAGCTAACTCCTAGCATAAGCCTTTCCATTCCTCTTTGGGCGCTTACTAATTTCCTCTCGAGTGCCTTGGTCGTAGTCCATGTCTCTGATCCATATGTCATGACGGGGAGGACGCATTGGTCAAAAATCTTTCTCTTTAGACATAGTGGCACTCCAACCGTAGCCTGATTCGCCGCTTTATCTCGCCTTCGCAGGATGTACTCGACTGACTGAGTTGCCGTAGGGATACATACTGGTTCCCGGCTTCTAGTGCGTCGCCTTGTATTTGTATTTGCTTAACTGGGGTTCGACTGTTGAACATGACTTTAGTCTTTTTCATGTTCATTTTAAGGCCAATCTTCAGACTTTCCTTATTTAAATCGCTTATTAATTGTTGTAGTTCATCTGCTGACGCACCGAAAAGAACAATGTCATCTGCAAATCTTAGATTGCTTAAATGCTCATTCCCTATTTTAATCCCTCTCTCTTTCCAGTCTAACTTCTTGAATACTTCCTCTAAGCAGGCTGTAAATAGCTTCGGTGAGATGGTGTCGCCCTGCCTAACGCCTTCTTTTTTATTGGTATTTTATTGTTTTCTGCGTGGATTTTGACGGTCGCTGTACCATCTCTATATATATCCTCTTATAATCTGCAGTATATTTCCTCTACTCTTTGTTTACGAATTGCATCCAGTACTGCAGATATCTGTACCGAGTCGAATGCCTGTTCATAATCTACGAATCCGATACACAGGGGCTTACTATATTCGTTCGTTTTCTCCCTTATTTGAGCTAGTGTGTGGATAAAAAATGGTCTGTAGTTGAGAATCCACTGCGGAACCCTGCCTGTTCCCTGGGTTGTTTTGAATCTAATGTGTCGGTGGGACGGGCTGTGATGATTTTTGTGAACAGTTTATAGATTACTGAGAGGAGGCTTATAGGTCGGTAACTCTATAAGTCTTTTGCGTCTCCCTTTTTGTGTTTATTTATTAAAATTATTATTGCGTTTTTCCAGGCCTTCGGAATTTTACATTTCCGACGTCCTTCTTACTAGACATCTGTTATAAAGACTGGCCAGCTTTACTGCACCCCCGCGCTCCCCTCCCCGCACCCCCCCCCTCCCCCCCCCGCAATCTCTCCTGCGTCTCTTTGAATAGGACGCTTTGAATAAGATCTAACTGATGCCGTCTTCTCCTGGTGTTTTTCCTCTTTTCATGCTTTTTAGTGCCCTATTACTTCATCTACCGTGATGTTTGGGACATCTCCAATTGTTGTGTTTGTCTCCGTATGTGGTTGGTCGTTTGATTGGTATAGATTGCGATAGAAGTTTTCTATTACTTTGATAAGAAATTTTCATTTTTATTGTATGTCGCCTCTCCGTTGGGATTCTGTACTGCATACATGTGGGGTTTCCCTAGTCGGTGCGTCCTCTTTGTTGCCTGAAGGCTGGTGCCGGCAAGCAGAGCTTCGTTTATTTTTCGTATGTTAAATTGTTTTTATGTGCGTACATCCTCTTTCTTCTTCTTGTTTATCGTCTTAGTCAGCTTGTTGATTCTATCTTGTCTCTGATTGATGTTATTTTCATGTCCCTAAGCTGTTTCATAAGCTTTTTTGTCTCTACCGAAAGCTTACTGAACCTTTCTTTTTCGTCTTTACCCCTTATTTCAAGTGCAGCTTCCTTTAATATCTCACTGAATAGGTCGTTCATTTGGTCTATGTCAAGACCTTCTTCGAGAGCTGAGTATTTGTTTCGGATGTTAATACTGAATTCACTTTTTTTCGTCGCCCTAGTCTTGATGTTGGTAGATTAGCGAGAGGCTTTTGTATGAGCTTGTTTCGTTCCTTCTTAGCTGTAACTTAACTCTACTCCTGACCAGTCTATGGTCGCTATCGACATTTACTTATTGATAACGGTTTACGTCTTGTACGATGTCACGCCTATTGGTGATTATGAAGTCAATTTCGTTTTTAATGCCGGATGGTGATTTCCATGTCATTTCCTCCCGGTTCTCTTTTCTAGAATGTATTCATAATTTTAAGAGATCGAGCTTCGGCGAATTCTATCAATCTTTGCCCTCTCTCATTTTCTGGTGCCTATTCCATGTTTCCCAACCGATATTTCTCCATCTTCCTTATTCCTATCTTGGCATTAAAATCCCCCATAATCACGGTTAAAATGGGTTTTAAGTTTTTGCTCTATCGGTAGCGCTTGCACATCTTCATAGAAGCTCTCTATCTCCTCATCACTATGACTGCTGGGGGGTTAGGAGCGTACATTTGGATAATTTTTAGGCTGATCTGTTGTTTAGTTTCTGTATTACAGAAACTACTCTTTCGTCACACTATAGAATTCCCTAACATTCTTTTTCAAGTCGCTTGTGAACTAAGAAACCTACTCTGATTCTTGTTGCTATCCAAGGGTTTACCTCGCCAGTATATAAGTGCCCATCATTTAGTAATTTCTGCTCTTCGCCTAGTCTCCTAACTTCAGAAGGTCCTACAATATCCCATTTAATAAATGGAAGTTCCTCAAGCAGTGTCATAACATCAGATTCTGTTCTCAGGGTCCTTACATTGTATGTGCATAAGTTCATCATCTTTAGGCGGCCTGGGTCTACCGGAGATTCTTAGCTCCCTCTGCTCCGGAGCGAACCTGATCGCCGCCGTGACCAGGGGCTCCTTCGCTTCCGGGGAATGAGGGCCGTTGTCTTGTCTGGGAAATCATATTTAAGAGGTGTGTGGCCTGGTACCCCCACCAGTCGGCCTTGTGCTCGGTGGGGGGAGTAGTTTTAGTCCGGGAGGTACCATTAATCTCCAATATATATATATATATATATTTATTTATATATATATATATATATATATATAATATATAATATATATATATATATATATATATATATTTATATATATATATTGTTTTGTTTATATATATATATATGAGCTATAATATATATATATATATATATAGACATATATATATATATATATATATATATATATATATATATATATATATGTATATATAATAGAATAATATATATTATATATATATATTGTATATATTTATATTATATATATATATA
>NW_028234433.1:25915-35915 GCF_977035675.1 Penaeus japonicus
CCCCCCCCTGGGAACCCCGTTAGACCCCCCTTTTTCTCTCCTCCCCCCCCTCCCTCCCCCTCCCTTCCCCTCCCCCTCCCCTCCCCCTCGGACACCGTTCATGACCCCCCTTTTTCTCTCCTTCCAACCCTCCTCCTCCCCCTCCCTTCCCCTCCCCCTCCCCTCCCCCTCGGACACCGTTCATGACCCCCCTTTTTCTCTCCTTCCAACCCTCCTCCTCCCCCTCCCCTCCATCCCCCCCCCCCCCTCCCCTCTACACCGTCATGACCCCCCCTTTTTCATCTCCCTTCCAATTCCAACCCTCCCTTCCTCCCACCTCCCAACCCACCCCTTCTCCCCTCACCCCCCCTCCCTCCCCCTCGGACACCGTTCATGACCCCCCTTTTTCTCTCCTCCCAACCCTCCCCTCCCAGCCCTCCCACCCCCTCTCAACCTCCCCTCCCCCTCGGACACCGTTCATGACCCCCTTTTTTCTCTCCTCCCAACCCTAACCTCCCTCCACTCCTCCCCAACAACCCCCCCCCCCCCTCCCTCCTAACACCCCCATCCCTCCCCCTCGGACACCGTTCATGCCCCCCCTTTTTCTCTCCTCCCACCCCCCCCTCCCTCCTCCCACCCCCCCCTCCCTCCCCCTCGGACACCGTTCATGACCCCCCTTTTTCTCTCCTCCCAACCCTCCCCTCCCAGCCCTCTCAACCCATACCACCTCCCTCTCAAAACCTCCCCTCACCTTCCCTCCCCCATCCCTTCCCCCTCGGGACAACAACTCCCCACGGACACCGTTCATTTCAGACCCCCCTTTTTTTCCTCTATCCTCCAAACCCCAGCGCTTTCCCTCCTCCTCCTTCCTCCCCTTCCCCTCGCCCCCTTCAACCTCCTTTTCCCCCCTCGTACACCGTTCATGACACCTTTCCTCATTTTTTTTCCCTCTCCTCCCTTCCAGCGAACCCTCCCTCCCCCTCCCTTTCCCCCCCTCTCACCCCTCCCTCCCTCCTCCCCATCGGACAAACCTGTTCATGACCCCCCCTTTTTTATTTCTCCACCCTTCCACACCCCCCCCCTCCCTTCTCCCTCCTTCCCCTCCCCTCTCCCCTCCCCCTCCGGGACGACACCGTTACATGACCCCATCTACTTCACCCTTTTTTCTCTCCTTCCAACCCCCAGCGCTCCCTCCCTCCCCCTCCCCTCCCTCCCAGCCTCCCTCCCTACCCTATCCTCACCCCCTTCCCCAGTGCTTCTCCCTCCCCCTCGGACACCGTTCATGACCCCCCTTTTCTCTCCTTCCAACCCCCAGCCAAGACTGAATCCAGATACATGTTGCTGCTTCGTTTTTCTTAGCGGGAAAGGGGTAAGTCTGACTCCTCGTGGCAGAACAGCGTGGCTGATTGAGGCACCTTCTTTTGAACTTGTCTTTTTGCTCGTTTCTTTTCTTCTTCTTTTTACTTCTCCCTTTTTCTTCTTCTCCTTCTGTTTTTTTTTTTTTTTTTTTTTTGCGTCTTATTGTATGGTCACGTTTTTTTTCTGATGTTTTTTTTTGTGTTTGTATGTGTGTCTGTTGATGCTTTTGTTTGTTTGTGTTTTTTGTTTGGTTGTTGTTTTGTCTTGTTGTGTGCTCTGATTTTCTGTTGTTTTTTTTTCTTTTTTATTGTCATTTTTGTCATTATTCTACTATGCTTACTGATTTCACTGTTTTCGTTTTGTTTGTAATTATGTTTCTTCGTCTTTTTTCTATGCTTAGATCATTATTATTTTTGCTTTGGTTTTATAATATATAGATATATATATAATAATTGTCCTTTGCCTTATATTTAATTTCACTTTTTTGTTTGTCTGTCTTTGTTTGTGTGATTGTTTTTGTTTTGTTAGAATAATGTATTTGTTTTTTTTTTACCTCCCCTTTTAAGAATTTTCTGTACTGTTCGTCCTCTACATCATCATCATCATCATCACCTTTTTCTTCTTCTTCATTATATACTTCTATTTTGTCATATTCTTCTCTGTCTTCTTATAATTCTTAGTCTGCTGTTTCTTCCCATCTTCGTCATTTCATTCTTCTTCATTGTCTTTTTGTTCTTTTTCTTCGTCATCTTATTTTGTTTTGTGAACCCACTTTTCCATTTCATTATATTCTCTTTCTCGCTCTCTCTGTCCCTCTCTCTCTCTCTCTCTCTCTCTCTCTCTCTCTCTCTCTCTCTCTCTCTCTCTCTCTTTCTCTCTCCTTCTTCTCCTTCTCTCCTCTATATATATAATAATTATTATTATATATATATTATATATTTATATTATATATTTATTATTATAATATATATATATTATCATATGAGTTTTCATTAATGATATCAGAACTTCTCATTGATAATGTAAGTATGAGAGTTTCTGCTTAGCAGTGACGTCAGAGTTTCTCCTTAACAAAACAAAGGTCAAAGTCCTTTCATACGATTGACAGCAGTAAGTATTCCAGACTTGTATGATTTTTTTTTTTAAGTAAAGTTTATCATTGTTGACATGGGAAGAGAGCTAGCTAGTTATGTACATAACAGTGACGTCAGCGCTTCAAATTAATGACGTCAGAGCGTATCAGGAACAGATGACGTCAGACCTAGTTGGCTGTGACATATATATATATATATATATATATATATATATATATATATATATTATAAATATTTTTTTTTTTTTTTTTTTTTTTTTTTTTTTTTACGAGTAATGGCACGACCGGGACTCAGCACGAAGTCTCAAGTCTTTGTTAGAGAGACGAAAGAGAAGAGAGGAGGTAGGTTTGTTTAGGAGGAAGGGAGGTGTATAAACCAGAAAAAAAATAAAAGTTATTTAAAAATATTTATAATTATGGTTGGTGTGTGTTGATTTCTAGATTAAGCGAAAGTAGTAACATGCTGATGCGTCCCCTGTCCTGATTGCCAATCTCATAGTATAGCCGTTGACACAAAAAGACAGAGACAGACAGACAGACAGACAGACATACAGACAGACCCAAATAAAGAGACACATCTACCTACAGCAATGACGTATAAGCTTAAAGCTTGTCAGTTTCACAAGGTGTCCATGACGGCGCGATTTCACTCGATAGTTTTACAGGTTTCACTTATGTCGAAAAGAGTATGTAAGAGTTAACTAGTAAGTAACAACGATAACATCCTTGAGGATACGCAGCTTCCTCGTTCTCCAAATACGCTCTCTTTATGGGAAAACTCTGATTCGGACACATCTGACTCCTGACACATGACTCCTGCTGATGTATTATAAGCAAAAATCCTTATGATTATATAGTCTGACAAAATCCAGTGAAGAGTGTTTTACGAACAGCGCAACTTCTGAGTTAAGTTGGAAGTTCCGAGTAGAAATGTGAGGTGACTTCCGAACAAAAAAGAGAAAAAAGAAAATAAATAAAGGTCCTATTTTAAATTTCAAACCTATTACAGGTTGTCTTCTAGCAGACCTTAAGGTTCTCTGGATTTCAGTTTAGTTTCTGTGGTTCTTCTTTTCTGGGAACCTTTGAGGGATTTACCCTGTGAATGCCAAGTAGTCACTGTTCCATTTAGGGTGTGGAAACAGACAGACAAAAGATGAGGTCAGCAGACAGGAGAGCAATATCTTTCAAAAGGGGTCACTTTCTCTGACTTTATTTTCATCCAGTGATGATGGTAATGATGATACTGATGGTGATGGTAGTAATGATGACAGTGATAATAGTTATGATGATAATGATAACAATGATAATAACAATAATGATAGCAATGAGAATGATGAGACTGATAACTGATGGATATACAATAGTGATTGTGTAGTCAGATATCAGGATGATTAATTGATAATAATAATTAAATTCCAATGGAACATAAGTAATGATGTAAGGAGACGAAACGATAATGATAATGATAATAATGACAATAAAGAATGATAATAATAACACTAGACAAGTGATGAAAAACCTTCCTCCTTCAACTCTCCAAAAATTCAAGAATAGAATTTTGTTCTTAAAAAACATCTCTTGAAATGACTTTTCCGGCTGACTTGGCCACGCTTATACGTGCTTCTTTTTTGAGCATTTTATTTTTTGTGTTTTACTAAACCATTTTTTTTTTTTTTTTGTCCTGCTTTATTATTATTATATTTTGATATATATTTCTATATTTTGTTGTTTGTATATATAATTTGTTTAATTTCTTTTTTTTTTTCTTTTCTTTCTTTCTTTCTTTCTTTTTTTTTTTTTAAATAGTTTACTTTACTTTTTTTTTTTTGTTTTTTTTTTTTTTTTTTCTTTAAAGCAAAAAAAAATCAAAATAATTCGTTTCTTTCTTTCTTTTTATTTTTTTCTTTTATTTTTTTTTATTATAAATAATAAATTATATAAAGAAGTTCTTTACTTTTGTTGTATTGTGTTTGTCTCGTCTGCCATTGTACTTACTTACTGTTTAATTCTAGTTTTCTATCTATTTAATCCTCTTAACAATCTATCTCTATCTCTCTTTCTCTCTCCCTCTCTCTCTCTCTTTCATTCATACCCACGGCTTTGTCCACATTAACCTTTCCCTTCCCATCTTGGTCTAATCTATCTAACTCTATGTATACAGTTTTCACCCCCCCCCCCCCCACACCACAACATCCACCCCCCACAACACACACCACAACGCACACACACACCCAAAACCCGAAACCAACACCACACACCCACACACCACAAACACAAACACACACCACAAACACACATCACATCCACCCCCACACACACAAACCACACCACATGGACAACACTCACACAACAAACAACACACACTTACTCAAACACACCATGAACCCCTAACACACACAAAAACCACACCACACACACACACACACACACACGCACACAAACACCCACACACACCAACACACACACACACACAAACACCCCCACCCACCCACACACACACCCCCGCCCCCCCCCCCCCCCCACACACACACACACACAAACACACACAGACACTCGTATCTATCAACCTATCCCCTTATTCATTCACACGCAGCTCCTGTCTCAGTATGAATTCATGTCACAGAAGAGTCCAAACCACAACTCCGTTCACACACATATTCCCACGGCGTAGACACAGGGCACTAGTTTCTTTCATTATGACATATGACTTGTATTCAATATGAGATTCTAGGAACTTAGGTACAAATACGTAATGAGAGGTGCTTGCTTGGTCACTATCATGAGCCCTGTCAGATAAAAAAAATACTAGTATTGCTCTCAGCTTTTTTTCTTCTTCTTTTTGATTAATACACGATAATCTAATTTGAAAAGAATGGACAAAAATCCATGAAATTTTAACATTGAGATTAGATTCATATGTTTTCAACTATCTTATTCTTTACTGATATCCTCATAGATTTAATATTATTATTGTTATGATTATTATCATTATTATGAATATCGAACTGGATGTTATTAGTCCATACACTGATTCAAAGCATCACACACACATCTGTCTATCTATCTATGATATCTTTATCTATAAGTCTATTTATATATCTGTATATTTATATCCATCTGTCTGTTTGCCAATACATCTATCTATCTATATATATATATGTGTATATATGTATATAGCTATCTATTTCTCTTTCTCTCTTTCTCTATCTATCTATTTATCTATCTATCCGTCTGTCTCTCTTTCTTTCTCTCTCTCTCTTTCTCTCTCTCTCCTTCCCCCTTCCATTTCTCCCTCCCATCCCTCCACCCATACCACCTCCTCCCTTCCCATCACACCTCCCTCTCTCCCTCCCTCCCTCTTATCTCTCTCCCCCATCCCATCCCATCCCCCTCCCTCCCATCTCTCTCTCTCTCTCATTCTCTCTCTCCCTCCCTCCCTCCTATCTCTCTCTCTCTCTCTCTATCTATCTCTCTCTCTCTTTCTCTCTCTCTCTCTCTTCTCTCTCTCTCTCTCTCTCTCTCTCTCTCTCTCTCTCTCTCTCTCTCTCTCTCTCTCTCTCTCTCCCTCTCTCTCTCTCTCTCTCTCTCTCCCCCTCTCTCCCTCACTCTCTCAACCCACCAACCCCTCACTCCCTCCCTCCCTCCCTCCCTCCCTCCCTCTCTCTCTCAACCCACCAACCCCTCACTCCCTTCCTCCCTCACTCACTCACTCACTCACCCCCTTCCTCTCTCCCTCCTCTCCCCCAGGGCAGCGTCGTGGGGCAGATGGGCGCGGGGACGACCTTTGGTGTGAAGTCCGTCATTCAAACGACCGTCTCGGGCAGGCACATCATCACGAGGGAGAACTGCGAACTCCTGCGGGTCGAGCAGAGGGACTTCCGTCATCTGTGGCAGGTGAGATGAAGGATGCTTGGGGGGGGGGGTGCTGTGGGGGGAGGGGGAGGATGCTGTGGGGGAAGGGGGAGGGATGCTGCGGGGGGAAGGGGGTATGGGGATGGGGAAGGTAGAGGGGGAAAGGGGAGGTTGCTGTGGGGGAGGGGGAGGGGGGGAGGATGCTGCGGGTGGGGGAGGGGATTTTGAGTATATTGAGATGTGGTGATGCGGGGGATTATTTTATACATAAGACTATCTTCTTACTGAAGTATGTATGTAAGTATATATGATATATTCGTCTATGCACTTATACACACATTTACACACACGTACACGCAAAAAACTACTCATGCATAAACAAAACATACGCTCGAAAACATACAAATTCATATAAACACAGAGAAAACAAAGAAACATGCATGCACACAAACACAAAACACAGACACACATAAACACAAAACACAGACACACACAAACAAACAAACAGTCAAACCTATACAAACACACATTTGCGCAATCAGTGTGCAAGCGATTAATTGCACCTAAAATGCAAATTCTAATCTGGCACACACGTAAACAAACAAACATAACTCGTTTCCATATTTCCATTATCCACAAACAATGCAACCTGCAACATCTATTCACAATTAAAAACAATAACCATAATGACATACGATCAATAATAAAGATATTTTCTTTTTTGTTTCAAGTTTGGTCAACATGTCAATTGCAAGTTGAAAAAGTGAAGCCAACGCAACACATGAATTTGCATTGATGAATTCTGGCCCATTTGCAATTCAATCCGCCAGAGACTAATGGGACTGCCTTTATTACCTTAGATAAGGGGCAGTCGGAGAGACGTAGAGTTCGTGACGGAGGGAGGGAGGGAGGAGGGAGGGCGGGAATGGATTGAGAAGGCGATGGATGGACGGACGGGAGAGACGGGAAAAAGTGACAGAGAGACGGAGGGAAGGTGGGAGGGAGGGAGGATGAAGAGAGAGAGTGGACGGAGTGACGGAGTGGACGGAGTGACAGGTGACCGAGAGAAGGAGTGGAGGGGAGGGAGGGAGGGAGGAGGGAGGGAGGATGAGAGAGAGGGATGGATGGACGGACGGAGAGACGGAGTGACAGAGAGACGGAGGGAAGGAGGGAGGGAGGATGAGAGAGAGAGAGAGACGGAGAGACGGAGAGACAGAGTGACAGAGAGACGGAGGGAGGGAGGGTTTTTTGGTGGAGGGAGGGAGGTGGTTGGAGGGAGGGGAGGATTGAGAGAGAGGGAGGATTGGACGGACGGAGAAGCGACGGAGTGGTGGAGAGACGTGAGAGGGGGAATGGAAGGAGGGAGGATGAGAGAGAGAGAGAGGACTGAGAGACGAGAGGACGATTGACAGAGAGAGGAGGGAGGGAGGATGAGAGAGAGGGAAGGATGCACGGACGGAGAGACGGAGTGACAGAGAGACGGAGGGAAGGAGGGAGGGAGGATGAGAGAGAGAGAGAGACGGAGAGACGGAGAGACAGAGTGACAGAGAGACGGAGGGAGGGAGGGAGGATGAGAGAGAGGGATGGATGGACGGACGGAGAGACGGAGTGACAGAGAGACGGAGGGAAGGAGGGAGGGAGGATGAGAGAGAGAGAGACGGAGAGGCAGAGAGACAGAGTGACAGAGAGACGGAGGGAGGGAGGGAGGATGAGAGAGAGGGATGGATGGACGGACGGAGAGACGGAGGGAGGGAGGGAGGGAGGATGAGAGAACAAGGGAGGGATGGATGGACGGACGGAGGGACAAGGAAAGATAGAGAGAGAGAGAGAGAGAGAGAGTCAGACAGACAGACAAAGAGCGAGAGCAAGAGAGAGAGAGAGAGAGAGAGAGAGAGTCAAACAGACAGACAAAGAGCGAGAGCAAGAGAGAGAGAGAGAGAGAGAGAAAGAGAGAGAGAGAGAGAGAAAGAAAGAGAGAGAGAGAGGGAGAGAGAGATTGGTATACAGGGAGATAGATATGTGAACATATGACTATATTGATGGGTACAGAGGCAGGGATCAAAATAGATAGATAGAAATAACTTTATGATGAAATATTTACGAAATAAGAAGATATATATATATATATATATATATATATATATATATATATATATATATATATATATATGTATGTATGTATATAGAAAATAAACATAGATATAGATATATAACAGACATTCATATACACACAACAATATACTGTAGATGGTGATATAAAGATACTGCACCTTCTATAAACACAATGTTCATTATTCACATCCACGACCTCACATTACTTACAATATAACTTTGGTTCTCAAAGTTTACGCTGACACATCAAAGACCCTTTGTATACCTGATTTTATCGACATGGTGATGTGTTATGTGACGGATAATCTCATGCAGGGATTTAGGACATAATCTTTGTAAAACATGTATCATATTAGCGCTGCAGTTATATTGGTAATTCAGTGAGGTGGATTATTTTTTTGTGATTATCATTATCTGTTTATGAAGTGTGTGTACTTTGATTGTGTGTACTTTGATTGTGTGTGTGTGTGTTTTTGTGTTTGTGTGTACTTTGATTGTGTGTGTGTGTGTGTGTGTGTGTTTATGTTTGTCTGTGTATGTGTGTGTGTGTGTGTGTGTCATAATGACAAAGTGTGGCTGTGTATGTGTTTGAACGTGAGTGTGCTTTTGTCCATTCGTCTGTGTGTGTGTGAACCTATTGGCAGGAACCAGAGGAAACCTAAACCACAAAGTAAACCTTCTGTAGAAAGGCAGACGGAAGAAAAATAAGAAAAATGGAAAGAAAAAGAAAATAGTTTCGGAAACTGCGCTTGGTCGGCCAGACTTTAATCCCCTGCCCTTTTCAGTGGATTTAATTCCAGTTTCTCAATGTTTCGTCTTTCAATGAAAAATATAAATCAGATGAGTAACTAAATCAAATATCCCTTCAGATTAATCTTACTTGAAAAAAGACTGTCGTAAACCAAAAAGAAGAAAAAAATGGAATAGAAACGGAGTACTTTTTTATTGAAGTTACCCCTTCACGATCCAGAGAAAGAAATATTTTCGAAATAAAGAAAACGGGAGTCGTCATCGTCGTCAAGCGAAAGTCTTTGAAGGTTGTTGTCAAAGGCAGGGAGCATTGCGCTAAAATTCAAACTAAGAAACAAAATATAAAATAAATGAAACTGAACAAAAATATACTAAAGAGAGGCGAAAAATAAAAGGAAAGAGAGAGAATACAAGGACTATTAGTCAAAGGAAGGAGTTTTAGGGGGAAAAAAGAGAGACATGCTATATGATACCAAAACTCTGGGGAGGTCAAAGGGAGGATTGGTATAAAACAGACCGGGCGAAGTTTGTGTGAAAATAAATTCTTTCTCACTATTTCCCCCTTTTGCTGTCTCTCTCTCTCTCTCTCTCTCTCTCTCTCTTCTCTCTTTTTTTTTCTCTCTCTCCCTCTCTCCCTCCCTCCCTCCCTCCCTTCCTCTTTCCCTCCCTCCCTCCCTTCCTCCCTCCCTCCCTCCCTCCCTCCCTCCTTTCCCTTTTCCCTCCCACCTTACCTCTTTCCCTTCCTACCTCCTTCCCTCCCTCCCTCCCTCCCTCCCTCCCTCTCATCCTCTCTCTTTCCGTCCTCTCCCCTCCTTCCCTCCACTCCCCCACTCCCCTCCCCTCCCCTCCCCTCCC
>NW_028234433.1:42140-44640 GCF_977035675.1 Penaeus japonicus
TGAAGGGGAAGGGAGAGGAGGGGAGAGGTGGTGGGGAGGGGTGGAGGGGTAGGGGATGAAGGTGGAAGGGAGGGGAGAGGGTGGTGGGGGAGGGGTAGGGTGGTGGTTGGGTGGAAGGGGCTGAAGGGAGGGGAATATATCTATTACTTACTATCCATTTGCTTCTATCCCTCCCCTTCCCCTTCACCCTCCCCCTGAACTGATCTAAAGTAAATAATAATGTGAATCATATAAGGGGAGGAGGAGGAAGGGGAGAGTGGTTGGGGGGAGGAGGGATGGAGGGGTTGAGGGAGGGGAGGAAGGATGGGGGTTGGGTAGAGTGGAGGGGTAGAAGGAAGGAGAGTGGATTGGGAGATGGAGGTGGAGGGGTAGAGTGGAGGGGTGGAGAGGTAGAGTTGAGGAGAAGGGGAAGGTACGGAGAGAGGGTTGGGGGATGGGGGTGGAGGTGGAATGGGTTGAAGGGAGGGGAATATATCTAGAGAGAGAGGTGGAGGATGGGGTGGGGAAGGGGTGGAGAAAGAGGGGGAAAGAGAGAGGAGGAGGATGGGGAGGGGAAGAAGAGAAGGAGGAGGAGGGGGAAGGCGAGAGGAGGAGATGGAGGGGGGAGGGGAGGAGGAGAGGCAAGAGGAGGAGGAGGAGGATGGGGAAGGGGAGACGGAGAAGAATGAGGAAGAGAAGGGGGGATGAGAATGAGGAAGAGGAGAAAAGGTAGGAAGAGGAGGAGGAAGGGAAGAGAAAGAGGAAGGGTAAGAGGAATTGAAGAAGTATGGGGAAAGGGAGGAGGAGGAAGGGGGAGGGTAGGAGGAGAAGGAGGGGGGAGGGAAGGGGGAGGAAGGGGGAAAGTAAAGGGAGAAGGGGGAAAGGGAGTAAGGGGAAGGGTAAAGGGAGGAGGAGAAGTAGGGGGTAGGGAAGGGGGAGGAAGGGGGAGGGTAAAGGGAGGAGGGGAAGGAGAGGAAGGGAGAAAGGGAGGAAGGGGGAGGGTAAAGTGAGGAGGAGGAGGGGTATAGGAGGGTACAGGTGCCGTGTTTGATTATATAGGTTTACTTATTACTCCAGATAAACATTTGTGTTTACTCTCACGAAGGTAAAAAAAAATATATATATCATATAGATGTATACAAATATGTAAAAGATTTATACCCTTCCCCTTTCTCTCTGTCTTACCCTTTTCTCTCTCCTCTCTTTACCTCTTTCGCTCATTCTTCTTCACTCTCATCCTCACTCTCTCTCTCTTTTCTTCTTCTCTCTATCCCTCTTTCTCTCTTTCTCATCTTTTCCCTTTCTCCTCCCCCTCTCTTTCTTACACTCTACTCCGCATTTTCTCTCTTCTCTTTCTCCCTCTTTTTCTCTTTCTCTCTTTCCTTCGTCCCCCCCCCCCCTCTCTCTCTCTCTTTCCTCCACCCCTCTCTCATTCCCTTTCCTTCTCCTCCGTCTCCCTCTCTTCACCTTTCTCCTCCATCTCCCACCCCTCTCTCTCTGTCCTTCTCCTCCCTCTCCCTCCCGTTCTCTCTCTCCTTCGACTCCCCCTCTCTCTCTCTCTCCCTTTCTCTCTCTCTCTCCCTCCCTCTCTCTCTCTCTCTCTCTCTCTCGACTTTGATGGATTATTCAATTTTCCCGCCAGAACTCAGTTAATTAGTCAACAGCGTCAAGTTGCCAAATGTGAATTTCCGACAACAGTAAGTTCCCCGCAGAATAAACAATTTTTGTCGCACCACGTTCTGGCTAATGCATATTAAATCGGAATCATTTTTGTATATATATATAATTGGGATATGTGAAATGTAACGAGTGGAAGGTCCTTAATAATGAGTTTTTCTTTTAAAGGTGGGTGGGAGGGGGAGGGGGAGGGGTATGGTGGGGGCTCACGAACTGTTTTATTTACGATGTGGGTGTTTTTGTTTCTTTCTTTTTCTTTTGTAAAGCTTCTGAATAAAAATGAGATAGGCCTAGACGGTGTTTTGTATTCTTCTTCATTTTCTTTTTGTTTGATTTTTATGCTTCGTTCTTCGCAGGATTTTCTCTTCTTTATTTGTACGTTTTATTTGTTTTCTGTTGTCTTTACTTCTTCACATAACAGAATACATAATATAGTCCTTTCTCTCCCCCTCCTTCACTCTCTCCTCTCTCTCTCTCTCTCTCCATTTTCCCATCCTTCCCCATTCTCCCATCTCCATTTACTTCTCCCCCACTTCTCCCCTCCCTCCCCTCTCTCTCCCCTCCCTTCCCCCTCTCCCTCTCTCTCCCCTCCCTTCCCTCCCCCACTTCTTCTCCCTCTCTCTCCCTTCCCTCCCCATTTCTCCCCTCTCTCTCCCCTCCCTTACCCCTCTCCTCACTCCTACCCTCTCTCCTCCCTTCCCGCTCTCCCTCACTTCATCCCTCTCTCTCTCCTCCCTTCCCCCTCTCCCCCCCTCTCTCCCCTCTCTCCCTTCCCGCCCCTCTTCCTCAAAGAAAAGTATTTAGCGTTTGGGCCAAATCAGCGTCCTGACATCAAAGTTCATAT
>NW_028234433.1:59640-62140 GCF_977035675.1 Penaeus japonicus
ACATATATATATTATAAAAATTATTATTTTTTAATATATATTAAATATATATATATATCTATATACACAACAACACACACACATATACATACATGTATTTTTGATGACAAGACCTCCGTTCGACAAAACGCCGTCAAAATACATCTCCTTGCGTGTTTAGATATTCTGTCTCAATCATATTTACCTTTCTTTTACATTTGTCCGCTAATGAACTCTGTTCATATATACATACATATATATATATTATATATAATATATATATATAATATATATATATATATATATATATAATATATATAAATATATATGCATGCATACATGCACACGCTTTCTCTTTCTCTTCTCTGTCTATCCTGTCTGTCCGACTATCTGTCTGTCTGTCTGTATGTCTCTCTCTCTCTCTCTCTCTCTCTCTCTCTCTCTCTCTCTCTCTCTCTCTCTCTCTCTCTCTCTCTCTCTCTCTCTCTCTCTCTCTCTCTAATCTACACACTCACACACACACACACAAATACATACACCTGTGTCTGTGTGTAAAGCGTACCCAGCGTGGAACTGTTGTGGTCGAGAGCGAAGGGGAGAAGCGGAGAGGGAAGAGAACGACCTCAAAAATAGTCTTCGGGAAATCATATATTTCACCCCATGACACTGGAGAGTCGCGAACCCATGTCATGCCCCCCTCCCCCCATCCCCCAACCTCCCCAACCCTCACCCCGCAAAATAATAACAACAACATGAAAACAACTCTCTACCCCCCCTCCCCCCTTCCCCCTCCTCTTTCAAGCTCCCTGTCTTCCTAAGTCTTTCCCCCCCTCCTCCCTTCCTCCCCTCCTACCCCCCACCCCTCTGACCTCTGCCTTCTCTACCTTCTCTCTGCCCCCTTACCTATCCTCCAACCCCTACCCCTACCCCCTCCTGCCCCCTCCACCCCTCTGCCCTCTGACACACCTCTACCCCCCTGCACCCTCTACCCCTCTGCCCTTTGACACACCTCTACCCCCCCTCCCCCCCCTCCCCCCCCACCTGTCTCTACAACCACCTTCCATCCCTCTCTCCTCTGCACCCCCCCCAAAAAAAAAAAAAAAAAAAAAAAAAAAAAAACAGATACTAAAGAAGTTTAACATAAGTTTGCAATAATTCGCTTCACACTTCTTTTCCTTCAGACTCTGGGAAAATTTTCTCAGCGTGTTTCTTTAATTACATCCAACATAATTGAGAAGAGCGAAAATATCTTGAATCCAAACTCTGTGTATTTTAGTTTCGGCCAAATTCTATTTTCTAAACAAATTTTCTAAATGAACTTTCGATTTTTTTAATCAAGAAATTTTGAATTAAGAAATTTTGATGATTTTCGACTGTGAGAATAGGTTTCATATTTGAAAAAAAAAAGAAAAAAAAGGAAGAAAACAGAAAAAAATAAGAAAAAGAAAAAGATACATATATATCTATATGTATATATATAATATATATTATATATATATATATATATATATATATATATATATAAGATATATATATATATATATATATATATATGTATATATATATATATATATATATATATAAATATATATATATATATATATATATATATTATATCTATATATATGTGTGAAGTGTGTGTGTGTGTGTGTGTGTGTGTGTGTGTGTGTGTGTATATATATACATATATATAATTTTCTCTTCTTTATCTAATAGAAAAAATATGAATCGAACCAAAGCTAAACTTCCTAATAATCATATATAATATGTTATTTTTGTTGTTGTTTTTCTTCAAAGAAAGGATCTTTTTTGCCAACAAAGCTAATCCGAATCTTTCATAATCTAAAAAAGAAAGACATAAGAATAATAATAATAATGATAATAATGATAATAATAATAATAATAAGTGGATTTTTAAAATTTTGTATTGTTATAAAAACGGATTTTTTTTGGTTATTTTTGTAAGCTTAAACCGAAAATTGGTTCTCTATTTGAATAAAGTAGAACTTTTTATTTTCTAAAAGGGTTTTTTTTTTTTTTTTTTTTTTTTTTTTGTTTTTTTTTTTTTTTTTTTTTTTTTGTTTTTGTTTTTTAATTAAATTTTTTTAGTTTTTTTTTTGTTAAAAAATTTTTTTTTTTTTTTTTTTTAATATATATATATTAAATTTTTTTCTTATTGTGTTTTATGTTTTTTATATTTGTTTTAAATTGCTTTTTTTTTTTTTTTTTTTTTTTTTTTTTTTTATTTTTTGTTTTTATTTTTTTTTTAATTTGTTTTTATATTTTCCTTATAATATTTTAAGTGAAAATTAAGATAATATATAGCAAAAATAATAGTAAATGATGATTGGTGATAATGATAAGAATAATAACGAGAATAATGATAATGATCATTATGATAAGAATGATAACAATAATGATTATATCTATGATAACAATAATAATGATATGGCTAATGATAAAAATGAAAAAACAAATGTTTTTAACAATAATGATATTGATGACAATAATCAAAGGTGAT
>NW_028234433.1:69640-79640 GCF_977035675.1 Penaeus japonicus
GTCTCCTCCCTCCCCCCTTCTCTCTCTCTCTCTCTTCCCTCTTCCCCCTTCCCTCCCCCCCAGCTCGGGCTGAGTGGCCAGGCGTCCCGTCTACTGGGTTCCCTGGCTTGGCTGGTTGCTTTGGCTGGCTGCACTGGAGTTCTCGCTTCATGCTCAGCTTAGTTCATCGTGTAATTTTGCATTTGGGCGCCACAAGTGAAGAATAAGAGTTAGTGGCCCACGAAACAGGAGTTAGTCGCCCATGGAATGGACTATAAAACAGGGACAGAGCGGTGCGGGGACAGTGTGGGCCAGCAGGGCGAGGGAGCAGGAGCAGGTCCTTGGGGCTCCTGCTGAGGCGGCGTCGGTGCTGCTCCTGCTGATATCCTGAAGGAGGAGGAGGAGGAAGAGAAGGAGGAGAAGGAGGAGGAGAAGGGGAAGGCGTAGGAGCGAGGGCGAGTCTTCGAGGATCTGCCGCGACGTCTCTGTCTCTCTCTCTCTTGCCCTCTCTCGCAGGTCGTTGTGGGAGGGGGGGGGAGGGGGTAATTAGAGCGCTAACGACTGGCGACGACCCCGGGTTTACGAGCGCCGGTCACTCTCGTTGCTCTCGTCCAGAGCTCGTTCTCGTGCCCGACGAGTGCGAGCAGGACGACGGACGGATGGACGGACGGAAGGTGCGGCGGGGAGGCGGCGGGAGAGGGCGCGAGGGGAGAGAGAGAGAGGAGGGAGAGGAGGGAGAGAGAGAGAGAGGAGGGAGAGAGAGAGGGAGGGGGACAGGGGAGTCACCAACGTCGAGGTGACACTTGGAGCGCCCCCTTCCCCCTCCCTCTCCCCCCGCCCCCTCTTCCCCTACGCCTCTCTACCCCCTCCCCTCCACCTCCCCTCCGTCCCCCTCCCCCCCTCCTCTCCACATACGCACACCGTCCCGCCAGAACCACCAAGGAAAACCACGACGCCGTGTAGTGCTGGTGACGTCATTATCTTTCTCCCTCATAGGAAACAAAAAAGAAAAAGAAAGATACAAACGAAGTAAAAAAAGGAAAAAGAAAGAAAGAAGAAGAGGAAGAAAAGAGAAGAATCAAGATGAAAAGAACTCACTCCTTCGCCCCCTCGGCCGAGCGCTCGCCGACACCGACAGCGAGTCTCGAGAGCGCCGCGGCTTCCCTCGGAACGGCGGCGCCCTCGGATCGGAGAGAGCGTGAGCGACCGATCGAGAGAGAGAGTGAGAGAGAGCGCGATCGAGAGAAAGAGAGGGAGCGAGAGAGAGAGAGCGAAAGCGAGAGCGAAAGCAAGAGAGAGGGAGAGTGAGAGAGAGTGAGGGGAGGAGGGGGGATGAGCGCGAGGGGAGGATAGCGTCCGTGTCCCCGTCGGCAGCCTCCCCGCCACTCCACTCAGGGCCGCTCTCCCCACTCCCAAGTTAATGAGGATTTGATCGTTTCTCTATTGACTTTGCGATCGCCGCCGACGCCAGTGCTTGTGATTGATCGACGACGCAGGTGCTTGTGTTATTGTTATCGCTTGTTTATTTTTTTGTCACCGAGCGCCATTCCTCTCGGCCGCTGCTGCGAACTTGGCGTCTGAGAGAGAGAGAGAGAGAGAGAGAGAGAGAGAGAGAGAGAGAGAGAGAGAGAGAGAGAGAGAGAGAGAGAGAGAGAGAGAGAGAGAGAGAGAGAGAGAGAGAGAGAGAGAGAGACAGACAGACAGAGACAGACAGAGAGAGAAAGAAAGAGAGAAAGAGAGAGAGACAGAGACAGAGACAGACAGAGAGAAAGAGAGAGAGAGAAAGAGAGAGAATCTTTCCCTCCCGTGAATGTTTGTGTACAGAAGTCTGAAGGATTATTTTGTATGTTTATATATATCCAATGAGCCGTTGGTGAAGTGATCTGAAGACTCTCCTTGAGGGCGTGATAATGGCTTCAGCTTCCTGTGTTTTCTCTGTGATGTTCCTCGACTGTGACTCTCTCGACTTTCTGAGGAGAGTGATTTGGGCGCTGTGGTCACACTCGAATTTCTTCTTTACTGATATCAAAGATTCTGGTATAATGACTGATTTTATTTCATTTAAGTAAATGAAATAAAATTATTATTATTGTAGTTATAAGATTGTGTTCGTTCGAAGGAATGTGGAAAAAATACCAACACTCGGAGACTCAGCGTACGGCGAACTTTGAACATTCTCACGCGCTCCGCAATTGGACTCTCAGAAAGAAGCAAGGAAGACGAAGAAGAAGAAAATAACTATAAAGAACGATGAACTACAATACTATCTTACCATGGAAGTAGATAAACTAGCACAAAACGAGCGAAACGACAGAAAAAATAGCGAAAAAATTACCGCCAAGAACAGACTAGCGGCCGATTCAGTAGCAAGAGTTCGGCCGGCTTTTGTTTCTTCAGTCCCGCCGCTTCCTATTATTATTATTATTATTACACCTCTATTTATTTCGCTATTGCTTATTCTTCCTCTGTTTCGTGAAGGTTTTGAGGAGAGTGATGATGTGTGGTGATGGGGATAGTGACATGTGAAGTGATGGTGGTTGGTGAAGACTGTATAGTGGTGTTAGTGCACAAACAGATAATTTTAATGATAATGATTGTAATTGTTATAGTTATGATGATTGTTATGATGATAATGATGGTGACAACCATCAAAATAAGAGTGATGATGAAGATGATGATGATGATAATGGTTATGATGGTAATGATGATAATAATGATAATTATAACAAAGATTATAATATTTCTAATGATGAAAAAAATAGTAATTATGATGCTGATGAAAATAATAATAACAATATTGATTATAGTTACAACAATCATAATAAAAAAAAGGTAGTAACAATATCAACAATAGTAAAAATGAAGATAACAATAATAATTATAATAACATAAGTAATAGTAAACACGATAATAATAATAATAAAGATGATAATAATAATAATGATAATAAAAAGGAAAATGATAATAATTAACAATAATAGTATAAATAATACCAGTAGAATAAACGTAGTAGCAGCAGTAATAGTAATAGTAGTAGTAGTAGTAGTAGTAGTAATGATAGTATTGTGGTAGTAGTGCAGATGATAGCAATAGCAGAAATTATTGTTTCCATGATAATGATGATAGTTGAAGAAATTGCAATAATAACAGTCGCTGCAATGAAATGATGATGGATATGATTATAGCGATAGCGGATAATTGTAAAAATAATGTTCGTGGTGATAATGGTGGTGATGATGATAATAACAATGATAGTTATAATAGTAATGATGATGATGATAATGATGATAATAATGATAGTAATAATAATATTGATAATAATAACAATAATAATGATGATAATAGCGATAGTAATAACAAAAATAATGATAATAGTTATAATGATAATTGTAATGATTATAATAAGGGTAATAACAATGATTATGATAATGATGATAACAACAACAATGATAATAATGATGATGGTAATGTTAATGTTAATAGTTATAACAATAATAATAATAAGGATTATGCCGATGATTATAATGATGATTATAATGAAGATAAAGATAATAATGATAATGATAATAACAATAGTAATGATGATGATGGTATTAATAATAACAACAACAATGATGGTAATGATTATGATAATAATAATGATAATGAGGATAAAGATAAGAACAGTAATAATAATGATAATAGAAGCAATTATAATAATCATCATAACAGTGATGATAATAAAATATTAATAATAATGATACTAACAATAATGATGATAATAATAATAATAATGATAATAATAATGATAATAATGATAATAACCATAATACTGATAATAATAAATATTGCGACAACAATAATAATGATAGTGATGCTGTAATGATGATTATATTTATTATCATCTTTATCATAATCATCACATATACTATTATTTATATCATCACCATTGTCATCTTTTCATTATTATCAAAGTTGTTTTGTTATAACAATTATTATTATTGTATTGGCATTATTATTATTATTATCATTATTAACATTATGATGAGGATGATGATCATTGTAATTATTATTTTTGCTATCAATATAAAAAATCAATATTGTTATCATCATTATTGTTATCATTATCATTATCCTCATTATAGTTGTTATTATCTTGATTATCATCAGTATTAATAGTATTAGCATTTGCATTAGTGTTATTATCGTTATCATGATATCATTATAACTATCATCATTATTATTATGATTATCACCATTATTCATGTTATTAGTGTTACAATTGTTATTGTTGTTGTCATTGTTATTATTATTATCACTGTTATCATTGCTATCAAATCATAATTATTATCACTGTTATTACTGTTATCATAATCATAATTATTATTATTATATTATTATTATCATTATTATTATTATTATTATTATCATTATTATTATTATTATTATTATTGTTATTATTATCATCATCATTATCATTATTATTATTATTATCATTATTGTTGTAACTATAATCATTATTATCATTATCACTATTATTGTTATCACCATTTTAATTAATAGTATTGTTATTTTTATCATAATTATCATATTTATCATCATTAGTACTACTATCATCATTATTATTGTCTTAATTGCTATCACTAATTCTAATTTCACTGATGCGAGTATTACTATAACTGTAACTATTACTACTACCACTACTACTACTATTACTACTACTAATGTAAATTTTACTATGATAATCCTCATTACAACGTGTGGTGATACGAAAACGCTTTTTCCATTATTTATAATATTATTATTTTTATTAATCTATAGCTATCATTATTATTATCATCATAATGATTAAGATGATGAATATGATGATGATACTAATGATAACAATAATGACAATGTAAATAATAATAGTATAAGGGAAATTAATGATAATAATGATGATGATAGTTATAAAGATTTTGATAACTACAGCCATGAAATACAATGACGATTATAACAATATGGATATTAATGACAGTGACAGTGTAATTAGAATAACATAGTAATAATCATCATAATTCTGCTAATGATGATTATTTTCTTATTAGGAAAACGTTGATAATGATAACAACAATTGTATAGAATAATGATAAGGATGAATATAATGATAAGGATGACAATGATTACGATAATATCAAGATGTAACAATGATAATGATGATGATCATTGCCTCATAGCGCACTATTATGATTATCATTATTATCATCCTTATTATCATCATTGTCGTTATTATCATTATCAAGATCATTATCACTATCACTATCACAGCTCCTACTAACACCACTAACATTGTCACTATATCAATTATTATCATCATAGTCACCATAACAACAAAACTATTCACCATCTCCTACAGTGACTTGTAGAAATTTTCCTGAGTCTTTTTTGTTGCATGATAAATTGCAATGATAATGATGATGGTGATAATAATGATACTAATAATAGTAATGATAATAATGATAATTATGATGATAATGAAAATAGTAGTAATGATAATGATAACAGTAATAATGACAATAATTACAGTTATTTTGATAGTAATGATTATAATAGTACATAATTGTAATAATAGCGATTATAATGAAAATTATAATGATTATAATAATGATAATAATAGTGATAGCAATAGTAATAATGACAATAATAATAACACTTAAAAAGATAATAAAAAAATAATGATAATAACAATGATAATAAAAAGTGGTGATAATAATACCAGTAATAATACTAGTAATAACAACAACAACAATAACAATAACGATGAAAAAAATAACATCAACAATTACGATGCTAACAACAAAGACAATAACAATAACCGTAATTACCAATTCCGAAAACAAATCACGCCCGCGCTACGCCCGCCCCTTCCCGTTCGTTCCGCCGCCGCCTTTGTCGCCGCTGGATACGGTGCCGTTCCGCGCAAAGAATCGCCGTTCGCGTAATTTTCCGTTTGCGTAACTTACCGTTCGCGTAACTTATCGTCTGCGTAACTTACCGTTTGCGTAACTTATCGTTTGCGTAACTTACCGTTCACGTAACTTACCGTTCGGGTAACTTACCGTTCGCGTAACTTATCGTTTGCGTAACTTACCGTTCGCGTAACTTACCGTTTGCGTAACTTACCGTTCGCGTAACTTGCCGTTCGCGTAACTTATCGTTCGCGTAACTTACCGTTCGCGTAACTTACCGTTTGCGTAACTTACCGTTCGCGTAACTTGCCGTTCGCGTAACTTATCGTTTGCGTAACTTACCGTTCGCGTAACTTATCGTTCGCGTAACTTACCGTTCGCGTAATAAAGACCGGATTTAATTACGTTTCGGATAACGTAAGGTTTATTTTGAAGGATAATGTGATAGGATTTTTGTATATCTGTTTGATTCTAAATCGAGGAATTAATGATGGTTATTATTTTGATAATGAGGATGAGTAGTCCGTATTTGTTTGTTTGTTTGTTTGTTTGTTTTATGTCTCGATGATTCGATCACTGATTTTGTTACGGGTAAAAGAAGGGTTAAAAAGTAAGGTTGTAAAATTTCTTTCGTGTTTTTAGTAATTACTATAGTTAATTTAGGTAAATTTAGGTTATTTGTCAGTCCAAAATATTTCTAGATTCTTAGACAAGAGGGGGAAAAATACATTCCATTTAATTTATTCCTTAATAATAATAATGACCAGAGGCATTAATTATAAGGTTATGGATGGATAATCGGTGATGTTTATTCGCGTGTCTTTGTGTGCGTGTGTGCGTGCGTGTGATTACGTGCATTCTTGTGTCACTGTTGATTCAATTAACACATCAACACTAAGAACTAGAGTCATTAACAACGAGGTTATGGGTGATAGTTCACGTGTTTATGTGCGTGGATATGTGCGTGTGCGTGCGTGTATGTGTGAGTGTTTGCGTTCGTGCGTCAGTGTTCCGTTCTGTGTACGTCGGAAATGGCGCGTGAAGGACCCTCTCTGCCCCTACCCTACGTACTGGACATGTACCCCCCCACCCCATCCCCACCCCTCTCCCCTATTTGACCCAATATGGCCCAGCTGCAATTTCTGAGGATATATCAACTTCCGGGGATCAATTCAACAATGCTAATTTTCTTGCGCGAATATCTTCGTTTATTGCTACATGCCGATTTCCATTAAAATAGTTGCTACACCCATATTATGTTATTATGCAAGCCCATTATCCATCCCACTTATGCTTATCCCTCCCCTCTTTCTTCTTCTTCTTCTTTCCCTCTTCCTCTGACTACCCTTCACCCTTCATCCTCTACCTCCACTTCCTCCTTTATCCCCCCTCTCCCTCTCCCCCATACCCCCCTGAGGTTGTTGTTGTTGAGGTCTGTGTTCGAGGCCGACCACAGTCCCCTCGGGCGTGGTAATAAAGGGGTTGAATGAGGCCGTGAACTCGCTCTGAGGTCGAGTGAGGGGAGAGAGAGAGGCAGGCGAGGGGACGGACACACAGGACTAATAATGAAAGGAAAGAAACGTAACTAAGGGTCGATCTTTATTTATTTATTTATTTTGGTTTACTTTATTTATTCTTTTTATTATCGGTATCATCTTTTCACTTCGGCGCCATAGGTAGTGTTGTTGGTACTTCTTAGCTTGACTTTCTCGGGTATTTTGGCGGGAAGGCGCGCACGCAGAGAGAGACCGCCGGCCTAAAATAATCCGTATTTGAACGACATTCCGATTATCTTGATCAAGTTTTTTTTTGTGTGATTGAACGTGAGATACTCATACTCTCAAAGTAAATCTAACTTACTATATAGATCGCGTAACAACACCTCCAAAACTTTGAACGGGGGAAAAAAATCGAAAATAAAATAAAAAGGTATAAGCCGGCGGTAAAGCCTTGCGCGATCGGTCACACTGAAAATGAGACCCCGTAAAAAGAGAGAAAAACAAATAGAAAACATCAGTGGTAAACAAATTTCGAGTCGAAAAGAAGTCCGACAACTTTGATTATAAATCTCTCTCTCTCTCTCGCTTTTTAGAAGTTGTCCTTTCGCGTTTGTATATAGGAAGCTTTGAATAAAAAATAATGAAGATTATGGTATTAATGATAATGATAATTATAATCACCACTTATTTTTATAGCCTAGGCAAACGTTATCAGCAAATATTATATCATGCAGACCACGATCGACTTGTTTTTTTGTTTTTTTTTATTGGATTAGGAAAGTTCAGTTATCAATTTTATTGGATATCAATACAGAGGTATTATACTCAGAATGTTGGAGAAAGGAACGTGTTTTAATAAAAAGGAGTTTGTTGAAATGGCATATTGATTCAACGGTCAATGTTAGGTTGAATAATCACCGAAATGTATCTAACGTCAACAAATATATTTCATTTCGAAATATGATAGAATTTTTATTTTCCATAATGATGAATGTTTGGAAGTTTGAATAATCTCTTAAGTGAATGTGGCATATTATGGTGAATGAAATTTTTAGAGGGATTTCGTTATAATGACAGGGAGATATCGAGAGAGAGAGAGAGAGAGAGAGAGAGAGAGAGAGAGAGAGAGAGAGAGAGAGAGAGAGAGAGAGAGAGAGAGAGAGAGAGAGAGAGAGAGAGAGAGAGAGAGAGAGAGAGAGAGAAGAGACCAATGAGAGATGAGAGACGAGCAGAGATGAGGCGTGAGAGGAGGAAAGAGAGAGAGAGAGAGAGAGAGAGAGAGAGAGAGAGAGAGAGAGAGAGACTGAAAGCGGGGGATAGGGAGAGATAGATAGATAGATAAAGAGATAAAGATAGGGAAACGGATAGAGACAGATCAAAATATACACTTCATCCTTTAAAATACAGAAATAAAAAGAAAAATATTCAAAACACAATTCAGACAATATGTTTTTCTCTCCCCCCTCCTCCTCCTCCTACTCCCCTTCCCCCTACCATCTCATCACATCCTCCCTCACTTTAATCACTCGAATAATGATATCACCCTCCCCCATTTCTAACTCTCTTGTACATCAATCATTTTTAATCAGTTTTAGTGATATTCTAGATGTTTTCTGCTTTTACCTTACGATTAATTTACGATTAAGTTAGAACGGATGTATGGTGTTAGTGTTATCTTTCGTATCCTGTATATTCAACGAGAGATAATTGTGCAGGTGTCATTGAAGACTTATTGTACATGTTCGTGTAGAGTTGCGTGTTTGTGTACGCGCGTGTGTGTGTTGCGCTTTACGCGCGGGTAGGTTGGGGGGGGGTGGGGGGTAGGGGGGGGGGGGGGTACGTTCTGCTTGCGGTATTGTATTATGTCGTATGATTGATATGTTGGTACGGTCCTGTTGAGAATGGTGTGTGTCTGTGTGTCTGTATGGGTATGTGTGTCTCTGTGTGTGTGTGTTCGCTTGTATATATGCGTATGGTTTCGTATGTGTTTAAGCATGTTCGTGTATTTAGATGTGTGTGTCTGTCCTCGTTTTGCTTGTATAATTTTATTGCATCAGGTTGCTCTTATGTAGCGTCCTGTGTGTTTGATTTTCTAGCTGATCTGTGTGCTTAGTGTGTATATGTTCGTTTGTAGATACATGTGATGTTGTTTTTAGATATGGAGAGTTTGATGTTTGTTTTTATTTTTTTTTTTCTTTTGTTTTTCTCTTGACTTTTGATGTGTGTGTAGTGTGTGTGATGAGTTGTGTGTGTGTTGTGTTACTTTGAGCTGTCTGTGTTGTTGTTCTTTGTTTTTTGTGATTGTCGCGAATTGTGGTGTGTGTGTGTGTGTGTGTGTGTGTGTGTGTGTGTGTGTGTACGTGTTTGAGTGTGTGTATGTGTGCGAGTTGCTTAATAGTTATCTTTTACGAGTGCGTGCGAGTAAAATGCAAAATCTCAGCCAGCATACAGAGGCAAAAGTGTCTCGAACGCGAGTATAAGGAGCGAATATGCAAATGCAACTCGGGTTATTGTAATAGTAAAATAGGAGTGAGAGGAGTAGCGTAGATTTACGGGAATGAATGTTGTAGAAACGCTAAGTGTGCAGAGAGTGTA
>NW_028234433.1:93312-96393 GCF_977035675.1 Penaeus japonicus
AAAGTTCTGATGATGATGATAATGAAAATTATAAATAATTATGGTCATAATAATGATGAAGAGTAATAATGATGATTCAAATGGTAATACTTGTACTGATATTAATTATGATGATGATAATGGTAACAATAGTTGTAGCAGTAGTAAGAGTAGTAATTGTAGTGGTAGTAGTAATTATGATAGTAATTATAAAAATTATAAAGAAAATAAGAATAATGATGATAATAATAATAATCATAATGATATTGATTATATTGATAATGAAAATGTTGATAATAATAATGATAATAATATATAATAACCATCACAATCATAAGGATAATTATAAAAATAATGATGATACTACTACTACTAATAATGATGATGATAATGACAGTAATGATGATAATAATGATGATAATAATAATGATGATAATAGAAATGATCCTAATGATAATGCTAATGATAATAATGATAATATTGATGATAGCCGTATTGATGGTAATAAAGATGATAATGATAATGATAACAACAATAATAATGTAATAACAATTACAACAATGATGATAATAGTTATAAAATAACCATGATAACGATAATAATTATTATTATAACCACATGAAAATATGATAATTAACTTTAATTATTGTAATGACAACAATAACTCTTAGATTAATGAAAATATAATAAAAATATAATTAATTGCAATGGTGATGATGGTGAGAAAATGATAATGATGCTGATGATGACTCTGATTATGATATTAATGATGATAGTAATGATACTGATGATAAGGATAGTAATGGTAAAAATGATGAAGGTGATGGGGATAATGATAGTACTGATAATTACAATAGTGATGGTAGTAATGATGATAGTAATAATAATGATAGTAATAACAACGATAATGATAATTATGACAATGATAATTGTACCAATGATAATAAGGATGATGATGGAAGTAATAATAATGATAATGATGATAAATAATAGCAATGGCGATAATGACACTCTTAATAAGGATCATACAAATAATGATGATAATAACAGTAATAACTAAAATGATAATAATGATAGATAATACAAAGACTGATGAAAATTATCGAAAGGATAATCATGATAATGATAAATAATGATAAATATAACAATGATTATGATACTGATAACGGCAGGGTGAGCATTGCTGTGTTATCAGTATCATTACCACAATTGCTATTGTTATCATCACTAAAATTATTATTACTAGTCTTTTGATCCCCATGATTTTTTTTTAATACAGTATTTGGTACGAACAGAATACAATAGAAAGTTACAAACTAAAGAAAGAGTATGGAAAATAACTCAAACCAGAGAGAAAAAAAGTTTTGAACCGATAGGTATTGCAGCTTCGTGCAAAACAATCATGGATGTTGATTTCATTGTTGATGTGCGGATCAGGAATTTTCGCAATGCACGTATTTCATTTCTCCCTTTGTTACATGCTATCGAAAAAGCCTTTTGCGAGGCATGGCAGCCAATAGCACGAACAAGAATACTTATTTAGTTATAAAAGCCATGTGTTTCCTCCCTCTCCTACCCCTCCTCCTCCGTTTTATTTTTTTTCTTCTTTTTTTCGTTTTAAAAAGTCTTTCGAGATTCCGCAGCTGCTAACGGCGGCCATGACACTTGCCCGAAAATCCATCTCGCTCGATTTCCCGCCTTTTTTTATCACGGCTCGATCAGCTGTTGTCGAAGTCGCGTCGATATCCCTCGCCCAACCCCATTATAACGAACTCTCACGGTCGTTTGAGGCAGATTTACGTAACGCCGCCCTTTCCGAGAGCGACGCGGATTTCGTCTCAAACGAAGAAGAAACGCCAAAAGTCCCCGAGTCGACGAAGAAAAAAACAAAAGCGAAAAGAGGGAAACGAAGTTGTAGACGTTCGACACTCGGAGGGGGGTCGCCATTCAAAATTCATTTCCGCGCTTTCGTATGACTTCCGCGACGGGCGGCCCGAGTCATGGTATCCATCATTTTTAACGATGTGATATTGTCTCGAGCGGCGCCCGGGACCCACCGGATCACGCGAGCGCCGGAAATGGAGGCGATAATAGTGTATACGGAATCCTTCCACGGTGACAGCGCCGGCTTCCCCAACGGCGCCTTGCTGGGGGTGGGGGAGGGGGTGAGGGGAAGAGGGGTAGGGTGGGGAAGAGGTAAGAGGGGTGGGGGGGAGGGGAAGGGGGTGGGGGTGGGGTATGAGGAAGGGGTTGGGGGTGGGGGTGGGGGGTGTGGAGAAATTGAGAAGCGCAACCACTCCGTTACGACGCGACTTTGCGGCGTTGAAGGCATCTCGCGGGAGGGTGAAGGGCCGGGTTATCCACTATGGAAGATGTGGAAGTGTGGAAGGAGGTGGAATTCTCTTTCGTTCTCGTGAAGGTTTGGGCCAATATGTACATGCACACGGGCGAATATTGTATATATACATACATACATATATATATATATTATATTATATATATTATAATATATATATATATATATATATATATATATAAATATATAATATTATGATATATACATCTATCAATTCTATCTATAGATATAATATATATATATAATATATATATATATTCTATATAATATATATATATAATATATATAATATATATATATATAATATATATATGTCTACCCCACACACACACACATACATGCACCACACGATATATATGTATATATATATATATAATATAATATATATATTATATATATATATATACATATATATATCATATATATATATATATATTATATATATATTATCATTATTATGGAATACATATATCATATATATATTAAAATATATTATATAATATATATATAGTAATATATATATATATATATATAAAATATATATATATATATATATATATAGAAGAGAGAGAGAGAGAGAGGATGAGAAGAGATGAGAGAGAGAGAGACGAGAGAGCGAGGAGAGAGAGATATAGATATAGTATAGATAAGATATAAATATAGATATTATATCATGTAAAGTATATATGTATACTATATATACTATGATATATATATTATATATATATATATAATATATATATATT
>NW_028234433.1:96493-98993 GCF_977035675.1 Penaeus japonicus
ACCAAAGCAACATCTCTTGCCTCTCTGCTCGCGCCCTGTTTGTTTGTTAGCTTTGAAGACCTGGTGCGCAAGGAATGGTTAGAGAGAGAAAAATGCAAGATGTGTCAACAAGCGTTTCTTTGTGCACGCAAGTGTGGATGTTGCACTTATTCTCCGGAAACTGATGCGTGGGTCTGTCTATCTGCAGATGTGGGGAGATGGAGTGTTAATTAGAGGCTTTACTAAGGGAATAGAGATATAAGAAGGAGAGGGATGCTCATTTAGAGGCTGTAGTGGGGATGTATGTTTGTTTATATTTATATCTATCTGTCTGTCTTTATACATATATATGTATATATTATATATATATATTTTTATATATATATATATATAGATATATGTATGTGTGTGTTTGTGTGTGTGTGTTGTCGGTGTGTGGGTGTGTGTGTTGTGTATGTGTGTGAGTTGTTATTGTGTGTGTAATGTGTTATATATATAAGTAATATAATATATATTTATAATATAATAGATAGAATATATATATATATATATATATATATATATATGTATTATAGATATATATATAATATATATATATATAAGATAGATTTATATATATATATATACATATGTATAAAAAAGATATATATATATATATAATATATATATATATATATAAATATAATATATATATATAACATATATATAAGATATATATATATATATAATATAATATATTTTATATAAATATATATATATAATATATAAATATTTATATATATATATATATATATATTATATATATATAATAAATATATGACATATGTATTCATTTATATTTTATATGTAAAGATATGTCCATGTAATATAGATATATTATATATCTATATATATATTTATATATATATATATATATATAATATATATTATTTATAATATATATATAATGTATACATTCGCCCGTGTGCATGTACATATTGGCACAAACCTTCACGAGAGCGAAAGAGAATTCCACCTCCTTCCTCACTTCCACATCTTCCATAGTGGATAACCCGGCCCGCCTCCCTCCCGCGAGATGCCTTCAACGCCGCCAAGTCGCGTCGTAACGGAGTGGTTGCGCTTCTCAATTTCTCCCCCCCCCCCACCCACCCCCAACCCCTTCCTCTCACCCCCCTTCCCCTCACCCCCTCCCCCACCCCCCTTCATCTCACCCCTTCCCCCCCCACCCCTCTTACCTCTTCCCCTCACCCCCTCCCCCACCCCCAGCAAGGCGCCGTTGGGGAATCCGGCGCTGTCACCGTGGAAGGATTCCGTATACACTATTATCGCCTCCATTTCCGGCGCTCGCGTGATCCGGTGGGTCCCGGGCGCCGCTCGAGACAATATCACATCGTTAAAAATGATGGATACCATGACTCGGGCCGCCCGTCGCGGAAGTCATACGAAAGCGCGGAAATGAATTTTGAATGGCGACCCCCTGCCGAGTGTCGAACGTCTACAACTTCGTTTCCCTCTTTTCGCTTTTCTTTTTTTCTTCGTCGACTCGGGGACTTTTGGCGTTTCTTCTTAGTTTGAGGCGAAATCCGCGTCGCTCTCGGAAAAGGCGGCGTTACGTAAATCTGCCGCAAACGACCGTGAGAGTTCGTTATAATGGGGTTGGGCGAGGGATATCGACGCGACTTCGACAACAGCTGATCGAGCCGTGATAAAAAAAGGCGGGAAATCGAGCGAGATGGATTTTCGGGCAAGTGTCATGGCCGCCGTTAGCAGCTGCGGAATCTCGAAAGACTTTTTAAAACGAAAAAAAGAAGAACAAAAAAAACGGAGGAGGAGGGAGGGAGGAGAGGGAGGAAACACATGGCTTTTATAACTAAATAAGTATTCTTGTTCGTGCTATTGGCTGCCATGCCTCGCAAAAGGCTTTTTCGATAGCATGTAACAAAGGGAGAAATGAAATACGTGCATTGCGAAAATTCCTGATCCGCACATCAACAATGAAATCAACATCCATGATTGTTTTGCACGAAGCTGCAATACCTATCGGTTCAAAACTTTTTTTCTCTCTTGTTTGAGTTATTTTCCATACTCTTTCTTTAGTTTGTAACTTTCTATTGTATTCTGTTCGTACCACATACGGTATTAATAAAAAACATGGGGTGAAAGTATTAGTAATGATAATTTTAGTGATGATAACAATAGCAATTGTGGTAATGATTCTGATAACACACCAGCAATGCTCACACTGCCGTTATCATTATCATAATCATTGTTATATTTATCATTATTTATCATTATCATTATTATGATTATCGTTATCATGATTATCCTTCCGATAATTTTCATCAGTCTTTGTATTATCTATCATTATTATCATTTTAGTTATTACTGTTATTATCATCATTATTTTTAATATTTCCGGTATGATTATCATTATTTGTATGATCATTATCAAGAGTTTCATTATCATCATTTATATTCTTTATTCATTATTTCTATTATTCCTTTCATCATCATCCTTTTT
>NW_028234433.1:111493-113993 GCF_977035675.1 Penaeus japonicus
CTTATCAAGTGACAGATACTGGACGTCTGTTTCCATAACCTTCCCTGTCTCCGCGGGACAAATTTATTCATGAGCTCCGGAACCTTCGATAGGTGGGCGGCCCTTGAGAACGGGCGAGAGAGATCATATTTGGCGGCGTTTCTCCTTCTCCGCTTTTCCCGCGCGCCTCGGAAATTTCGGGTGTTCGGACGCGCGCGTTTTTGGCTTGCCTTTGCTCGGCGGTCGGCGGGGAATGGCATTGTGGATTTATTTTTTGGTCGGTTTGATATTTTGTTTGTATGTTTTTTGTTTTTTTTCGCTCTTTGTATTATAATGTCTTAGTGTTGATTATCTAAACCCACTGGAGTAAATTTTGGTTTCACTGATTTACGTTTCCGCGTCTAGCTTTTTTTTTCTTTTTTTCCTCTTCCACTTCATCTCTATCAAGAAACACATGTACTAAAAGGAATAACAAAACCATTAAAAAAAACACCACAAGAAAAGGGAAATAACCGAAATACCTACCGAAAATAATGCAAAAAAAGGAAAAGAAAAAAGAAGGCACAAGCGAACGGTTCGGGACAAGTGACGGCGAGAATAATATTATAATGAAGAATGGCGAAGAGGCGAGCGCGGGACCATAAAAGATGAGAGATGACGGGCGCTGGGGTGGGGGTGTGGGCGGGAAAGGGCGTTGTGGGAGGAGGGGGGAGGGGGAAAAGAGGGGGGGGGAGGCGGAGAGGAGGAGAAGAGTGAGAGAGGACTGGAGGAAGGGTGTAAAAAAATAAGGAAAAGTCTCCGGATGGCGTTCTTGCGAAGGGAAAGGTTAAACAGAGGGAGAGAAAGAGAGAGAGAGAGAGAGAGAGTGAGAGGGAGACTGAGAGAGAGAGAGAGAGAGAGGGAGAGGGAGATAGAGAGAGATAAAGATAGATGGAGAGAGAGAAAAAAAAAGAAAGCAAAAGAGGGAGCGTTACTATAAGCAAAGTAACACGAAGCGACGCAATCCAAACATTAATACTACAAACACAGATCAAATAACACTCCAAAGAATAATCAAACAGACAAACACCTTCTGCAAAAAAAAACGAGAGACAAATAATCACACAAACACACACATAAAAAAACGGAAAAAAGGGATACTAACGAGAAAACAAGAGCGGATCGAGATGCGCACGAACGAGAGAGACAAGTAACAAGAGAACGTAACCCAAGTGAGCGTAACAGCCACAGATAAATGGATTATTGCGAAGAGGAAGATGAAACGAGAACCAACGACATGAAGATAAACAGAAAAAAAGTAAACAGGATGAGAAAATAAAATATGATGAGAAGAGATCAAATAACGGGTTAACAAGTGGAAATAAGATTATTATAAAATAGGATGGTTATAAAAAAAAAACAAATAAATAAATAAATAAATAGGCTAATAAAATAACACAAAGAAAAGGGAGAAGAAAAAAAAAGACAAATTCACTTCAATTCAATATCAAAATGGAAACCTTAACAAATATAAAAAAAGAAAAGAGGATAAATAGGTTATACAAACATACAAAAACAAAGGCGAAAAAAATGCCTTCCAAGAACACTTAAATATTTTGTTCTTTCCTTTTTTACTTCAATTAGTCTCGTTTTCCCTCGCACGCCCACCAGACACCATTCCTATGGCTTCTGTTTCCATTTTCCAACAACACAAAATTCTTTCTTGGTGAACTTGGCGCATTTCCAGTGTTCCTTCCCACCCCCCCTCCCCCCTCCCCCCTCTCTTCCTCTTCTCCTTTCTCTTCTTCTTCTTCTTTTTTCTTCTTGTTTTTCTTCGTCTTTCTTCTTCTTCTTCGTCTTTCTTCTTTTTTCTTCGTCCTTCTTCTTCTTCGTCTTTTTCTTTAATCTTCTCTTCTTCTCTCCTTATTCTTCTGCTACTTCTTTTTCTTTTTTTCTCTTCTTTATTAATTTACCTCTCTTCTTCTCTCCTTATTTTTCTTCTTCTTCATCTACCTGTCTTCTACTACTTCTTTCATTCTCTCTTCTTCTACTTCTCTTCCTTCTTCATCTCTCTTCTCTCTCTCTCTCCTTTCCCTCTTCTACCTCTTCCTTCCATCCCCTTTCCCCCTTCTGACTCTTTTCTACATCTCTTTCTCTTTCTTCTTCCACCTCTTCTCTCCTATTCTCCCTTCTACTTGTTCTTTTCCTCCCCCTCCCTCTTCTACCTCCTCCCTCCCCCACCACCCCTCGCTCTCCCCCCTCCCCCTCTCTCCTCCATTTCTACCTCTTCCCTTCCTTTCCCCTTCCCTGTATACCCCCCCCCCCTTTTCCCCTTCCACCTCCTTCCTCCCCCATCCCCTCTATTTCCTCCTCCATTTCTACCTCTTCCCTCCCTTCCCCCTTCCCCCTTCCCCTTTCCCCGTATACCTTACCCCCCTTTCCCCTCCCTTCTTCCCCCCTTTTACCCTCCCTTCCTCCCCCCTTTCCCCCTCCCTTCCTCCCCTCCCTTCCTCCCCCCTTTTACCCTCCCTTCCTCCCCCCT
>NW_028234433.1:131493-141493 GCF_977035675.1 Penaeus japonicus
ATCTCTTGATATGTGCTGTTGACACGGCGATGTTTACGTATATTACATCCAAAGGGAGAAAAGAGGAATAGCTTTGGGATAAGAAATAAAAAATATATATATATCGACAAACTGCATTGAGAGTAGACTTGAATTACAGCATCCGCAATCGTTGACTCGAGTTCCGGCAGCTGTTCTGCCTGAACCTTCCTTCCCTGATAAACGAGGGAAATGAAATGAACAAGAGATCGGATCACACAACTATAACATGACCGGTGGAAAACAGAGTCCGTGGGGTGGCTCAGCACCGCAACGACTGTTCAACAAGATCCAAGGATAAAAATAAGTGTTATATATATCTAAAAAAAGAAGTATTATTGATGTTTTGTCGCATGTATTCAATTCTCGTCCTTCAATAGACCAGACTTCATGTTGTGCAAAAGAAGAGATCAGGGAAATAACCATCTCGAGATTATACAGTAAAGCATCACATACACAAGGGACTGGCAAACGTGTATAAAATATACAAAATACACTAAAAAAAAAAATGTAGGAAATGCTCTCTGAATAAGGCGCTCACTAGCTGGGGCGTCAGAATCGTGGCTCGGGCGAAGAGGTACAGCTGTCGCGAGGATACATACACCAACAGCATCCTTTTACCTTTAGATGATAGCATTGACAACGTGTCCGGTAAGAGAGATACAACACAAACGATGATACAGACACATACGAAGACAGGGTGAAACAACATTTCATCATATGACTAGCACACTCCCGTATTGCGCGCGACCGTTTTCCAAGTGACGCTGAAACACTGTGTTAATATACTTCCATGTTAATATACTTCCACTATGAATACAGTTCTTAGGGGTGGGGGGGTAGGGTGGGGGCAGGGCAGGGCAGGGGAGGGGAGGGGGGAGGAAGGTCTTCCTTGGAAAAATAATAGTGTAGAGGATATTTTTAAAAAAATTAGCCAATTGGGTTTACTAAGGTTCTCTATCACTGAATCCCTTTCGCGAAGACAGACAGACAGACAGACAGACAGACAGACACACAGTAGCTAACTGCAACGGAGGAAGAAGTGTACAACAGAGCATTAAGATAAAAAAAAGCCATTTGGTGGCCTATATTTTTTTCCCCTAGAAGAGAACTGCACAGTACCATAAAACAGTACAAAGTAGCTTTAGCAAAAAGTTTTTTTTTTGTGTATTTTGTATTTCGATCAAACATCATGTAAGAAAAAAACACTACCACTTTTATTTGATGTATAAAGCGTATATAAAACGTGACAGTTACCTTACGATGGTATGAAAAACCCACAGTCTCAAAACCATTCACCCTACAGCTAGATAAAAAGACAAGGTCCCCCACCTGTGGTACGAGTATCGTGGTAGTGCAACCAGTGGTCCTCCTCTCCTTTCTAGGAAGCAAATGGACTGACTAGCACAGGGCGTCCCCTCGTGCGTGCTGACGAGGGTGTTGAACGGGGCATGGGGAGGGAAGGGAGGGAGGGGGGAGGGGAGGGAGGGGGGGATAGGGAGGGGGTAGCATCAGCAGCTATGGGGGGTTGGGGGTAGGGGAGGGGTTGTATCAGCAGCTATGGGGGGTTGGGGGTAGGGGAGGGGTTGTATCAGCAGCTATGGGGGGTTGGGGGTAGGGGGCGGGTAGTATCAGCAGCTATGGGGGGATTGGGGGTGGGGGGAAGGGGGAATGGAGGAGGGAGGGAGGGGGGGAGTAAGGGAAGAACCGGTGCTGACTGAGAGTCAAGTCTTCCCCTGGGTATCTCGAAACAAACGGGGCTTACGGTTCGAGGTGTTCCACGTGCGCACCTCGGGGCTCGTGGGCACGCTACTCGGGTCAGATGCAAGCACGCGTTTTTTATCTATATTTTGCTTTTTGGTGGGAATAAAGACTATTTTTCTCTTCTTCTTCGATCGGTACAGTATTCGTAAAAATAAAAATAAATACTGTAGGACCCTCTATGGCGAATCAGATGAATATTTGCTCATTGAAATAATACATGTCGTTTTATCATGTTTGAAGTCTTGGGTAATATCTTCAAATAACAAGTGTTTATACCTCACAAAGACAAAACATTTAAATATCCTTAAAAACATTGACTTACTTCCCATGGCCAATTAATTATAAACTGTTAAAAGCAGCGAAGCTTCATGGAAAAAAATTGGGAACAAAAAAATATATTCCAAAAAGGAGAGAACTGGCAATAGCGAAATTACTCCCATGCAACATTTTAAACATGTACTAATACCAACTGTGCGAACAACCTATATGTGCAGAAATATGTGCTCAGCCTCCAAGCACCTTTCAAAAGGCGTGACATGAAATACTCCTTTTTTTTCCATTCTGGATTTATCTTTTATTTTTTTTCTCCTTCTTTTTCCTCCTCTTCTCGTCTCCCTTTTATCAACCGGACCCAAAATGAAGTGGGTCTTTAAATTCCTTTATTCTATTATCACTTGCATGCCCTTAGAGGTAACCTATGATTTACTGTTTATAGGCCTATGATCACAATGAGAAGATAAATTGATTATTTAAAACTAATACATTTCTTTATACTATTCTTTATACTAAAGTATAGTAAATTCTATGTACGTGGTCTGGTCTCATTACACTCCCTACATAGAGTCACATCAGGCAGAACCACATGTCAATACAAGCTTATATCCTATAATCTGAATACACATGCACATGCGCACAAACACGTACAACAGAGGTACTGACTGACGTACACATTCAACGTACACACATACCAATCTCTTTCTCCCTCCGTATCTCTCTGTCTCTCACACATAAAACTCACACGCAGACAGATGTCGCTCTCTATTTACAGTCATATTTGCATTTGCTATACTAAAGAAATATTTAGTACATTATTCAAACTCAGAACCTGAGGAAGTATTGAAGAACCATGCTCGGATGCCAAAGAGTACTAGAGATAAAAATAAAAATAAATCGATAACATAACACGAGATAAATATCTGTATGGCAAACAAACTGACAAGAGAACAAACAATACCTATGTACACAAAAGGGTCAATATACTCTTTTCCGCAGGGACTGACTGGCACTCTACACTTTGTATCGCCACTCTTCCGAGGTGACTGACCAGCAGAGAAAAAACAAACAAAAAAACAAAAAGAAAACGCGATGGAATGAACGTATAACAACACGCATCTAACTCATAACATCAGACGCCGTCGAAAGAAAACAAAAATAAAGAGAAACGCATAAAAGGTCCTAGTACAAAAAACACCATCACACTTCAGTCGCATCACTTCTCCGATTCCAATTAACAATGAACATATGAACATATAAATATTTGACACTCTGTGAAAGACAACTTGTGCAGGCTTGAAAGGGACAATGAAATCCTGACAATCCTTAAAGCCTTATACAATGTGCCGTTTCAGTCACTGGCTCTGAAGATCAGGGGTCAGAATGAGATCGGTCTCACCCTTTCACAAGGCTCCTTTACAAGGCTACTAGTTCGTGTGTTCTTATAAAGCTGATGTATGTCTCTCGCTGTGACATCTTCCAAGACCTTATTATCATTCTTTCTCTTGAGGTTTCTTGGTATACAATGACATGGTTCCATGTTTTTTTTTAATGTTTATTTCCAATTGATAGTTTCCGTAATATTGCGTTCCACGTTTCACAGTAATTCCACAGGCCTGGTCTACACAACACTTCCCACCTGGCCATGTGGTTATTTATTATACTCCTGATGCATGGCATGCATGACTCCACACTGCTTGTTATCACACTTCTTGTTCTTAGCTTTCTTTACAAGTAAGTCTACTTGTCCACTCTACTTGCAGAGGTATGAGGCTACCCGAACAATAAATGCTGCTGTGGTTGTCTGTCTATACACTCTCACTATGATATCGACAAGTACCACGGGAGCACACTTCCTTTGCAAAAGAGTCCAAGCACTTTGAATACACCAGGATTTTATGGAACGTTTCAACTTTTCAACTTTCCCATGTCCAGATCGTCAAAAGGGTTCACGAAAATGGTAAACGAATGGCATATACTTTAAACAGAGTCACAGGCTGGCTACTTCAAAGAGTTACCTGAAGTCTTTTGCCCTTACGACGCAGCTCAGTAACAAGATATATATGGGCATGTATAAAACAAATCTCTATAAAGATGATACAGGGGTTGGTTTAAAACTGTGTTGCAGACATTGCTAATTCATGCACAAAGAAGAACACTATACTGATTAAACAAATGTGTATATGATACAGGAATGTCTTGGTCTCGTTACTCTAAACCAACCACTTAGCCTCTGGGTGGGTAAGTCCGCGAACTTCCCCCGCGCCCTTCCACTCCGTCAACCTTTGAGCAGATCGAAGAAACCCTGACAGCGAATCTCAAAAGCGGAGCCTCCAAACCTCGACGACTGACTGGCTGACTGACTGACTGGCTGACTGACTGGCCGGCCCGCAGACGCTCTCCGACGTCGGGCACGACCTACGACCCATTCATCTGGGTCTGGTTTGAGCTTAACGAGTCCCTTCGGGAGCCGTTTTCCTTCTCGGAGCCGTTGCCCGAGTCGGAGAGCAGGTTCTCGGCGGAGCTGCTCGACACCCCACTGACTGACATCTGTTGGGGCACCGTGGAATGTGATCTGTGGCAAATAAACATTCAGGGTGAATGTTCCAAGCACGGCTGGGTTTAAGGAGCTCTACATCTGGCAAACTTTCATATTTCAAGACTGAAAGAGAAGAAAAAAAAATATAAAAAAATATGATAATCATTTTTCTTTTTCATAAAAAATAAGAAAAGAAACAACCCAAGCTACCCCCCCCCCTAAAAAAAATATTTCATGACCCGCCCTTAAAAAAATATATATTTCATGAATCCCCATCCCAACCCCCCCCCCCTGCAAATACACACACCAACAAAAACCCTAAAAAAAACAAAACACGAATTCCACGGGAACACCAGCACCGCGACCCAGTAGTACCTCGTGTGCGAAGACCCGTTGGAGAGGGACTTGTTGCCTCGCAGGTGCTCCGACTTGGACCTGGTGTGGCCGTGCGCGAGCTTCTGTTCGTCTGACTGGTTCGTGTAAGGTTGCTCTCGGAGGGCCAGCTGGTAGGCCACCTCGAACGCCTCTCCCAGCGTCAGGATGATTTCGGTGGCCAGCTCCTGCAGGAAAGGGGCGTGGATTAATCAAGGGGATTATAAAGCGATTGTTGCACTTTGGGTTCATTTTCGATTTCGGTTGTGGATTGTAAAGAATGGTTCATTGTAATTTTTATTATTTGACAGCTTATTGAGTTTATCAGAATCAAACTGATGAGAAAGTTTCATTCTGAAGGCTATGTCATATCTAGCAATATATAAGTCAATTTGTTACTATTCACATTACTAACAACGTCACCATTACTTATATTATTACTGTTACCATTACTACTACTACTACTATCACAGGCTCTACCTCCCTGATCTGGCATTCTATTTTTCGGCAACTCCAATTGTCCAGAAAAAAAAAAAACTTTAGTTTACTCGACGGCCGCTAGTCGCCTCCAGTAGTTTGTGGTTCTTAGTGCGTTTTGTTTGCATCTATACTTATATAAATTATCCTGCATTATGCACATTTCCTTTCATCGCTGGCATTAAGACAATAGCACTATTATTCTAAGGAGATTTATGCGACGTGTTCTAGTGCCGCACTTCTGTATTTCGGAAATTTGCTTCGTCTGGCAACGGTTCAGGTCCCGATGGCGCCGGATTTGAGAGTTGCTTCATCTATCACTACTATTACTACGACTATCACTACGACTACAACTCCTACTAAATCACTAAAGGGATGAACTTCATATCAAAACAAACACTACTCAAAAAAAAGAAGAAGAAGAAGAAGAAGAAGAAGAAGAAGAAGAAGAAAAAGAAGAAGAAGAAAAAAGAAGAAGAAGAAGAAGAAGAAGAAAAAGAAGAAGAAGAAAAAGAAGAAAAAGCAAAGCAAAGCGAAGCGAGACCGAAGCTCGGAGCCTCTCACCCTGGATTGTACTCTGAAGACGTGGCAGTAGTGTCCTTTGGTTTCCAGGTCTTTGGTGATGTAGGCGAAGTGCGAGAGGTCGTCGGCGTCCTGGCACGCGCAGTGGATGTTGCGGATCTCGTGCTCGCACACCAGCGCCTGGAGGGGGAGGGGGAGGGCGGGGGCGGGGGGGGGGAAAGAGAGGGCAACGGTTAGATCAGCAGGGGAGGTACAAGGAGAGGGGATATATATATATATATATATATATATATATATATATATATATATATATTATATATATATATATATATATATATGTATATACATATAATAATTTATTATATATAATATATATAATATATATAAAATATATATATATGTTGTTTATATACATATAAACACGCACACGCGCACGCGCACGCACACGCACACACACACACTCACACTCATATATATATATATATATATATATATATATATATATATATATATATATATATATATACACACATAGATATATCTGTTTTTAATATTGGCAACCATAAACGTAACTCATCATAAAAGTTAATTTTACAATCCCGTATATTCTAAAAGAAAAAAAAAAAGAAAGAAAAAAAAAAATTCCCCCTCCATCCCTCCATCCCCAAGGCCTGACCTGGGTCTGCGCGTCGATGAACTTGACGCCCCTGTAGGACACCGACAGGACGATCTTGGGGACCTTGGCGCCCTCCGCCGTCGACTTCTTCAGCTTCTGGATGGACTTCATGGTCGACTCCGTGCCCTTCAGCTCCTTCACGTGCGTCGAGCCCAGGTACTGTCGGTGGGGGGGAAGAAGGAGAACGAGTGGGTGTTAGTATGGCTGGCGTTGAAGTGGGTGGGTGGGTGGGGTGGGGGGCGGTGCAGTTGATAGATTGATAGATAGATAGAGTATGTTGAGAGAGATACTTGTATTTGAGGTAACATATGGGGTCTGTCTTAATAAGAAGATAAAATCATTATATATATATATATATATATATATATATATATATATATATATATATATATATACACACACAAATATGAAAAAAATGAGAAGCGAAAAAGGGAAGAACCTAATCGAAGGAAAGGAAAACCTAAAAAAGCGACCGAGGGCGCGAGAGGGGAAGGGGAAGGGGACGCGGGCGGCTTACCTGCGCCACGTACTGCACGCTGGAGGAGACGAGGGCGTTGGGGTGGTGGCGCCAGGTGGTGGTGAGGGCGGAGTTGGGGACGCCCACTACCAGCTGCGAGGGGTCGCGGATGGACAGGTGGCCCAGGTCGTCCGTGCTGGGCTGCTGGTCCAGAGTCGGCTGCGCGCGGGGGGTCCTAGGGGGGGAATGGAGGGGAATGGAAGGGGGGAGGGGGGAGTTTGGGGTAGGGGAGAATGGGGGAGGGTGGAGGGGAATGGAAGGGGGAGGGGGAGTTAGGGGTGGGGGAGAATGGGGGAGGGTGGAGGGGGGATTTGGGGAAAGAAAAAAAGGGATGGACGGAGGTAAAATGGGGGTGGGGTGGAAGGTGAAATAAAGAGAAGGATAAAGGATGGGCAATGAAAAGGGGGGGAAGGAGAAAAAGAAAATGATGAGACAACGATATTCACATCATGTTTGACATTATTAATTATATCATTATTATCATTATTATTATTACCGTCTACATAATAATGATCATCATTAAGGCTTTGTCTGAAATGCACTGCTTTATACAGAGAGAAAGAGAGAGAGAGAGAGAGAGAGAGAGAGAGAGAGAGAGAGAGAGAGAGAGAGAGAGAGAGAGAGAGAGAGAGAGAGAGAGAGAGAGAGAGAGAGAGAGAGAGAGAGAGAGAGAGAGAGAGAGAGGGGAGAGCGAGACGAGAGACGAGAGAGAGAGAGAGAGAGAGAGAGAGAGAGAGAGAGAGAGAGAGAGAGAGAGAGAGAGAGAGAGAGAGAGAGAGAGAGAGAGAGAGAAAGAGAAAGAGCGAGCGAGAAAGAGAAAGAGAGAGAGAGAGAACGATAAAAAAAAGAAAGAGCGAGCGAGAGAGAGAGAGCGAGAGCGCACTCACTTGGGAGGCTGCGGCGCGCTTCGCTTCTTGGTCCCTGAGCGCCGGATGGTGTTGGTGGCCGTCTCGGGGGGGCGCCGCTCCCGGGAGGTGCTCGACGGCAGGTCGTTGAACAGCTGCTCCTTCAGCTGCGAGATGTCCGAGTTCTGCGGTCGGAGGCGGAGGGGAGAGGAGGGGGGAGGAGAGGGGGGAGGGGGGGAAGTTCCTGATTAATGATTGTCACAAATTGGAGGTTTCGTTTCCGATAAAATGCATGAAGGGTTCACTTCATTCTTGTAAATATTGGAAATGCTATCTAATCAAATTGTGCTATATTATGTCATGCTGTACTATACTATAGATTATACTATAATTGGCTATGCTATAAAAGCACTGAATTCGACCCCCCGTAGTCTATCCCCAGCCCCTAGACCTGGCCATGAATTCCCACCCCTTGGACCTTCAGCACTACCCCTTGGCCATGAAGTCCCATCCCCTTGTTGGCCATGAAGTCCCACCCCCTTGGCCCTTAAATCGCACCCCCTTGGCCCTTAAATCGCACCCCCTTGGCCCTTCAGTCCCACCCCCTGGCCCTTCAGCCCCACCCCTGGCCATGAAGTACCACCTCCGGCCCCTGCGACGTACCAGCTTGGTGAGCTCGAGGCTGAGGTCGTGCGGGTTGAGCGAGGGGGGGAGCTCGGGCTCGAGGGGGCGCTCCCCCAGCGACGCCAGGATGCGCTTGCGGTGTCCGAGGCGCGTGATCTCCAGCACGGTGGTCAGCTCGATCTCCCACACCTTCCGCACGCGCTCCATGTCGCCGAAGCCGTTCTTGTGGAAGTTCTGGGCGTACTGCGGCAGCCGGATCGAGTCCAGCCACGCCTCCACCGTGTCCGGCAGGGTGTAGGACGAGCGGTGCGGGTGCAGGGGCGTCGGCAGGCGGGACACCGAGTCCATGAGGGTGTGCTGGTGGGCGGCCTGCGTCACGCCCAGCTCCAGGAGGTCCCCGCCCTCCAGGATGCCGCCGTTCTGTTGGGGGGAGAAGGAAGAGGGGCGGGGGGGTTATGGGAGATTCACGAGAAGGAGGAAGAGGAAGAGGAGGAGGAAGAACAGAAAAAAAGAAAAAAAATCAGAAAAAGGAAGAAGAAAAAATAAAGAATCACAAGAAAAAAATTGTAGGAGAAACAGTAATAATAATAATAATAACAATAATAAAAATACACAGAAAGAAAAGAAATAACAACAACAAAAAGAAAAAAGAAAAAAAAAAGACAAAGTCTATGGGAGTAGATACACGGGGAAAAAAGCCATCCAACCAGACGCACAGACGCACAGACAGACAGACAGACAGACACAAATCAACCAGCACAGCCCATCCGGAAGAGGAGGAGGCAGCCCGGCAGAGGACCGACCGAAGACCGGCGAGCACCGGCCCAGTAAACACAGGTCGGCGACCGACGTACACAGTTTACACCCCCCTGTCTAAACCCGCCCGTCTTCCACGAAACCAATATCGAAATAGGCCGGGAATAGGGAGCTCACGAAGGCCCTCTCCCTGTAGCTAGCTGGCTTTGTTGAAATGGGAGGTTCAAGAGGAACGAGAGATAGGACATAAACATAGGCAATTAATTAAAAACCTGAGATTGAACACGTAATAAAAAAGAGGGGAAAAAAGTGTTTGATATTACGAAATCCTGGCTGATCATTCTTCTTTTTTCTTGCAACTTTCCTTATGAAATAATGATAACGAAAAATACTGATAACAATAATATCGACAACAACAATAACAATAACATCTCCCTGAGCCTCACATCCGCTTCCAATCGCCAGCCTAATCATCGCTAATCAAGCCATGTGCAATGTGCTCTTTACTATCCCATTCCCCCCTTCATTCTTTCTTTCCTTATCCTCCTCTTCTGCGTCTCCCTCTCACTCTCACCCCTTCTATCTCTCTCCTTTCCTTCCTTGGCTCTATCCTTCTC
>NW_028234433.1:148993-158993 GCF_977035675.1 Penaeus japonicus
CGTCACTTCTTCAACATACATAAGGCAGATATTCCAATAAGGCACTATAAGCATACCGCCCTTACGATATATAACACACAGATAGTGTGAAATTAAGTATATCATTATCTCACCGCCATCTCTTCCTCGCATTACATTTCCTTCCTTTTCTCACACAGCGTATGAATTACGTTTCCTTGCGTACACGGTAATTATAATCCGCTAATACCAGAACACTTCCGGCGAGATAAAGAGGAAAAAGAGGGGATAAAGAGGAAAAAGAAGAAATAAAATGGGGGACGAGGTAAGGCAGGGACTGTGATTCCCCTCGTGTCCGTGAGTCAGAGGAGGTGAGATGGTCACGTGACAAGCCCCTTCTTTGAACATCCTCTTCCCCTCCCCTCCCCCTCCCTTCCCCTCTCCCTCTCACACCACTTTTACATGGGCACTCGACCCTTAACCCCCCCCCCCCACTCCCCCCGCTCCCATCCCGCCCCATACTCTGTCTTTGCACCCCTGTCGCCCCCCCCCCCACCCCTCTTTTCTTTTATTTTTGTTTAGCTATCTCCGCTAGCGCCCCTTCCCCCTCCATTAGAAGAGGAAAGAATGACGGAGAGAGAGAGAAAGAGAGAGATGAAAGAGAGAGAGAATGAGAGAGAGAGAGAGGAAAAAATGACGAAGAGAGAGAGAAGAAAGTGGGAGAGAGAGAGGAGAAGAGAGAAAGAGAGGAAGAGAGAGAAAAAAAGGAAAATAAAAAAATCTACGTCTTAAGTGGAGACAATGCGGCGCACTTCTTCTAAGGTGATCTTAGAACGCAGCTGTAGCAACAAGTTCATGTCAAATGATATCACTCGGGTGTTATGTTGACCTGTGACCTGGTGAGATCCTGCCCCCCACCCCACCCCCCTATATCTTTTCCTGCCCCCTTACGTGCTAATATAATCATCTCTATGTCTTTGACTGCTGGTCTTCCTCTCTCTGTTTGTCTCTGCTTCTTTTTTTCATGTCTGTCCGGTTGTCTAGTTGTTTATTTCTAGCTCTGCCTTATCCCCCTCCTTCCCTCCCTCCTTCTCTCTCTCTCTCTCTCATATTTCCTTCCTTCCTTTCCTCCTCCCTCCAATCCCAGCTCCTTCCCAACTTCCCCTCCCCCTTCCTTTCTTCAATGCTCCCCCTTCCCTAACCCTTCCCATATTACCTCCCCCCTCCCAACACCTTACCCCCTTCTCCCCCCCCCTCCCTTCGCCCTTCCCGACCTAGTTCCCAAATGTTTTCCCTTCCCACAGATCCGCCCCCAAAAGCTTACAAAGGCGCCCTAGTTTTTTTCCTCCCCCCTTTAATAGGCCATGTGTTTTATTTTCTTTATTTTTTTTTATCGGGGAGGCCAAAACCCAGAATTCTTTGGATATTAATATTTTCTAAAAAGCTTATTAGAGCATATTAGTGTAATAAAAAAAGAACTGTTTTAAAAAATTACGTTTAGTTTATTCCCGGAAACCATTAGGGTAAGCGCTCACGTGCGGCATTTTAAACTTGATTATGAAAACAAAATCCTGGCCTAGCAAAAGTTAACCCTTGGGTGTGTTCACAACATTGAGGGGCCGAAAACACACACAAACACACACACACACACACACACACACACACACACACGAACACCACAAAATTAATCCACTGTCATAAATCTCTCTCTCTCTCTCTCTCTCTCTCTCTCTCTCTCTCTCTCTCTCTCTCTCTCTCTCTCTCTCTCACTCTCTCTCTCTCACCTCCTATCTCTTTCCCGAGATGAAGGTCACCTTTTTTCATGATATTCTGAACGTGGTTCTTTTTTATGTATTTGCGCTGCCCTGTTAACAGACCGATGGGCTCGTTACCCCTAATGGAATAGTGTTGTCTGATCTAATGTATATCAACAAGAGGCAACCACACTCTCCCCTGATGCTATCTTAGTAGTAAGTGCTAAAAGAAAGCTAAAAGAAAGCAAAAAGAAAGAAAGAAAGAAAAAATGATAACATCTCTCCGGAGTGATTTAATCGCCTGCAAAATAGTATTATCTCTTGGTTAAAGCGAGTGAAGAAAAAAAAGAATAAATACCCTTTGGCAACGAATACCGTCATCGAAAAAAGGGCGAGAAAAGGGGGGGGGGAGAAAGGCTTCGAATATTCGGTAAACCATTAACACTCATTTTCCAAGGCCACACATAAATAAATAGATAAATATATAAACTTCAAATTCGAGCCGATTCCACTTCACGAAACACATGCTCACCTTACTACACCGAGTCACTTCCTTATAAACCCGCCAGGCTGACCTGCTACACACACAAGGCGGGAATCGGTGTTCAATAAGAAAGCCAAACGCCTTCCTTTCTTCTTACTTTTCTTCTCCTCCTCCCCCTTTTCTTCTTCTTCTTCTTCTTCTTCTTCTTCTTCTCCTTCTTCTTCTTCTTCTACAAAAGCGATGAAGGAGACTTATTTACGTAATGCGTTCCCTGAGGCTATCACTTTTACTGCCTGTCTTATCTGGCGCGTTTTACACACGGCGGCTGGCCAGCGTCGTCCGCTCCGACGCTGTCTTCCACTTGCATTACTTGCAACACCATTCCTTTCTTTTAACATTAATCTAAAGTCACAATATTTCCGATCAATTCAATCTCAATCTAATTCCTTTTCTTTCCACTTCTATGTCACTTCTTCGCACTTGATCTTCACTAATAGTCGATCTCTTTCTCACGTTATTCTTCTTCCGACGACCACGACGATGACGACGACGACGAGACCCAAGACGATGACACCGACACGACACGACACGACACGGCGACGACGGGACGAGGCGCGAGGGGACGGACGTCGGACGGGTCAGCGGAGTGTGTGCGCGAGGAGGAGATTGCGATCACACTTGACTTCCGTCTCTTGGAGTCACTGCTTTCCTCCTCCTCCTCTTCCTCCTCCTCCCCACCCCCCGCTCTCTCTCCCTCCCTCCCTCCCTCTCTCCGTCCCCTCCTTCCCCCATTACCTTCCATCTCTCCTCCCCCTCCTTCCTCCCCCATTCCCCCTTTTACCTTACTCGTTTCCTCACTTCCCTTCTCTTCCTTTCCTTTTCTTTCCTTTCCTTTCCTTTCTTTTCCTTTCCCTTCTTCCATTCAAACACTAGTCACTCTCCTCTCTTCCCCTCTCCCCTCTCCCCTCTCCCCCCCTACACGACTTCCTCCCTCCCTCCCTACCTACCTCCCTCCCTCCCTCCCTCCCTTCCTCCCCTACCCCCCTCCGCACACGGTCCCCTATCATCACCACCCCCCCTCATCCCCCCCACCTCCTCCTCCTCCTCCTCCTCCACCTCCTCCTCCTCCCCCCACCTCCTCCTCCTCCTCCGTCAATCCTTCGACACCGAGCAATAATCTCAACATTTTCCGGGAATTAGACCGAGTTTTCCTCCCTTCCTTGAAGCCCCGATCCTCTTTCTCTCTCGAACCCTTCCTCCTTCCGTTTCCTTCCGCCCTCCCCCTCCCTGCGTTCCCCTTTTGTTCCCCTTGCCCTCTCGTTAGTCCTTCTCCCCTCCCCTTTCCCCTCCCTCTCCTGCTCCCCCCCCCCCCCTCCTCACCTCCTCCCTCCCTCTCCTCCTTCACCCCTCCCCTCCTGCTCTCTCCACGTCTTCTTTGTCCTCCCTCCCTCTTTTCGTCTCCCCTCCATCCTACCATCCTTTTTTTTCCCCTTCCCAACCCCCCTAAACCTCTCACCACCCACCCCACTACTCCTCCTCATAATCATCCTAAGCCCCTCATCATCCCTCAGAATCCATGACTCTGACAACGAAGCTTAATCTATCATTTTATAACGATTTAGAAAGTGTTGTCAGAAATGAATTTTGAAACAGAAGTGGAAGGACACGCTGCGCCGTCCTTGCAAGTTCATCTCATTCCCCATTCAACATCTTACTGGGATTCTACACACGAGAAAATCAATCAAGCACGCGGTCACGCACGCAAACGGATAGGTAGAAGGCAATCACGCAGCGATTAAACAGGGAAACAAACAAACGCACAATCACACAATACAAAAAAATAACAATAACACGATAATAATAAAGGATGCAATCAAACACACAGGCAAGCACGCAAACGATCACACAAGCAAACAAGCACAAACCTTAACATAAAGCAGACAGACTATCAAACAGACAAGCAAGCTCTCACACGACATAAAAAAAAATACCCCGATCACACAAGCAAGCAAGCAAGCAAGCACCAGCCTCGATTTAACGCCCCGCCCGCCCGCCCGCCTGGATGTGACACGGCATTAAAGTCCGCAGACGCCCACCATCTCCGCGGAGGGAGGAACGTCACAGCGCCACGTCACACCTGCGCTCTTGTTATGCCCGCTCTCATGCTGTCTGGCTGTCTGTTTGCCTCTATCACTCACTCACTCACTCACTCACTCACTCACTCACACACACTCTCTCTCTCTCTCTCCCTTTCTCGCTCTCTCGCTCTCTCTCTCTCTCCCTCCCTTTCTCGTTCTCTCTCTCTCTCTCTCTCTCTCTCTCTCTCTCTCTCTCTCTCTCTCTCTCTCTCTCTCTCTCTCTCCTCCCCCCCCCCCCCTCTCTCTCTCTCTCTCTCTCTCTCTCTCTCTCTCTCTCTCTCTCTCTCTCTCTCTCTCTCTCTCTCGCACGCGGTCACAGCGGGAATGCAAAAGAAGCATACAAAAACACACACACACACATACACGACAGATTTGTGTGTGTGTGTGTGTGTGTGTGTACCAAATCTCTCCTTTGGATTCCCGTTCTGATCGCGTGTTGTAATATCTATATATTTCCACGGCAAATTATGTAATGCATATAGATAGAAGGGGTATTCGAAACACGAGCTCATGTAATAGAAGACAACATCTGGCACCCATGTATATATACAAACACAAAACCACACACACACAAACTTATATATAAACTTCAAATTCGAGCCGATTCTACTTCACGAAACACACACACACACACACACACACACACACACACACACACACACACACACACACACACACACACACACACACACAGGCAAATCGTCATATCTATATAATGCTATACACACACACACACACATGGGCAAACTCACACACACACCCACACCCACCCACCCACCCACCTACCCACCCCCACACACACCCACCCACACCCACACACACACCCACCCACACACCCACCCACACACCCACCCACCCACACACACAGCCACCAACCTCCGTGCAGCACCGAGGAAAGCAGCACACTACATTCGCCGCCACACCACTGCCTCCTCCTCCTCCTCCTCTCCTCGCAAATTCCCTCAATTAGCCCCCTCGTAGCCCCTCGCACGCCACGCACGCAATCACGAACACGCGGCGGGTCGACGTCGCAAATGTGTCCGCATACGCACGTTCGAAATCGCAGACGAAGAGGGGAGAACACGCGCTCGTATACACACGCACACGCACACACACACACACACACAGGCAAATCGTCATATCTATCTAATGATACACACACAAAAAAACACACACATGGGCATAAGCAAACAAGCAAGCACGCACGCAAACATACACACACACGCACACACACACTCAGACAAATCGTCATATCTAATGCTATACACACACACACACATGGGCAAACGCACACAGGCAAGCACGCACGCAAACACACACACACAGCCACCAATACAGAGGGCAGAGGAAACGACAAGCAGTCCACAGAGACCAACCAACACACTCCCCTCTGCCCTTCCTTCCCTATACGCCTCAACACGAGTATGTGCTCTGTCACTGGCTGTTTGGTTGTCTCTTTATTATTATGCCCTTACTCTTACTCTTACTTTTGATCTCTCTCTTTCTCATCACGCATCAATACACATCCTACACACACACACACACACACACACACACACACACACACACACACACACACACACACACACACACACACAAACACAGGCACGCACACGCACACACACACACAAAACACACACACATACACAAAACACACACACACACAAACACACACAAACACACACACACGCCTATGTGAATGCCTTCAGAGTAAGCTGCCCCTCCCCTCCCCTCCCCTCCCTTCCCCCCGCCCGCAATCCCTCCTACCCAATTACATGGCTCTTAAGTGTCGGCAACGAGGCAGGTGGCACTCGTCCTCACCCACAGGCACACCTAGAGGGAGGGGGCGGGGGAGGGGGGGAAGGGTGCTAAGAGTTCTGGATAGAAGGAGGGAGGGAGGGAGTTAGGGAGGAATGGGTGGAGGGAGGGAGGGAGGAATAGATGGATAGATGGATGGATGGGACGGATGGATGGCTGGAGAGATGGGTGAAGGGAGGGAGGGAGGGAGGGATAGATGGAAAGATAAATAGATGGGACGGTTGAGTGGATGGATGGATGGAGGGATGGATGGAGGGAAGGAAAGGGTTGCTTTGGGGGAAGAGAGGAGAGAGGAGAAAGCAGAGAGGAGGAAGGAGGGAGGAGAGAGGAGAGAGCAGAGAGCAGAGAGGAGAGAGAGTAGGATGAGGGGGTCGTAGGAAAGGGTTGTCATGGGCTTTGAGTGAGGATGGAGGACGGGGGAGGGTGGGGTGTGGGGGGGAGGCAGAGGAGGAGGGAGGAAGGAGGAATAGGGGGAGGAGGACGGAAGAAGAAGAGGGAGAGAATGGGAAGGGGAAGAGGAGGGAGGGAGAAAAGGGGAAGAGGGGGAAGAGGACGAGGAAGAAGAGGGAGGGGCAAGAGGAGGCGAATGGAAGGGGGAAGAGGTGGAGGGCGGAGAGAAGCAGAGGGACGGGGAGAGGAAGGAGAGGGAAGAGGATAAGGAAGAGGAAGAAAGGAAGACAGAAAGATGAGGAGAGGGAGAAGGACGGGGACGGGGGGAAAGGACACCACAAACTCTGGAGAAGTAAAAAGGATGAAGGAGAAAGGGAGGGAAGGAGAAGAGGGGGGGGAAGGAGGAGAAGGGGGGGAAGGAGGAGAAGAGGGAAGGAGAAGAGGGGGGGAGGGAGGAGAAGAGGGAAGGAGGAGAGTGGGGGTACTGGTCCTCAGCTGATACGAAGAAGCGTCTGGCGCGCAGGTGGCGGGCAAGGGGGTGTAGGGGGGAGGAGGGGGAGGGAGGGGGAGGGGGAGGCGATAACGAGGCCACCTCACGTGCAACTCATCACGGGCGAACACTTGTCCAGTCAGCTTCTGTTTGTTTGTTTGTTTGTATGTCTCGCCTCGCGGAGCACACAGCGGGAGGGTAGTGGTATTACAGGCGGGGCATCGCTCTCTCTATAGGAAAGGGGCATGGCGCGGATTGCAAGGGGCATTCTACGGTAGCGGTAGCCAGACCTTTTTTTTTTTTTTTTTATCACGACCCAGTTCGTTTTTGTTTGTTTGTTATCTGCCTTGTCTACTAAATACAATAATTTATCTGAATCTAATATGCATTCTTACTTTATCTCTATCACGTCATTATAACTTTTTATGAGAGGCAGATACCCATTGATCAACAGCCCTAGGCCATGCAAACAAAATGCATGTATAAGAATATAACTGTGTATGCATGTGCATATTATATTATATATATCATACAATATATATATATCTATATCTGTGTGTGTGTGTGTGTGTGTGTACGCAGACCGCCCTAGAATGATCCCCATAAGTAATATATAAGTAATCAAAATATATAAGAAGACAATTACACTTACCTCCTCCTTATCCTTCCCCATTCCCCTCCATCCCCTTGCCACTCCCCACTACCCATTCTTCCCCTTATCCTTCTACCCGTTACCCTTATTCCCCATTCCTTCCCCCCACTCCTCCCCTATTCCATAACCCCCCTCTAAGACCATCCTCTCCCCCTTTCTTCCCCTTATCTTTCCAACCCATTCCCCTTTCTTCCCTCACTCACCTTCACCCCTACTCCAACCCCTCCCCCCTTCTCCCTACCCCCTCCCCCTTTCTCCCTACCCCCACCCCCTACTCCCTACCCCCTACCCGCCTCCCCTACCCACCCACTCCATCCCGAACCTCCCCCTCCCCCCTCCCCCCCATCGTTAGCAACTCTCAAGCCGAAGGTTATAAAGCCGCATTTTAAGTGCCTCGAACCGCTCGGTTTCGACGCGCTCTCCTTAATGGAAAGAAAATATCATTCATATTTTCACGCACTTACTTGCGCTCTTACTCTCTTGCTCTCGCTCGCTTAACGATGCGCGCCGGGGTGGGGGTGGGGTGGGGGGAGGGGGGGGGAGGGGGGGGGGGGGGAAGGGGGGAGGGAGGGAGGGAGGGAAGGAGGGAGAGGGGGAGAGGGAGGGGGAGGGGGTGAAGGAGAGAGTGAGAGAGAAAGAGAGAAAGAGAAAGACAGAAAGAGAAAAAGAGGGAGAAAGAAAGAATGAAAGAGAGAAAGAGAGAGAGAGAGAGAGAGAAAGACAGAAAGAGAAAGAGAGAGAGAGAGAAAGAAAGAATGAAAGAGAAAGAAAGAGAGACGAGGTTTGGGAGTTGGGAGCAGAATTACGGAATAAAAAGAAACAAATAAAGGCGGGGAAATAGGGAGGGGATGTTTCAGAAACTAAAAACAGGAAATAAAGAGATAAAAAAGACGAACGTTTAGATTTCACATACCAGTCAACAAAAGACACTAAAGGAAAAAATAAGACAAATACAAAAAACGTTCAGATACCACAGAGATTAAGAAAAGGAACGACTGTAGACAAAAATCCAGTTACCAAAGAGATGAGAAGAAAATATATAATTAAAAATATATATAACAAAGGTGTTTGAGAAGAGAAGAGAGAGATGAGAGAGAGGAGGAGAGAGAGGGGAGAGAGGGGGTGGAGATGGAGATGAGGGAGAGGAGGGTAGAGGAGACGAAAGACGGATGCAGACGGAACGAGTTAGGAGCGACGAGACTGAGAGGGGGAGAAAGGCAGAAAAAAAACCATACCAAAGGACAAATCCAAAGAAGGAAAAAAAAAAAACCCTCAAGATACCCCCCCCCCCAAAAAAAAAAAAAAAGAAGAAGAAGAAAAGGATACCAAAGAATAAACAACAACAACAACCACAACAAAAGAACAAGAAACCAGCGGCCAAGATACCAACATGAAAAGCGTGAAGCATCAAGATCCCAACAAGATACCAACAAGCGCAGAGCCCCGGGGATACCAGAGCCACGCAGGTACTTCACGGGGTTACCGGTTGACAGATTTTGAAAAAAAATTAAATAAAGAAAATATAAAAAGATAAAATATCAAAAAAAAAAAAAAAAAAAAAATAAAAAAAAAAAAAAAAAATAAAAAAATAAAAAAAAAGATAAAAATAAAAATTAATAAAAAAAATATAAATAACAAAAAAATATAAAAAAATATAAAAACATATAAATCAAAAAAACAACACGCCTCGCCACCCCCTCCCAGGGGGAGAGGGGGGAGGGGGGGGGCGATGATGCTAAGGGAGATACCCGCCTACGTGACCGATTGCAGGTGGGACGGTAGGATGGGGAAGGATGGGGGTGGGGATAAGATGGAGGGTGAGTGGTGGGGGTGAGGTTTGGGGAAGGATGGGAAGGATGGGGAAGGATGGGGGTGTGGGGATAGGATGGAGGGTGAGGGGTGAGGTGAGGCTGGGGGAAGGATGGGGGTGAGGGGTGTGGGTGAAGGTGAAGGTGAAGGTGAAGGTGGGGGTAGGATGAGGGTGAGGAAGCGGGGTAGGATGGGAATAGGGAAAGGATGAGGGAAGGATAAGGGTGAAGGTGGGGGGAAGTATGGGGAAGGATGAGTGTGAGGGGTGGGGGGGAGAGGGAGAAGAAGAGTGCCGGGGACGGGGGGAGGGGGGAGGGTCTAAGAGCGGAGGGAACTAGGGCGGAAAGAGAGGGAGGGGATGTACAATAAATGGAAGGAGGAGGAGAGCGGGAGGGAAAGCTGAGATGGGGGGAAGGGAGGGAGAGAGAAAGGGGGGAGAGAGAGAAAGGGGGAAGAGGAGGAAGGGGGGGGGGAGAGGGAAGAAAAAGGAGACTTGTCTACTATCTA
>NW_028234433.1:184422-186922 GCF_977035675.1 Penaeus japonicus
CACACACACACACACACACACACACACACACACACACACACACACACACATATATATATATATATATATATATATATATATATATATATATATATATATAACCACTACTCGTACTGGTTCCTAATACATATAAATCCCCATACATCCAGTCACTGGGAATATATGTACACATATATCAACTTTCAAACATCGAACAAAGAAACAAGTCGCCAGAAAAGAAAAGAAAAATGACGAAGAAAAATTAAAAGAAAGAGGAAAAAGAAGAAGACATATTTCCGCGTAATAAGAGCCGGGAGTGTGACCACTCAAACACTGAAATACGGAAAAACCCGAGAAAAGAAAACGACAACAATAAGCAAAACAGGAACAACAACAAGGCGCAGCAGCAAAAGAAAACAAAAAATAATAAATAAGAACTACTCGAGAACCTCTCAGTTTCTCTCTCTCTCTCTCTCTCTCTCTCTCTATTCTCTCTCTCTCTCTCTATTCTCTTTCTCTCTCTCTCTATTCTCTTTCTCTCTCTCTCTATTCTCTCTCTCTCTCTCTCTCTCTCTCTCTCTCTCTCTCTCTCTCTCTCTCTCTCTCTCTATTCTCTTCTTCGTCCTCTCGCTATTCTCGCCTCTCTCTCCTCTCACATCTCTTCATCTCTCGCTCTCTCTTCTCTCTCTCTCTCTCAATCTCCTCTCCTCTCTCCTATTCTCTATCCTCGCTCTCTCTCCCCTTCTTCTCTCTCTCTCTCCTCTCTCTCGCTCCTCTCTCTCTCTCTCTCTCTACTCTCGCGCATCTCCTTCTCTGTCTCTCTCCGGGGGGGAGGGGGGGGGGGGGGGGGGGGGGGGTCGCCCACTCTCTCTCTCTCTCTCTCTCTCTCTCTCTCTCTCTCTCTCTCTCTCTCTCTCTCTCTCTCTCTCTCTCTCTCTCTCTCTCTCTCTCTCTCTCTCTTTCGACGAACAGAACGCGTCAGTAAGCCTCAAAATCCCACCAACCGGGAATGGAGATCGGACCTTAAGACAGGGCCAGATCCTCCAAGACTCCCTCGCCCCTTCAGGAGGCACTACGTCCTCATCCCCCCGCCCCCCCCCCCCACACATACACACTCACCCCATCCCCCCTAACACACACACACGCACATGCACACATACATACACACGTACGTACAAACACACAAAACACACACACAAACACGCACCGGCTGGTCATGAACCTTACCCACCTCCCTCCCCCAAAGGATGGTGGTTGTAGTGATAGTGGTAGTGGTGGTAGTGGAGTAGGTGGTGGTGGTGGTGGTAGTGGAGTAGGTGGTAGTGGAGTAGGTGGTGGTGGTGGTAGTGGAGTAGGTGGTGGTGGAGTAGGTGGTAGTGGAGTAGGAGGAGGTGGTGGTAGTGGTAGAGGTAGTGGTGGTGGTGATGGAGTAGGTGGAGGAAAAGGGGGAGCGGTTGTTAAGTGTTGCAAGGAACAAATAATTCGATTCCCGAACTGGAATTCCTCTTCATTTTGCAACATCCTTACGATCTGTCGCCCAGGAAGCCGCTGGCCGTTAATAAGGCGAACGGCAATACCAACTGCTAATTAAGAGGAAGGAGGAGGAGAAAAAGAGGGGACGAGATTGTGTTTGAAAGTAAGAATGTCACTTGAAAAGAGCGCAAACACACAAATCTTCATCTTCTGCTTGTATACAAACACGCATACATAAATACATACATACATAAATGTACAGCTAATAGGCAGATAGATAGATAAATAAACGGGCCCATACATAGATAGACGATGAACACCCCCATATACATTTCGCGAGTAAGACCCCCCCACACAACATTCTGCGCGACTTCATTTCCCAGCTGTCTACAACCCCTGCTGCCCTCAGCCCTCAGCCCTTATCACCTACAACCTACAACCTCCTACCCCTCCCCCACCCCCCTCATAACCCCTGAGTCCGCACAAGCCATCCAGTAATAACCCCGGTTCTTCTCGGTAATAAAAACCTGCTAAAGGGGCCAGGCCATAGCAAGTTCCGGTGCTCATAGACTCGGGGTGCTGGACGGAAAACATGTCTCAAACGTGTCTCGGAACGGGGTGCTTCGTTAGGCTGTTCTTTTTGTTTTTCTTGTTGTTTTTCTTGTTGTTGTCCTTTTTTATGTCTGCTTCACGTAATTGCCAGTTAAGAAAATAGCAAGAAAAAAAACAACAACAACTACCAAAGAATTATGTATATATATATAAAGGATATAACTTCTTTGAGACAAGTTCCCTTTAGTAGTCTTTCCAACTCACAAGAAAAATCCCCAACTTTCATGTTCAAAAGAAAAACTGTATGAAAGGAGATTCCTTCTCCATATCTATCTCATTCCATTTCCTTTTATTTTCACCAGTTTAATGAAGACATAAACCATTATTTCACAACAGCCACTCTGCCACTGCCAACATGCAAAAATACCCAACATCTCAAAAAAAAATAAAAATAAAATAAAAATAAAAAAATTAAATAAGAAAGCGCGCAAGACAA
>NW_028234433.1:196922-204422 GCF_977035675.1 Penaeus japonicus
GACGAGTCCACCATGCGCCTTCCGCCGCCTCCGCCGCCGCCGTCGCCGCCGCTGCTGCACCCCCGTCCTCCCCCTCCTCCCCCTCCTCCTCCTCGTTCTCCTCCTCCACCACCGCCGCCGATCTTCGCGTAGGCCGAGGACGCGCGCGGCCGCCGGGGCAGCGTCTGGGCGTTCCGGTCCCGTAGGTTCTCGTTGCGGTCGCGCAGGTTGTCGTTCCGGTGGCGGTGGTTGTGGTGGTGGTCGCGGTCGGCCCAGGACGCGTTGTCGTGGTGGTGGTGGTGGTGGCGGTAGATGGTGTGGTAGTGGTGGTCCCTCGGGTGGGCGTCCCGCTCGCCCCGCTCGCCGCGCTCCCGCTCGCCGCGCTCCCGCTCGCCGTGCCGCCGCTCGCCCCGCTCACGAAGCGTCTCGTAGCGCTCCTTGAGGTTCTCGTAGCGGTGCACCGTGTTCTCGTAGACGTGCGGGTCGCGCGACTTGGACGTGCGGCGGCTCTTGACCGGCTTGAACGAGATCGTGCCGTACACCTGCAGGGGGGGGGGGGTTGTGTGTGGGGGAGGGGGGGGGGCAAGGAGGGAGGGTTTCAGGGAGGGAGGGAGGAAAGAGGGAGGGAAGAAAGGGAGGGAGGAAAGGAAGAGATGGGAAGAAAGGAAGGAAGGAAGGAAGGAAGCAAGGGAAGGAGGGAATATAATATCAGAAAGAAAAGAAGGGAAAGAAGATATTGACGAATTGGAAGAACAGACGTGGAGGGAGGAAATCAGAGGGACGGGGAAGCAATGGGGAAACAGCAGAGGGAGGAAATGAAAAGGTTGTGAGGGGGAGTGGGGGAGGGGAGGCACAAAGAACAAACACTAAGTTCGGTCCGTATAGCATATGCAAGCTGTACAAAAAAAAAGGAACAGAAAAGACCTTGACCTGATTCTCGGGCCCACAGAGAGCCAAAGTCAGGCGAGGTCACGTTCAGCATTGTAACTCTGCCACCATTACAATCTCTCCTGAATCAACTTTCAAGCATGAAAAGCGACACATGGCTGGCCAATGCGCTGATGCCAAGGCTGCGGCTAACAAATGAAATAATAGTAATCATAGTAATAATCTTAATAATAATAGTAATCATAATAATAATTATAATAATAATGATAATACAACAACTACTACTACTAATAATAATAACAATCATCATCATCATAATAATAATGATAATGACAACAATAACAACAATAATAACAAACAACATCAATACCAATAACACATATCTAGAATAAACGAGTAAGTGACGCACACCCAGTGTAATTGTCAAAATTCTCTATCCAAACAGCTTGGAGAGAACTAGACCGGTCTGCCAATAACATTAAACACATCTCAATGACCAAAGTTCTTACAGCAGTAATACTAATAACCAAAAATAAACATATAATCAAGCATTTAAACAACTGGTTCAGTAATAGACACTCATGACAAACAAGCAGATAAATATAGAAATCAATAAAAATAAATAAAACAAAAGTAAATGAGCAACATAAACAAACTGTAAAGTCACAGACAACATAAAGCATAAACCCAAACAACATATACAACAAGGTGAGAAAAAAAAAACACATAATGCAAAAACAAAACAAAACAAACAAACTAAAATAACATGGTGAGAAATCGAGAAAAAAAACATAGAAGCAAAGCAAAAAAATAGCATAATAAATAGAAAGCAAAAAAAGAAAGAAAATAAATAAAAATGAATAAATCATAACATAACGAGGAAGCGATACAACTACAAAGAATAAATAGAAGAGGCAGATGAAAGGGATGAGGAAGGATGATGAAGAGAGCAGTGAACCAAGGAAGAAAAAAAAGACAAAGAAAATGAGGATAACAGCGAGAAATGAAGACATTAGAAGAAAAGAAACAAGAGTGGAAAAAAAAATATGATAAAATAAAAAAAATGAGTGGAAAATGAGCGAGAACATAAAAATATAGCAGATAGAAGTAATAAACAAAATGACTATGGGAGAGCGAGAGAGAGAAAGAGAGAGATAGAGAGAGAGAGAGAGAGAGAGAGAGAGAGAGAGAGAGAGAGAGAGAGAGAGAGAGAGAGAGAGGAGAGAGAGAGGAGAGAGAGAGGAGAGAGAGAGGAGAGAGAGAGAAGAGAGAGAAGAGAGAGAAGAGAGACAAGAGAGAAAGAGACAAGAGAGAAAGGGAGAGGAAGAAAGAAAGAAAGAAAGAGAGAGAGAGGAGAGAGAGGAGAGAGAGAGAGAGAGAGAGAGAGAGAGAAGAGAGAGAAGAGAGAGAGAGAAGAGAGAGAGAGAAGAGAGAGAGAAAAGAGAGAGAGAGAGAAGAGAGAGAAGAGAAAAGAGAGAGAGAGAGAGAAGAGAGAAAGAGAGAAAGAGAAGAGAGAAAGAAAAATAGAAAGAGAGAGAATGAGTGAGAGATAAAGAGAAAGTGAAATGAATAAGAGAAAAAGAGTGAGAGAGACACAAAAAAACAACCCGAACTAAAGCCAGAGAAAATGGGAGCACAACAAAACACAAAACCGGAAAGACGAGACAAACGGAAAAGAAAGAAAACAAAAACACAACACGTCACAAATCAGACAAACAGGCCACAAAGAATCTCAGGAAGACATCCGCACATATACATACATGTGCATGGATATATATATATATATATACATATATATATATATAAATATATTATATATATATATATATATATATATATATATATTATATATATATATATAGTATATATATAGTATATATAGTATATATATATATATATATATATATATATATATATACATACACATATAAATATATAATTAATTATATATATATATATATATGTATAATATATAATACATAATCTATAATTTACAATACACAACACATAAAGTACACAATATATAATCCATAATACAGACCACATAAAAAAAAACAATGCAATAATACACACACAATGCATACCCCCCTCCCCCTCCTCCCTCCCCCCCAACCCAAGGCAATCGAGGCCGAGCGAACACTCACCCTGTTGGAGTGGCCCTGCGAGTGCTGCTGCTGCTGCTGTTGCGCCTGCGTGGGTCTGGGCGTGTCGTACTCGGAGTCGGAGCTGTCGCGGGCGGGGGTGTGGGCGTAGGTGGAGGGCGGGCGGGCGCGGGTGTGGTGCTGCACGTCCACGTTCTCGTAGTCGGACTGTGGGCGTGGGTAGGGAGGTGGAGGTGGTGGTGGAGGAGGTGGTGGTAGAGGAGGTGGAGGTGGTGGTAGAGGTGAAGGTGGTGGAGGTGGAGGAGGTGGTGGAGTTAGAGGTGGATGAGGAGGAGGAGGAGGAGCAGGTGGAGGTGGAGGAGGAGGTGGAAGAAGGAGGAGGATGAGGAGGAAGAGTAGGAGGAGGAGGAGGAAGTAGAGGAGGATAAATATAAGGAGGGGAAGGATGAGGATGCAGACGGTGATGAGGAGGAGGAAGGAAGAGCAGGAAAGGAATAAAGGAATAAGGCGAGAGATAAAAGAAAAAAATTAAACATCATCAACGATTTTGTATTACGGGAATAATATAAAGCAACGATGACAATATTTACAAAAAATGACTAAATAGAGAACAAAAACAATAATAATATCTCCAGTAATAATAGTAAGGACAACAACAATAAAAACAACTACAACAACAACAATAATAAATACAACACTACTACTAATAACAACAACAACAATAATAATACCACCCTAAAAAAACAACAACAACAAAACTCAAAAATAACATTACCGATAACAATACAAAATAAACAAAAAAACAAAAGAGAGCGCACAGGCGAAGGGTTTGGCGGGAAAATTCCTCTTCCGCCTCTGCCGAATCTTCACAAAAAGTGAATAAATGAATTCCAGCAATGAATGAATGGAGTTTAAGAATCACTACATGACGTAACAAAAGAAAAGAATGAAAGTTCAACAATTAACAAATTATTTTTTTTTAAATTAACCAAGAAAATCCAACAATGAACGAATGAAATTCAACAACGAACGAATGAAGTCCAAAATTTACCGAATGAAGCTCAACAATTGATGAATAAAGTGCGACTCTATTCCAATTATTCGCAGTAATCCCCTTCAGCGCACTAAGTCAACTCTCTCGAAGGCTATTGGGATGCACGATGTCGAGTGAAAAGAAGGACATCATTATCATTATAACACTCCGAGTAAAATCATTTAATGTACGTTTTCTATCGGGATTAGCTGGTGATTGTGATTTTCTTTCTGTTTTTCAATGATTATTTCGTTTTATCTCATATAAATTTATTATTTATATTTATCTGTCGTATTTTTTTTTTATATATATGTATTTAACTATTCATCATTATCATTACAATTATAATGAGAGAAAGAGAGAGAGACAGAGAGAGAGAGAGAAGAGAAGAGAAGAGAAGAGAAGAGAAGAGAAGAGAAGAGAAGAGAGAAAGAAAAGATAGAAAGGGAAGAGAGAGAGATAAGAGAGAGGGAGAAGAGAGAAAGAGAAGAGAGAAAGAGAAGAGAGAAAGAGAAAGAGAGAAGAGAGAGAGAGAAGAGAAAGGGAGAAGAAAGAGAGAGAAGAGAAAGGGAGAAGAGAGAGAGAGAGAGAGAGAGAGAAGAGAGAAGAGAGAAGAGAGAAGAGAGAAAGAGAAAAAGAGAGAAAGAGAGAAAGAAAGGTGGGGGCAGAGAGCGTCTCTAATACGAAAATCGTTTTCGCCTTCCCAGTTTCTCTTAGTCTCCCCTCACTCTCCCGCGCGCCTCCCCTCTCCATGGTGATCCTCCGTTTTCTATGAGTTCGGCTTACCCAAACTATTTTTCTCCCTCTCTTCCTCTCTACTTCGCCTTCTCTTCATCCATATCTCTCTCCAAGTCTCATTTATCCTCTTTTCTCCCTTCTTCCTTTACCTCTTCCTCTCTTCCCATTCCCCCATTCCATATATCCTTTTCTCTTTGACTGAAAGGCGAGCCCGCATAAGGAGGCCATATACTAAACCCAGCTTCTCTGCCAAATCTTATTCCGATGGAGTTTGAATTTATAGCTGGCCTTTTGGCTAAAGTCGTCTGAAAAGTGTGATTGGTTGGCTTTTCCCTTCGCCGTACTCTCCGTGTAATGGAGAAAATGTGCATTAAAAAAGAAAAGAAATGGAAAAAAAAACATGAAATCAACATGAAATATTAATATTGGAGGTAATAATACTGGAAATATATGCTATATTACACAGTTATGGCATCAAATTACCAGGTTTATATACATATTCTACCTCTCTACATATACGAAAACATACACATCTACCTATCTACCTTTATTTTTACAGCTAATGCATCAAACCAGTAGCAAATACACAACGTTCTACTATTCTACTACGAGTGAATACAGCCGACGAGTCATACAAACTAATAGATACAGGAGGCTTTTTAATTCATGCTTGTTAGTGGATTATCATCCTTAAAACGCACTCGACATCAATGAGTTTTCAATGCTTTACAAAACCCTTTAAACAATTTCTAAAGGGGTAATACCTATTAAATAGACGTGCAATTTCACAGTACATACACTTTACTCTCCGACCAAATTAATTCCAATTACGGGGGGTGGAAAAAATGAGCAATTTGGTCAAGATATACCACATACAAAAAAAAAAAAAAAAAAAAAAAAAAAAAATACAATGATCAAAAACAATTCAACTGTAGCCTGTATGGGAGAAAGAGAGAGAGAGAGGGAGAGAGAGAGAGATAAAGTGCACGTTAATACAGAGCCCGAATGATACATACGGTGTCCACATTTTCATAATCGGACTGCATGCACAGAGAGGGGGAAAAAGAGAGAGAGCGCCACGTCAAGACACGAGAGAAGAGAACAAACAGATCAATAAATACATAAATTAAATAAACGATGGAATAATTGGAAAAGATATTTAAAGAGATGACGTCATCACATCACGGGCGCATGTCACTTGTTACTGAAGCCCTCTCCTTCGATTCTAAAGTTTCATGAATCTCCCCCCCACCCCCCACCCACCCCCCATGAAGGGATACATACATCGGGGTTTCTCAAAAGATTTTGATTTAGAGAACAAGTGCACATGTATCCAGTCTGAGAGTTTAGTTTAGTTTAGAACAGGTGCACAGACACGTACACGAGCATCACAAATGCAATAGTGACAACAAAGGCCTTTTTTATTATTCGTTTACTGATAAGGCTATGGGGACAGGCTTTTATATATTTTAACTAAATCCATCAATGACACATCACAATATATATATATATATATATATATATATATATATATATATATATATATATATATATATATATATATATATGTATTACATATATATACATATATATTACATATATATACATATATATATACATATATATATATATATATGTAATGTATATATATATATATTACATATATATTATATATATATATATATATATATATATATATATATATATATATATATATACATATATATATCATTATCATAAAAGGGAGAATTATCTAGGGGTGTTATTGCAATTAAATGCTATACGATGCAAAGCCGAGTTAGTTATTTTCAAGACATCTAAACAATATGCTGTAATGTCAGACATCCTTAATTGTAGTGAAATAAAAAAAAAAAGAAAAAAAGAGAGAGAGAAAAAAAACAACATATGCTGTAATATTTTTCAAGAAAGAGACTATACAATACGAATCAATTGTCAAATCTTCCCAAAATACTTAATTATATTTTTCAGATATGTTTAATACACCTAATAAACCAGTTATTAGATTATAGTACGTCTAAGACAACTTAAACTATGAGCTTTGGTATGAGGTCCAACACCACAAAATAAAACGAAGTTGAAGTCAGAGATCTGGAACCGGACGAGCCACCAAATTAAAAATGACGGGAAAAGAGTAGAGGCGTTCGACGTGTATATGTATATATGTGTATATATGTATATGTATATGTATATATATATATATATATATATATATATATATATATATATATATAATTCTTTTGTAATTCTATCCGGTTCTTACTTTCTTAATTTTCCTCAAAACTAATAACTAAGTAAGTGAATAAGTACATGGAAGAATGAATAAATAAATAACTAATCCAAGGCCAATTAAACCTTTCTCAAGTTCATCTTCCGGAGAGAAGAGGAGTGGCGGCTGCGTTCGTCTTTCCTATAATTATTTTGATTAAATATTCCGTTTTATCGATAACTATTAAACCAGTAATCAAAATAGCGCACTAAAATTCAAATAATTAATCGGACGACTCATCTAATTCATTCTCAAAATAAGAAATAATTACTACGCGATGCACCTAATCCATTCTAAAAAACAGAATTCATAATTGTGCAAATTACCTCACTCTTTCTCCCAATTACTAAATAGTAATTATTTTCTTACTCTCGCATCACAAATGCACAAAAAAATGCACGTGGCACTGTAAACAAAGACAGAAACACAGCCCACGGGAGCTTGATTACAGAAAAAAAGGAGAGTTACAAGGA
>NW_028234433.1:216922-221922 GCF_977035675.1 Penaeus japonicus
TGGTTGTCCGCGTACGTTCGCGGGCGTGATCCCGAGGTTAAACCGTGACCCCGCAGTATCAAGTAAAGTTCCTGCCTCCACTACCACCCGCAACACATGCATAAAAGATCAACATTTAAAACTATCCCCGGTGTCGAAAAAGCAACAAACCTGACAAATTCCTGCAATAGAGCCTTCCCTCTCGACGAAGACACATACCACTATAATACCTCCATCCGGCAAACGTCTCCACGATCAATAAACATTTACAATACCGATATCACGTATGCTAATGCACTCCGCGCCATCGACTTTGCATATCTAAATTGATTTCTGATGACCGACTCCAATGCCCGGATTCCTCCCTTCGTCGCTCCGTGTCTCTTTCTCTCTTTCTCTTTCTCTCTCTCTCTCTTTCTCTTGCTCTTTCTCTCTCTCTCTCTTTCTCTCTCTCTCTCTCTCTCTCTCTCTCTCTCTCTCTCTCTCTCTCTCTCTCTCTCTCTCTTGATCTCCTCTCGAATCTAGCTCTTCTCTCTCCTCTCTATTCTCTCTCTCTTCCTCTCTCTCTCTCTCTCTCGCTCTCACACATCTCACACACACACAACAGCTCACACTCTCCACACACACACACACAGACCTCCTTCTCACACACTCTAATCTCACACACACAACTCACAACACACACAACTCACGCAAAATCACTCACTCACTCATCAGCTTCACTCTACTGCTCTCATTCCTTCTCTCTCTCTCAACTCACTCACTCACTCACTCACTCACTCACTCATTCACTCTCTCTCTCTCACTCTCACTCACTCTCTCTCTCTCAACTCACTCACTCACTCACTCATTCACTCTCTCTCTCTCACTCTCTCACTCACTCACTCACTCACTCGTCAACTCACTACATCACTCACCTCATTCACATCCGTCCTCACTCACTCTTCAACTTCACTCACTCACTCACTCATTCACTCACTCTCTCTCTCACTTACTTACTCACTCACTCACTCACTCATTCACTCTCTCTGTCTCATTCTCTGCCACTGTCGCTCGTTTTTTCCTTGTTTTTCCTTCTCTGTCTCTGTCTCCCGTTCTGACTCTGTCACTATCTTTAGTTCTGTCTATCTCTGTATCTTTTTGTCTGTCTGGATCTCTTATTCTGCCAGTTTCTTCTCCTCTGCCTTTCTCCGTCTGCGTTTGCCTCTATTTCTTTGCTTTTGTTCTCTTTCTCTCTTTATTAATCTGTTCTCTGTCTCTACCTTTGTCAATATCTCTCTGTCTCTAGATCTGTGTCTTGTTCTCTTTCTCTGTCTCTCTTTATATAACTATTTTCCCGATCTTTCTCTCTATTATCAGCAATTCATGTGTGCTTGATTTTTGGTGTTTAATGTTTTGCTATTTCCTTTAGGCCGGATCTGTTTACTGGTTCATTCAATATGCTTACTTTGAAGCATCCTCACCCTCTCCCACTCCCCACTGCTTCCTTTCCCTTTACTTCTTCCTCTCCCACTTTCTCCCTTCATTATCCACCTTATCTCTCCTTCTCTCACTCCCACTCCCACCCTGTACTCCCCTTCCCCTCACCTCACCCTCTCTCACCCTTTACTCCCCTTCCCCCACTCCCTCTCCCTCCCACGCCCACACCCCTTCTACTCACTCGGACGTCTGGCTGCGGTAGGAGAAGGAGGCCCGCTCGCCCCCGCCCACGGTCTTGGGCGGGGGCGGGACGTCGTAGATGGAGCGGTCCGACGTGGCCTCCGACACCCGGCTGGCCACGGAAGTCCGTCCGTCCCGATCCGAGATGCGGCTTTCACGGTCCGACGTGCGGCTCTCTCGGTCCGAGGTTCGGCTCTCCCGGTCCGACGTGCGGCTCTCCCGGTCTGAGGCGCGGCTGCTGGCCCGGTTGTCCGAACTTCTGCTCTCGCCGTCTGCAAGGGAAAAGGGGCGTTGGTTCAAGGGAAAGGGGGCGTTGGTCCAAGGGAAAGGGGGCGTTGGTTCAAGGGAAAGGGGGCGTTGGTCCAAGGGAAAGGGGGCGTTGGTCCAAGGGAAAGGGGGCGTTGGTTCAAGGGAAAGGGGGCGTTGGTCCAAGGGAAAGGGGGCGTTGGTCCAAGGGAAAGGGGGCGTAAAGGGGGCGTTGGTTCAAGGGAAAGGGGGCGTTGGTTCAAGGGAAAGGGGGCGTTGGTTCAAGGGAAAGGGGGCGTTGGTCCAAGGGAAAGGGGGCGTTGGTCCAAGGGAAAGGGGGCGTTGGTCCGAGGGAAAGGGGGCGTGGGTTCACGGAAGGGGGCGTTGGTTCAAGGGAAAGGGGGCGTTGGTTCAAGGGGGAAAGGCGGGGGGCGTTGGCAGGAAAGGGGCGTGGTCGAGGAAAGGGTGGGCGTTGGGGGGCGTTGGTCCAATGGAAAGGGGGCGTGGGTTCAAGGGAAAGGAATAAAAATAAAGGGGGCGTTGGTTCAAGGGAAAGGAGGCGTTGGTCCAAGGGAAAGGGGGCGTTTGGTTCCAAGGTAAGGGGGCGTTGGGTCCGAGGGGAAGGGGGCGTTGGTCCTGAGGGAAAGGGGCGTTGGTTCAAGGGAAGGGGCGTGCGTTGGTCAAGGGAAAGGGGGCGTTGGTCCGGCGTTGGTGGGAAAGGGGGCGTTGGTCCGAGGGAAAGGGGGCGTTGGTTCAAGGGAAAGGGGGCGTTGGTTCAAGGGAAAGGGGGCGTTGGTTCAAGGGAAAGGGGGCGTTGGTTCAAGGGAAAGGGGGCGTTGGTTCAAGGGAAAGGGGGCGTTGGTTCAAGGGAAAGGGGGCGTTGGTCCGAGGGAAAGGGGGCGTTGGTCCGAGGGAAAGGGGGCGTTGGTCCGAGGGAAAGGGGGCGTTGGTTCAAGGGAAAGGGGGCGTTGGTCCAAGGGAAAGGGGGCGTTGGTCCGAGGGAAAGGGGGCGTTGGTTCAAGGGAAAGGGGGCGTTGGTCCAAGGGAAAGGGGGCGTTGGTCCGAGGGAAAGGGGGCGTTGGTTCAAGGAACAGAGAGACAGAGAGAGCGAGAGAGAGAAGTCAGAGATAGATAGATAGATAGATAGATAGATAGAGACAGAGAGAGAGGGGAAGAGGGAGGAGAAAAAGAAGAGGGAAAGCAGAGAGCGGGGAAGAAGAAGAAGGAAGAAAAAGAAGAGAAAAGAAAGAGAACTGCTCGCGCGTGCGCGAGGAGGAAGAGGAAGAAAAAGAAAAGAAAAGAGAGAGAGAGAGACAGAAAGAGAGAAAGAGGGGAAGAGGGAGGAGAAAAAGAAGAGGAAAAGGAAGAAGAAAAAAAAACAAAGAAAAGAAAAGAAAAGAAAAGAGAGAGAGAGAGAGAGAGAATGACAGAAAGAGAACTAGAGGTATTGAGAGAAAAGAAGAAATAGAAGACAAAGAAGACAAATCATAAGAAAAATAAAATGCCATTATTACCTCAAGAGACAAAGTCTTCATCCTTTTAAAAAATTGATACAGTTGATACTAAACTTAAAAAAGAGATACAGAAAAAATACGACATATCTGCAGCATCAAAAAAGACTTGACGAGCGAAGGAATAATTAAATAAATAAAAGTTAAGTCATTCAAGACAGGCTCCCTTCTAAATCAATATTGGGCACTTACAGCTACCAACAAGCCTTACGGTAAACAAATGCAGACGCCAATGACATCTAATAACAGAAAAAAATAAATCTACGGACTTCGCTACGTGACGAACATGCTGTAAATCTACGACCATGTCAAGGGGCGGTGACTGTTACCTGGGGGGGTTGGGGAGGGTGAGGGAGGGGGAGGGAGGGGGGAAGGGAGGGAAGGGGGAGTGTTGTAAGAGTCGAAATCAAAATAAAATCATGCAAAGCCCATATATATACATATATATATATATATATGTATATATATATATATATATATATATATATATATATATATATATATATATATATATATATATATATAGATATATATATATATATATATAAAGGAACTGAAGTGAAGTTACGGCAATATCATACGTCACGGAGGAAGAGAAAAGGGGGCGGGGGTGGGAGGAATAACGGAAATGGGGTGGGGTGTGGGGTGTGGGGGGGAGGTGTGTCGCCAAGAATGAGTTCCATCAGTAGTTAAGCCTCTGAGCACCGACTGTGACTACTGCTGTTAAGTGTGCGCTATTGGGCTACGATCTCCAGAGTCATTTAAGCCCCGGGGTGTGTCTCTCGGTGCTCTGCTGTGCTGGTCCTCGCTGCACAGCGGCGATGCCCGGGCTACACACTGACTGACTGACTGACACGCGGAGAAGGACGTGCGTGACGGAAATCTACCTCTTTCTCTCTTTCTCTTTCTTTCTCTTTCTCATGTTCTATCTCTCTCTCGTCATATCTCACTCACTCATTCTCTCTCTTTCTCTTTCTCTTTCTCTCTCTCTGTGTCTCTGTCTCACATCTCACCTCTCCCCTCCTCTCTCTTCTGTCTGCTGTCTCTCTCTCTCTCTCTCTCCTGCGGAGACACAGAGCGAGCTGTACCAAATGTCATGAGTTCTTCAGGCTGCGAGCTCGAGCATCAAATGTCTCTCTCTCTCTCTCTCTCTCCTCAACACCACAACCATCATCTCTCTCTCTCTCTCTTCTCTCGTTGGGGTTCTCTCTCTCGACCCTATTACAGTCATCTCTGCGTAGCTCCGTCTCCGGAGGACAGGTCGTCTCTCGAGTCTCTCGGAGAGGGCGAGCTCATCCTCTTCAGCGTCGTCGTCGAGCGTCTCTCTCATTTTCTTGTGCTTGTGCTTGTGCATGTGCGTGTGTGTGTGCGTGTGCGCGTGTTTATCAGCATGTGTGTCAGACGCATACGTGTCTACAGTATATCTGCATATATGTATATGCATGGCTTGTAAGTATGTCCGTCGAATCACAAGCAGAAGTCGGGCCCCGTGACTGAAGCCTCGGAAACACTCCAAAACAGGAGGCTTTATTTGGAAGTCGGCGCCGGAATTTGGAGCATGGTTGCCAAAAGTTTGGGTCGTAAATGTGCAGTAAATAAAATTAT
>NW_028234433.1:238201-240214 GCF_977035675.1 Penaeus japonicus
AAGACTTTGATATTAATGATAACAATAATAATGAAAATAATAATGATGGTAACATTAATTATGATAATATTGATGATATTAATGACAAATAATCCCATGAATAATAACAATGATAATGATGATGACAATAAAGATAATGGTAATAACAACAATTACGATAATGATAATAACAACAATTACGATAATGATAATAACAACAATTACGATAATGATAATAACAACAATTACGATAATGATGATAACAACAATTACGATAATGATAATAATGATAATCATAATATTAACAATAAAGGTGGTGATAATAAGGTTCATATGAGTGATGATAAACACAATGATTATAACAATATTAAAACATTGATAGTTCCACGGTGAACTCAGAACAATAGCATTATCCCCATAACAATAACCATAGTAAATAAAAGATAAAGGCACGAATCATAATGACAACCATAATATCACAATAAAAAACACAATGACAATATATTCATGACTCTTTTCTCCCTCTCCCTCTCCCCTCATCCCTCTCCCTCCCCCTCCTCCCCTCTCTCTCTCGCCTAACCTTCCTTATGTCCCGTCTGACCCCGCTTGACCCCGCTTACCAGACCCCACCACGTAGGGGTGACCTCTGCGACCCCTGTGGGAGCCGACGAAACCCCTCATTCCCCTCATGTCATCGCAGGAGGTAGGATGGGGGGGGGGGTGAGAGAGGGGAGTGGAAGGAAGGGGGAGTAGGGGAGGAATGGGAGGGAGAAGGGGAGAGGGAAGGGAGGGGACAGGGGTATAGGGGGAAGGGAGGGAAGGAGGGGAGTGGGGTAAAGCGTTACGAGGGGAGTGGGAGGAAGAAGGGGATAGGAAAGGGAGGGAGGGAGGGAGGGAGGGAGGGAGGGGAGACGGCGGACCAAGCGAAGGGAGTGGGATAGAGGGGAGACCGAGGGGCGAGTGAGGGGATGAGAGCCAAGGGCGATTGGTCACAGTATATGGTGATCTTGTAGGCTTTGTTAAGGAGTGTGTGTCCAGAGGGGAGTGAGGGAGAGGGAGAAAGAGTGAGGGGAGAGGAAGAAAAAGGCGGAGAAACAGAGGGAAGAAGATGAAGAAGGGGGGAAGGGGGGAGGGAAGGAGAGGAGAGGAGAGGGGAGGGGAGGAGAAGGGAGGGGAGGGAAGGGGAGGAGAGGAGAGGGGAGAAAGCGAGGGGAAAGACGGGGTGCATTCTAAAGTGGGTTACACAGTGAGAAAACGTAATTTGATTCCTCTATTTTTCCTTTGATAATCCCTTTACGATTTAATTGGTCAGCGCGACTTGACGGGGCGGAACGGCGTCGTCGTGAATTGTGATGGATTGCGCTGCGCCGAGAGACTTGACTTGGTCAGCGGGGCGGCCGCGTCGAGCAGCGGTTGAGTTAGAGGAGTCTCCCCTCGTGCGAATGGGCGGAGGCGCCCGCGTCTGTGTGGGAGTTTAACTGTTTCAAAGGTTTTCCATTGAATGGACTTTAATCGATTAAAAAAAGATGTATATATGCACACACACATAAACACACACACACACACACACACATTAACACACACACACATACACACATATATACATATATATATATATATATATATATATATATATATATATATATATATATATATACACATATATATACATATACATACATACATACATATATATATATATATATATATATATATATATATATAATATATATATATTGTACATAATATTATATATATATTATATAATATTATATTTTTATATATATATATATATATTTTATATACACATTTATATTATATATTTATATATATATATATATATATATGTATATATATATATATATTATATATATTATTATATATATATATACATATATTTTATAAATTATATATATATACATATATATATATATATATATATATATATATATATATATATATATATATATGTATATATATAGACGTACCACCTTAGTTATCTCACAGTGCCATAGCAACATGGTTACTCATCAT
>NW_028234433.1:250314-252814 GCF_977035675.1 Penaeus japonicus
CGTGTTTGTTTGTTTTCTTGCATTCGCGTGTACAGGTGCAAGTGCGTGTACGTGTGTGAGATTCAGCGAATGTGAGAAAGTGTGAGTGTGCATAAGAGCATCAGCATAAGTGTGACTGTGCCTGCATACATATATGTCTGAGCTAGTCCACACACACCCATGTGTGTATACATATACCTCCACGAATTCATACACAAACATACACACGTGCTTAGTGCTTACATCCCTCCATCCCTACATCAGAACCCAGCCTCACTCCTCTTCAGAACCCCCCCCCCTCCCCCCCTAAAAACCAAACTACGCCCGTGCTGCCTGTGCCACCGTGACTGAAGGGCGTCGCATGCCAAGCCAACCCCCCAACCACCCCACACCCCACCCTTCCACCCCCCCAAGCACGAACGAGGGCGGGGCCTTTGGCGAAAACGGAGGATTAATGACCGCATTTTTAAACTAGCAAAGAGTGACGTAACAAAAAAAGGGAAAAACTTTATCAAGATGAAAATCCCGCTAATCCTTCTTTTTTTCGTGAGAATGACTTGTGAATTGCAAGGCAAGAGGTACATTCCCAGTTGCATGGAAAGGGGTACATCCCGTGTTGCAAGCAAAGGTTTTTTTTCCAAGTTGCAAGGAATGACAATGAAAGACGTCCTATGGCCTTAGCTTTTCAGTCATGTGTTGTTAGTCACGTGACAATAAACCTTGGATAGATATATAAGTAGCTGTATGAATATTACGAGACATAGATAGATGGTATACGGTACATGTAGACAGACATATGTAATGATAGATGGACGGTACATATAAACAGACAAATAGATTGTTAGATAATATATATGAACAGATAGATAGATAAAATAGCCTACATAAAGACATATAAACTATACCTTAAGCACGAAAGATAAATACAAGATATACTCTCACTCTCTCTCCCTCTCCCTCTCCCTCTCCCTCTCCCTCTCCCTCCCTCTCTCTCTCTCTCTCTCTCTCTCTCTCTCTCTCTCTCTCTCTCCCTCTCCCTCTCCCTCTCCCTCTCCCTCTCTCCCTCTCCCTCTCCCTCTCCCCCTCTCCCTCTCCCTCTCCCTCTCCCTCTCCCTCTCCCTCTCCCTCTCCCTCTTCCTCTTCCTCTTCCTCTTCCTCTTCCTCTCCCTCTCCCTCTCCCTCCCTCTCTCATACAATCTGAAAGATAACCAGCTGCCCATATGCACATTAACCCCGAGTTGCAAGGAAAGGGTTAAACAAATACATATCCATCTGCCTTGGCAAAAGACAAACGACAGAGGACGACTGGACGGCCAGGACAAAGAATGAGAGAAAGGCGACACAAGCCATACGTAACACGCCCGCAAACGAAAAACCTGCCGGGCTTAATTGCTGCCCGACGCGAGAGTCGTCCCGTACGAGAATCCGACTGCATGTGAATGAGGCTGCAACGCACACCCCGTCGGGACGCTTTCTCTCTCTCTCTCTCTCTCTCTCTCTCTCTCTCTCTCTCTCTCTCTCTCTCTGTATCTATATCTATATCTATATCTATATCTCTATCTCTATCTCTATCTCTATCTCTATCTCTATCTCTATCTCTATCTCTATCTCTATCTCTATCTCTATCTCTATCTCTGTCTCTGTCTCTGTCTCTGTCTCTGTCTCTGTCTCTGTCTCTGTCTCTGTCTCTGTCTCTGTCTCTGTCTCTGTCTCTGTCTCTGTCTCTGTCTCTGCCTCTGCCTCTGTCTCTGCCTCTGCCTCTGCCTCTGCCTCTGTCTCTGTCTCTGTCTCTGTCTCTGCCTCTGCCTCTGTCTCTGTCTCTGTCTCTGTCTCTGCCTCTGTCTCTGTCTCTGTCTCTGCCTCTGCCTCTGTCTCTGTCTCTGTCTCTGCCTCTGCCTCTGTCTCTGTCTCTGTCTCTGTCTCTGTCTCTGTCTCTGCCTCTGTCTCTGTCTCTGTCTGTCTCTGTGTCTGTGTCTGTTTCTATTTCTGCTTCTATCTCTGTCTCTATCCCTGTCTCTCTCTCTCTCACACTATCACCTCGGTCGGACGGACGGTCCGGTTGCCCTAAAGTCGGTCCACTCGGTCCGGAAGACAACAGGCTGCACCGACGAACGAACACTCGTCGCTCGTCATGAGAGTATGACTTTCACCCCCTCCCCCCCTTCTCCCTTCTCCCTTCCCCTACCCCCGATGATCCTTTCATGGGAAATCCGCCTTTGTTATTACTTTCGATAGGGTTGGTAGTCCTGTGGCACTGGGGACGGCGAGACCCACGTGACATCAGCCCAAAACACTTTCGAGGAGGACGGGATGGGAAAGAAAAGAAGGGGGGGGGGGGAGAGGGGAGAGGGCTTGCAGGAGGGGGGAGGGGAGGGGAGAGGTCTTGCAGGAGGGGGGGGTAGGGGAGAGGTCTTGCAAGAGGGGAGGAGGGGAGGGGGACAGGGGCATTTTGGTGAGACAGGGAGGGACGCACTATTTCTCACTTTATCTCTCCTTCATTTACTTACTCACTCATTCACTC
>NW_028234433.1:260314-262814 GCF_977035675.1 Penaeus japonicus
CCTTTGCTATCCTCATATATTTGTGCTCCGCGTGCAATGTCTCTGGTTCTGATATCTTGCAAGATGTGAGGTTGGGAGGAAGAAATGGGACGTCCGCCTTGCAAGATGAGGTGGTTCTTGCACCTGTTCCGGATGAAGCTTTGACAGGTGGTTCCGCGTTGCAGATGTCTTGCAATCCCGAAGAAGGTCAGTACAAGAGCTGAGCAGATTTTTACTCTACAGGGAAGTGCCATATCATGTGATTATCAGCTGTGACCGAACTGTTGGTTCTGAACCTCGAAGTGGATTATCAGGATAAGACTGACTAAAACTGGTATGACTTTTGTCACGTGTATTTGAACAAAGTCAGAATATAATTTGTACTAGTTTGGAAAAAAAACGAAATATGAAATTAGTTACAACAGTCTAAATAGCATTCTTAACATGATAGGCAGAGGCTTTGTTGATTGTTTTTTTTCTTTTTTTTCCTACTGTTTTCATATCTTAGGGTGTATGTTTTCATGTCTTAGGGGCAAATCTTGAGTAGACACCAACCATTGAATCTCAAGGGATCACAACATTTTTCAAAGAGGTTGTTTTGAATTAATTCATCATTCTTTCTCGGCACATATGAACTATGGCAATATTGGCTCTGGTATGTGGGGAAGGGCATGAAATATATTTGGGAAAATGTAGGGTAAAAACCAAGGTAATTCTTTAGAAAAGTTATACATGCTGATAATAATGAATTTGGTATTGATGGATTGTTTGTATATCACCCAGCTATAGAAGTTGTTTTGTCTGAGGAAACCAACTGTAGCAACAATATTGATGGTTGTAAAGAGGAACATCCAATCACAAGGTTGCAGCAGCCTCTGGTATCTTGGTATTCCATTGACATGCTAGTAAATCTCCACCATATACATTTTGCCAAGATGGAATTTATATACATTCCTGATAATTGACCATGAATCAAGAAACCAGTCCCATCTCTATCTTGAAGAATATAGTTGGTGCAGTTTGCTTGCTTTTTCTAAAACACCTTAGGCAAAGAAGCCTATGATTGTTAGAGGATGTAAAACCATCTCAGGGGTGGCCATCAATTAACACTCAGCTGGTTATCAAGAAAACTGAACAGAGCACCCCAGGAAAGAGGGTCCTAAGGGTGAAGCTCCCGAGAAATGACATATGAGTCTTTATTTGCAGGATAGTAGCATAATTATTTGTTTTAAAGTATTAGCAATAAGGTAACTAATTTACATATCCAAAGTTAGTTTAATCTACCCACACCAGACTCACTTATTATTGAATGGTAGTTATGGATAGGAAAAGAATTGTGATCTATATATGGCTTATAGGAAAGGCTCTAACTTCAGAGCATTAACCCAATGATGACGGTGTGACACAGCTAAATGCCTGATGACGGGGCGACACACCAGTGTGACGTTCCCTATGCAATATTATAGGCCCGGCGTAGGGGATTGCCACTTCCCGCCAGGCCCGCCGGGTTTGGGTTAAAGAAAAGAAAAAATAATTACCTTGAAATGCTGTTTGATTAATAGTTCTTATTATGATGTTCTAACCTAACCGAAGGGGAATTCATCAGGTCAAAATATGTTTCCTAGTTATTTGTTAGCAGTTTGCATAAATCTTCATATGATTAGTTTATGACTTGTAGGGCATATCAGTGTTATTTCTTTATTGGTCAAGTAATGAGTAACACCAAAACTGCAGTGGATCAGTAATTACCAATATTAGGTACTGGTTCCTTTCAAAGATGGCTAGATCCTAAAACATTGGGTTGGTTGGAAGGTTTTATAAATGATAACTAGTTATGTATAATGACTAGAGACAATGTTTAGCAATTAGGGGTTAATGCTGTTTATAAGAAGTATAGACAAGTTATGTATCTTTCATGTGTGAGGCCAACTAAGGATAGAATTTTGATAGTGTGATTGTATTTGAATATGTGATTGATTGTAGGAGATTGCTGTGGACCACAAAATTCATTGGATGACATTCACCTGGTCACGTATTCAGTAAACATTTGTCAGTCAATGCAGAGCCCAGTCATCAGCTGAGAGATTTAAAACATGTACCCATGTATCTTGGCAATGAACATGGCATAGGTGAAAACAGTTTGGTTATTCAGTATTTAATTAAAATATAATAATCACATGTGAAGAAAGTTATGAAATAATGCTACATGATATAACATGAAATTAACCCACACAGGACGGGTGGTACAGCATGTGTACCGCGCATTCAAAAGCCCAGTTGCCGGGCGGCACAGTATTGTGCCAGCCATTCAATTGATTTAGGCCTAATAATTTGAACGCCCCGGCATTTGGACATTCAAGGCTAGCAATTTCCCCCGTCGGGGATGGGTTAACTCTACAAGGACGGATTGGTACAGCATGATGTACTAGCCGCGCATTCAAAAGCCCAGTTGCCGGGCGGCACAGTATTGTGCCAGCCATTCAATTGATTTAGGCCTAATAATTTGAACGCCCCGGCATTT
>NW_028234433.1:277814-285314 GCF_977035675.1 Penaeus japonicus
CTCTCTCCTCTCTCTCTCTCTCTCTTCTCTCCTTTCTCTCTCTCACTCTTCTCCTTTCTCTCTCTCTCACTCTTCTCCTTTCTCTCCTCTCCTCTCTCCTCTCTCCTCTCTCGCTCTCTCTCTCTCTCTCTCTCTCTCTCCCCCTCTCTCCTCTCTTTCTCTCTCCCTTCTCTCTCTCTCCTCCTCTCCCTTCACTCTCTCTCTCTCTATCTCTTTCCTCTCTATCTATCTCTTTCCTCTCTCTCTATCTCTCTCTCTCTCTCTCTCTCTCTCTCTCTCTCTCTCTCTCTCTCTTTCCTCTCTCTCTCTCTTTCCTCCTATCTCTCTCACACTCTCCTTCTATCTATCTATCTATCTGTCTGTCTATCTATCTATCTGTCTATCTATCTATTTCTATCTACACACACACATACACACACAACCCGAAATCATAAGAAAGTGTTCCCTTTCTCACGATGGAAATCCACCTCTCTCGCAGCTTTGAGTTGGAAGACAATTTCGTGAACAACACCAACCCAGGGATAGTTGTCTTCATAGAGGACCCCCCGGACGATAGCCCCGGGACTACCAACGCCACCACGACTAGCAAACACGTCTACCTCACCAACTGCCATAACAACAATGTGTCGGTGTTGTTTATGGTCCGGAATTACAGCATGCATGGTAGGTTGTTGTTGTTGTTGTTTTTTTTCTTTCTCTCTTTCTTTCTTTGTTTTATTATTCTACATGAAAGAATAGGAGGGCGTAATTAAGGAAGTGAGAAACAGAAAGCTAAGATAATATGAAGAAGAAGAAGAAGAGAAGGTAGGAAGAGGAAGTCTAAGCCACTTATTGTTATGAATTAAGCTTTATTATATTAATTCAGTAATGTGAAGCAGGCATCTCCTCATGGCCAGATATCTCCTGCACAGGTTTTGGAAAAGAGGAAAGATGGCATAAAGGAAGACCTCCGAAACGGGGAAGGAGAGGAGTGAGGGAAGGACCAGAACTTTGTGGAAGGCATTAAAGAAAAGCCAAAGGTGGGAATTACTGCATGGATAGATAAAAAAAAGGGGAAACTTTCTTCATGAAAGCTCAATAGGGGCGGAATATTATGTAAGCATGAATAAGTAATTGTGGAGAGAGAGAGAGAGAGGGGAGAGAGGGGAGGAGCAGGCAGGCAGACCAAGGACAGGACAGGAAAGGAAGGGAAAGCGGGAACAAGGTGCAGGCAATAGGTCGGCAGCCAAGCTCAGAGCATGATGAACAGAGGGTGGCTGGCGAGCGACGGGAGTGAGAGAAAGGGAAAGCATGGAGAAAGATTTGGCGCTGCCTTTTTCCTCATCCTCGGAGGGGAAGCGGCCAAGGGAAATGCTGGAAGTAACTCCTTAAGGAGAGACATACATATTGAATCCGGTCTTATCCGAAATCCCAAAGCAGTCCAGGCAAAAAGGCCGGCAGCAGAGGGGGAGCAAGGGAGAGAGTGATTACACGTAACACGATGAGAAAAAGCTGGTAAAGAATTGTGATATATGGAAGGGGAGAAGTCAGGAATTAATGGCATCCAGACGAGGGCGAGGTGTAAGACAAGGGCCAAGAGCAGGGCTGAGTTAGGGTTCGGAAGGGATCGTATACTCACCCAATTTCAAGGTAGATTGGGGTGTAAACTTCCATGATGGGGTCTTGTAGAATGGATTTTATATGGCCTTTGCCTCGAGTAATGCATTAATGGAAGATGGTAGACTTTTTTTTCTTTTTTAACCACTAGGGTTTTGGAAGTGATATAATGCCTCTATAATTATTATAAACTTTAACGTTCATAACCTCGAGGACGGAATGTGACTCGGCGGCGCCATGTTTCGACCCACTGGTTCGAATACATGAAGCAATATTATCTTTTTTTTTATTCTTTTCCTTCTTTTGACGCGAATCGCAGAGCCAGTGCCAGGGGGGTACTACCCGTCAGCCAGTGGGGGGGAGCCGCCCCTCCACCTCCCCAAACCCTTCCTGGTGGTGGAGCCCAACATCCTGACGACGAGGGTATCCTACCGAGCTGCCTCCTTCCCCCTGCACGAGAAGGAGCCTTACTACGAGGACCTCAAGTACGAGACATTCCTCACCTACATGTACGAGCGGGACCTGAGCGAGAGGAAGTACTGGGACAGCCTGATAGCCACGAGTACGCTGGAGGACATCAGGGCGAAGGCTGTGCGGGTCAGTGGACTTGGGCGTTGCTGTTCAGGTGGAGGACTCGGTCGTCCGTGTGCGTGTGTGTGTGTGTTTGTACGTGTGTGTGTGTGTGTGTGTGTGTGTGTGTGTGTGTGTGTGTGTGTGTGTGTGTGTGTGTGTGTGTGTGTGTGTGTGTGTGTGTGTGTGTGTGTGTGTGTTTGTACGTGTGTGTGTGTGTGTGTGTGTGTGTGTGTGTGTGTTTGTACGTGTGTGTGTGTTTGTACGTGTGTGTTTGTACGTGTGTGTGTTTGTACGTGTGTGTGTGTGTGTGTGTGTGTGTGTGTTTGCAGGTGTTCAGCTATTGAATGTGGTTGTGAGTGTTTTTGTTTGTTATTATTATTTGCATCCTTTTTGTTGGGAGATTTGTTTCTCCCTCTTTCCGTATCCTTCCTGCCATTCTTTAATCTCTCTCTCTATCTATCTATCTCTCGCTCTCTCTATCCCCCCCTCTCTCTCTCTCGCTCTCTCTATCTATCTATCTCTCGCTCTCTCTATCCCCCCTCTCTCTCTCATGCTCTCTCTATCCTCTCTCTCTCTCTCTCTATCCTCTCTCTCTCCCTCTCTCTCTCTCTCTCTCTCTCTCTCTCTCTCTCTCTCTCTCTCTATCCTCTCTCTCTCCCTCTCTCTATCTCTGTCTCTCTATCTCTCTCCCTCTCTCTCCCTCCCTTCCCCCCTCTCTCTCTCTCTCTCTCTCTCTCTCTCTCTCTCTCTCTCTCGCATTCTCTCTCTCCCTCCCCCTCTCTCTTCCCCTCTCTTCTCTCTCCTTCTCCTCTCTCTTTCCTCTCCTCCTCTCTCTCCTCTCTCTCTCTCTCTCTCTCTCCTCTCTCTCTCTCTCCTCTCTCTCTCTCTCTCTCCTCTCTCTCCTCTCTCTCTCTCTCTCCTCTCTCTCTCTCTCTCTCTCTCTCTCTCTCTCTCTCTCTCTCTCTCTCTCTCTCTCTCTCTCTCTCTCTCTCTCTCTTTCTCCTCTCTCTCTCTTTCTCCTCTCTCTCTCCTCTCTCTCTCTCCACTCTCTCTCTCTCCCCCCCTCTCCGCTCTCCCTTCCTCCCTCTCTCTCTCGCTCCCATTTCTTATATTCATCCTTCACTTTCACCCTCCCCCTCCCCCTCCTCTCCCCTCGCCCGTATCTCTCCATCCTCCACCCATTACCTACCAAACCTCACCATTTTTTTTCTTTTCTCTCCCACCCACTCTCGCACCCCTTTCCCTACCCATTTTCCCCATCCATTTTCCCTACTCCTTTCCCTACCTATTTTCTCTCCTCCCTCCTCCTTCCCCTTCCCCCTCCCCCTACACAACCCCTCTCCCTCTCCCTTCCCCTCCCCCTTCCCCTCCCCCTTCCCCCTACCTTCCCCTCCCCTCCCCCTCCCCCTTACCCCTTCCCCTCCCCCACCCACCCCTTACCTACTCCCTCCCCTTCCTCCTACCCTACCCCTTTCCCCTCCCCTTCCCCCTTCCCCCTACCCCTTCCCCTTCCCTCCCTTTCCCCTTCCCTCCCTTTCCCCTCTCCCTTCCACCTCTCCTCCCCCTACCCTTTCCCCCTCCCCATTCCCATCCCCCTTCCCCCTCTCCCTTCCCCCTACCCCTTCCCCTACCCCCTCCCTTCCCCCTACCCCTTCCCCCTTCCCCATCCCCCTTCCCCCTACCCCTTCCCCCTTCCCCCTCCCCTTCCCGGTCCCCCGTGCCACACACACAGGTGTCCGTCACGAAGAACAACAACACGGCGGAGCTTCTGGGCCACTGGTTCGTGTCCTATTCGGGCGTCGGGGCGGTGGTGAGCGTGATCGTGTCCTACAACGACTCCGGCGGCGCCCTCTACTCCTCGGCGGTGTCCTACGGCTGTGACTTCATCGACGCCGAGCAGTACAGGTGCACCAAGCTGGGTGAGTGAGCTGGGAGGGGTGGGGGAGGGATGGGTAGGGTGGGTGGTGGATGGGGTGGGAAGGGGGAGGGTGGGAAGGGAGGGTGGGGAGGGAGGGATGGGTGGGGGGAGGGTGGGGTGGGGAGGGTGGGGTGGGGAGGAGGGATGGGGGGGAAGGGAGGGGTGGGGGAGGGTGGGAAGGGTGGGGGGAGGGAAGGGGTAGGGGGGAAGGGTGGTAGGGTGGGGTGGGAAGGGTTGGGTGGGGGGAGGGAGGAGGTGGGTTGGATTTGCGTGTGTTTATTGTTGGTTGGTTGGTTGTCGTCATCTTCATTATCATCATCAACATCATAATCATCATCATCATCTCATCTTTATCATCATCATATCATCATCTCATTATCATCATTATCTCATAATCATCATCATCATCTCATCTTTATCATCATCATCATCATCATCTCATTATCATCATCATCATCTCATTATCATCATTATCTCATTATCATCATCATCATCTCATTACCATCATCATCATCTCATTATCATCATTATCTCATTATCATCATCATCATCTCATTACCATCATCATCATCTCATTATCATCATTATCTCATTATCATCATCATCTCATTATCATCATTATCTCATTATCATCATCATCATCTCATTACCATCATCATCATCTCATTATCATCATTATCTAATTATCATCATCATCATCTTATTATCATCATCATCATCTCATTATCATCATCATTATCTCATTATCATCTCATTATCATCATCATCATCTTATTATCATCATCATCATCTCATTATCATCATCATCTCATTATCATCATCATATCATCATCATCATCATCTCATTATCATCATCATCATCTCATTATCATCATCATCATCTTATTATCATCATCATCATCTCATTATCATCATCATCTCATTATCATCATCTCATTATCATCATCATCATCTCATTATCATCATCATCTCATTATCATCATCATCATCTCATTATCATCATCATCTCATTATCATCATCTCATTATCATCATCATCATCTTATTATCATCATCATCATCTCATTATCATCATCATCCTTATTGCTGTCATTAGTAGTAGTATGTCTCTTGTGTGTATACAATGTTTTTGTTCTTAACACTTTTGTTGTTATCATGGTTATTACTAGTAGTTGTTGTTGTCACATCAGTATTACTTATGTTATTATCTTTCTTGATCCTTAGCCATTTTTATGCTATCATTGTTATTATCATTACTTTGTTATTATTATTATTATTATTATTATTATTATTATATCTTTATTGTTATCATCATCATTAGTGTTATCATCATTAATGTTATTATTACTATTATTATTATTATTATTATTATTATTACCATCATTATTACTACTACTACTACTACTATTACACTGTTATTTGTAATATGGATCATGCCTTTCTTTTTCTTATTGATATTGGTAGTAGTAGTATTGTTGTTATTATTATCATTATTTTATTTTATTTTTTATTCTATTTTTTCTATTATCATTATTATTATTATTATTATTATTATTATTATTATTATTATTGCTATTGCTTTTCTTATTATTATTATTATCATTTTTCTTATTATTATTATCATTATTAGTAAGAGTAGTAGTAGTTTTACAATGACTATTATTATTATTGTTTTTTATTATTGTTATTGATATTATTATGATTATTACTATCATTATACTTACTGTTATTATTATTATTATCATTATCATCATCATCATCGTTATCATTACTATTATTATTATAATCATTACCATCATCATCATCATCATGTAATTGATATTAACTTACTTTTATTTGTGGTATTAGTTCTATTTTAATTGTTAATGTTGTGATTAATACTGTACTGATAACTATTTTTGTTATGCATGTTCATGTTATTATTTATTTATTTATTTTATATTATTTTTTTCCCATTCATTCATTCATTCATTCATTTATTGTTGTCAAAATTGTTGTTATTTTTGTTGTTGGGTTATTGTTAATGTTATTGATATTATTATCAATATTGTTGTTATCATTATTGTTGTTATTATTATTAGTAGTAGTGTTATTAGTATTACTTTTATTATTATAATTGTTGTTGCTTATAAAGTTGTGAACATCATCATAGTTATTATCTTTATCTTCATTTTTTTTTTTTTTTTTTTTTAATGAAAGTTTCTTTGATTTTCTGACATATATTATAGGCATGTTGTTGTGATGTCATTATTATTATTATTATTATTATTATTATTATTATTATTATTATTATCATTTTGACTATTATTATTACAATGTGTATTGTTGTTAGCATTATTTCTTCTAATGATGTCCTTGTTATATTCATTGATAGTGATATTGTTAGCATTTTCATCAGTATCATTATCATGATTAATGTTTGTTTTTATTAATAAATGTGCAATGATTGCTGTTTATTTTCTTTTACAGGTAGCAGTAGTATAAATCTTATAGTATGATACCTATAGATAGATATAGCCTGATAGATAGATAGATAGATGAATAGATAGATAGAACACAGGTAGATAGATAGAAAGATAAATAGATATACACACAGGTACATAGATAGAAAGATAAATAGATAGACACACAGGTAGACAGATAGAAAGATAAATAGATGAATAGATAGATAAATAGATAGACAGACAGATAAATAGATAGATGAACAGATAGACAGACAGACAAATAGATAGATGAACAGATAGACAAATAGGAGAGCATCAGGATATCACCACTTCCCACATGACTTGATTTAATATATGGGCTGGTTCTCTCCCGCACTGTTCAGTGAACCCCTTGGCCAAGCTGTTTTGCGCCTCCCTGCCCTTCGTTGGCGCCCTCCTGCTGTTCGTGGGGCACAGGTGGCTCAACTTCACCATGTTTACGTCGGGTTTCCTCTTCTCCTGGTGCTTCTTGTTCATGTTGTGCGCCCAGGACACCCACAGCAACATAGATGGTGAGTTGGGCATTGTGAAGGATTTGTGTTTTTTTTTTTCTTTCTTTCTTTCTTTTTTTTTTTCTTACCTATTTTATTATTTTATTTATTTATTTATTTTGTACAGGTTATGAGTGTTTTAAGTCTTGTATGGAATATGATATAGTGTTAGAGTATTTTGTTTTTTAAGTAGGCATCAGTTAGAATCAGAGTTACAATCCATATGATACCTTTTTTTTCCATCTCTCTTTCCCTTTTCCTCTTTTGAAAGTGTATTCCCTAAGACTTAACCACATTTGATGTCTTTACTCTCGCCCTCCAGCCCTAGGGCTAGGGACTCTGGTAGGAGCCCTGTTGGGGGGCATCCTGTGGCTGATCGCATGGCACAGGTTCCAGCGTCCTTTCCACTCCTCTCTCCTGCTCATTATCATGAACGTCAT
>NW_028234433.1:290314-297814 GCF_977035675.1 Penaeus japonicus
TACAAAATTTATAGACCCTTCCTCATGTTTTCTCTCTTAGTACTCCTCTTTTCCCTTTCATTAGGTGTGTAGGATGAATGCCTGGTTGTACGTATACTTCAGTGAACAATCACAGACTTCACTTTTCATTCAGAGTCTAAAATGTTATCAAGTTAAAAATAAGTGCTTTAGTGACGATCCCAAAGGCCATCCAGTGTGATAGTTCTTGCCACGTCAATATTATCCGAGTGTGGAATTGTTGTTTTAAAGTATTGATTACACATTCATTCTGTGATAGCTTTGGTAATTGACATGCTTCGGTTGTTAATTAAATCATAATTTTGAGTTAAGCTGACTATGCACACTTGCCACTGATTTACCTTCTCCTTCCGGTGTTTACTATGATTGGAGATACAATTTCCCTTTGAAATAACTTATGTTTGTCAGTCTTCTTGCCAGTTTGTACGTTCATGAAACACTAGAGTGCCTTTGCAGTGTATGACTTTGATCTCATTACAGCATCATATTATTAATACTAGACAACTATGATCATTTTCTAAGTTGATTCAGATACTCTCATAGATATTTTGACATGGTCACAAGAGACAATGAATGGTGCAGTATCTCCAGTCTGGTCAGCATATATTCTCAAACCTTGTGATAAGGTGACCCTGCGAAGATAAGTACGAAGATGTGCAAGTGCTTGTTCGTGCAGGGTGTCTGTCCATTATTTTAGATTAATGTTGTAATTCAGACAGAATTTAGTATTACATGATCATCAGTCATAAGCAGAAGTGTAATGCATCATCAGCTATGTGGGTGCAGAGTAACCTTGTCTCAAAACAAAAGATAATTGATTATTTGTGAGTAAATTAGGAAGAGAAACCTCCATTGTTTCATTTTTTCTTTTCTTTTCTTTTCACATTCCAGTCCCAACATTTTTTTTTTTTTTCCCCAAGTAAAAAAAAAAACTCAAGATTGTGATTAATGGATTATGCTGATGATATGTATTTTCCTTAGGGATTTTCGGTGCATAAATATTGAAATGTGAAAATCGCTGTAATAGTTAATATATTTATTTATGCATTTCTTTTGGATTTATCATTTTCCTAAGACATGCTCCCTGATAAGTTGTGGAAATAATAAATATATTTTCTGATATTGTTGATATTCAATATATAACAACAAGATGAATTGTAGTATTTCTATGAATTTTATATCAAATAAATCAAATGTTGACAATTTCATTCTATTCAATGTTTTAATCATTATTGTAACCTCTATTATATTAGTTTTCAGTGGAAAGCAGTAGGGTAGATTATTACTGGTGAATATGCAGACTGACATGAAACAAAAGATTTTAGTCTTGTAGTAACCAAGATTAATTTGAGTCTTCCGTTTTGATACACATATCAATGTTTAAGTCAGTGTATGTGAATGAGCACGAATATTGATTTTTTTTTTAAGTGAATGAAGTGATACGTAACGTTATAATTATTTTTACGTAATGTATTTAAAGGAGAGAGGCATAATATTTGCTGGAAAAAGGGTCGGACAAACCGGTAAATTAATCTAAATAAGTCGAAGCACCAAATTGGATTTTTTTAAAAGTGCAATTCTATATAACTAGTATATCTATCATAAACCTCTATTATAAATAATCGACGCATCCTATTTGTCGGGAAAAATTATGGTTAACCCGGCGAATGCGCTTACCTGGCTGGTTCCCGTTTTCTGTCTCGCCACGAGGTTTGAAGGGGATACACCTGTGTTTCGCCTCGCTCGGAGGAGTCCCGCCGAGAGACCAGAGCTTCATTCTTCTCATCTTTCTTTTCTCGATGAATGGTTCGGAACTGGTGATATTGCGGGTTTTTTTCAAGGTTCAGATATTTCATTTCACAGTCGATATAAAGAATGGGAAAATACTATGTCGCACTCTTATTTTGAATCACTGTTTAATTTAATCCGTTCAGCTGCGAGGAGCGAGGGCATCGGACCAGATCCAACTGCGGGGATTTTGGGTGTGGATCAAAAAATAATCAAAAGCATCCATCTTGCCTTGTCGCGACAAATATGAGATCACAGCTGACACTAATTGGCAACTTATCCAAATGACTTGAATTCTTTTTCTTATTTTTCCTTTGTCATACATAAAAAAAAATCTTACATTGCCATTTCTGAATATTGCTTTACTCACTCACCTGTGTCAAGCAACAGTTTTTTCCCTGTTGCAGTTATTGAATCTAGTGCTCTCTGCTTGACTTTGAACTACAAGCGACATTTTGTTTTTCTCACTGTTTTGTATCAGTCTAAAGCGTCAATATTACGCTTGAATTAACACAGACTTAACCTACAGTCTTCGGAATCCATGCTGACTATGTTCATCTAGTCAGTCACAATTCTTGTATCTCGGGGTTTCGAAAGGGGGTTTTTAGAATGAAATGTCTCAGGTTCAGGTTTCATTATATTTTATATATCATACAGTAACCACTACACACAACATGACTGGCGGTTGACGGGGTTAATGATAACTGGCACTATAATGGTTATAAAAATGGGTTTTATAAATGGTAGTAATGGTGATTAAAACCAGGATGGGGTGGGGCAGCTGATTTGTCTATCACACAAGAATGACCACTCCCATTAATTCAAGTCTGCGATACACGTCCAAAAATATTTTTACATATTTAATTTTTTTTATTTTTCCCGATAGTCATCGCTAAAGAAGAAGAAACGATAAATAAAAAAGAAAGAAAGAAAGTCCTCTCTTCTTAATTCTTAATCAGTTCCATCTAATTAATAAGTACAAAAGTCTTAAAACATTTCACGATAGAGGGCACAAGAATTGGATGTCAGGTGATGTTAGTGTTATGCGGCTGTTTAGCCGTGTGTGGTCTTGCTGGATCACCCCCCCCCCTCCTCCCCTCCTCTTCCCTGCTACCCCCCCCCCTCTCCTCCCCGACTCCTTGACCCAACCCTGACAGGGGAGGGGGAGGGGGAGGGGGGGAGGGAGGTGTTGAAAGAAGGAGGAGGGGCACGGGAAGGGGAAGGGGTAGGGGGTAGGGGGGAGGAGGGAGGGATGGGAGGTTAGAGGTTCCTGTCCGGTGATCACAAGTAAATTTAACAGGAAATATATTCCTATTGAATATACAAAAAGGTGCCTATCTGAGATGACTGTAGTTAAAAACATCTTGTGATTTTTTTTTCTTTTTATTTTTTGAAGAATTGTGGATGAATTATGTAATGTCTTTTCCTTCACATGATGACATTTAAGTCGTATCTTCTATCCTTATTTACAAAGGTTGGTTAGGCCAACATAACACTGTACGCTATTGTGCAGCAGGCTATCTTTGACAGTGAGGTAAGTCAAGGGTTAAGGAAGAATTTGTGCTTTTTTTTTTACACATATCAGATTCTCGGTAAATATAAAAATATACACGCAAGATAAAATTAGGTTTTTAATCTCTTTTCTTTTCTATCCCATATATTTCCAAAGAAACGGTTCTCTCACATATAGTCACATATAGGGTTCAAGCGTGTTAATTAAAAGAGGATTCGAATGCATTCACTGGAACAACATAACTGACTCGTAAACTCTAGCATTGCCACACCAGCTGATGAAGGAATTGATTTTTTTTATCTTTAATACACGAGGCTTCTATGTGTTACGTCCAAAGACCGGATAAAAAAGAAATAATCTTAAAAATATGGAAAAAAGGGGGGGACTTTTACAGAGCGACGGAAATTGCGGTCTTATTGAGCTGCCCTCAATAAGTTTCGATCGCTCGGTTATGATTTGTGTAATTATAATGATCAATAATAACAAAAAAAAAACATTACTAATAATGGTAATGATAGCAATAATAACGCACTGATAATAATGATAATAATAATAGTAATAATAAAAAATAAAAATAATAATAACAGTGATAATAATAATAATGTCAAAATATGATAAAAAAGAGACTACAGGAAAAAAAGCAAAATGGGGAAAGTGGCATCTCTTTGGTATAGCGACTGGCCTTGGCGCCAGTTATTTAGTCTATCAATTGGACTATGGAAATATATAATCATATGCATACACAGCTCTCACCACCGCTCGGCTTCTTCGCTACTGTCTAGCATGACCTTATTAGGAGTGTTTAGATATATACATCAGGGATAAATAGATTTACAAAAATATGGACAAAGACAAAGAGATTCTGGGAAGTGACGAAAACTACTGGCATGAAATTTAAACAGGACTGAAAAGAATGCCGGCAAAGGACACAACGCAAAATCAATATTATGCAGAAATCATACACACAGTGCTATGGAAATCCAGCGTCCAAAACTCCACGATTTAGAAAGAAAACCAAAAACAGTGGGAATACTTGAACATTATATACCTTCCATCCGTTGGAAAATGCTCTTAGCCAAAAGAGAAAGAGAGAGAGAGAGAGAGAGAGAAAGAGAATAAAAAAAAAATACGATTTCGTTTTTGAATTCAACCCAAAAAAAAAAAAATCCTCTATTATGCTTTTCGTCTTAGCAAAAGAAAAAGAAAAAAAAAAGAAGGGGGGAAAAAAATCAGAACCCATTCACATAACACCAATCAATTAAGGCATGTGCAAAGGACCTGATCAGCGAGTATTTTCACCGTAAACGCTCGCCCTCCGTTGCGCTTCTATTCTGCAAGTGACAGCCATTGAGGGCGCCACCACACCACTGCCGCTACGCTGAGCACGCTGAACATGGCAATATGCTGTAAAATTCCCACCATGCGCACAGAATGAAGTCTTTTGTCGCTAATTTTATGGGAAATTAGTTTGTGAAATGCGGTGCTATTCAGGTGAAACCAAGTCTGATATCTGATCAGATTGAATTTGGCATAAGTGCAGTGATATCAATCGCGGGGCTAACCCTTGACAGAGGCCCTTGTACAGAAGCGTTAATAGCTTTTATTGTGACGGTCACTGGGACGGTGCACTAGTTCTGACTATTATGCGGGGAAGGAAACTAGTGATTAAAAAAAAAGGCTTAACTCAGGGAGGTCCTCGAGGAAAGAAAGAAAGAAAGAAAAAAAAAATTATATATTTAAAACGTTCTTGTGGAAATATCGAAACACGACGACTCTGTGAGAATATTGGGCAACGGAAACTTGGGTGCAGGAGAAAAAGGGAAAGGTCTCTTTTTCTGTTTAAAGTTTCGTGGGTTTTATGCTATGTTGTGTATATTCATGAAGATGATAACTATGCTACACAATGTACTACACTATACACACCTTGTTTACAGACCTTTATACAGTAATAAATAGGTGTCAGACAACCAGATGTTTCCGCTTTTTGTTTTTCTTTCAAGTAAAGCGAAAACGACTGGCGACACATTTTTTTTTTCGCGCCGAAACTCCTCTTGTCGTTAACCACGCAACCGCATCCCGTTTTCTGTGACTAAATCATTGTTCTGACTTTTGGGATGCACGTTGCTGCAGTCAGAGGCAACAGCAACTTATGTAACTAAGGATTAATTCTAAGCTACGAGTATTTTATCTTGATTTTTTTTAGATTCTTAATTACCGATGAATGACAGCATGCATTATACAATAATAATAATAATCTGGTTACAAATGGCATCGGCATTTGTACCTAACTGAGGATACTGTGCTACTGTTCCGTCATGTCCACTTTGCGCTTCAGAAAGACGTTGAAACATTGGCAGGAGTATGAGCGCAGATTGCACAAGTCGATCTAGAAACTTTTACGTTGTTATCCCTCCAGGGAGGTGACGATAACAGAGAAAAAGTTGGTACAGTTTCTTTTACGAAATTTCCTTACTAACACAGTAATACATTATGAAACTTGACACTGTCATATGCTATGATGAATCGTCTGCCCAAAAGCAGAATATTGTACAAAAACAAAACAAGAAAATATAAATGTTCTTCTCGTTCGCGCACCGACAGGGCCGTCAGTGCCAAGAGCAACACGTGGATAGCAAGTTATATCTCCTCGCATTTGGGTTCGGGAGGAACTATCACTTACGCCAGATCACTGGTAGCAGACGCAGGAGTACAAAGAAAGAGACAGACAAACTCATAATAATTCTATCGATTCACTTTGACCTCTCTTCTTCTTCTTCATCTTCTCCTCCTCCTTCTTCTCCTTCTTCTTCTTCTTTTCCAACGAGAGGGGAGAAGTTTGAGGGTTCTTTTGGAGAAGGGGGAGGGGGTATGAGGGGTGAGGTGTCACGGGTGGACCGAGAGTCTCCCCTCCCCTCCCCTCACCCCCATTTTTTTCCTTTTTTTTTTTGCCTTACACTTGGGAGTAATGCGACGCCGTGAAGTCTGGGTCGCGCATCAGAGACCATCACTGGAGCCTCGGCCAGTAGTTGGCGGCGCTGAGGTCGGGAGTTTGGCTGGGAATCTGGACTGGAACTGACACGCCCGCGGATATCACACCTGCGGGGGAGACGGAGAGAGAGAGAGGGCGGGTGAGATGCGGGGTTATTTCACGAGGTTGGATGAATGAGAGAGGGAGAGAAGAGGGAGGGAGGGAGGGAGGGAGAAGGAGAGAGATGAAATCGCAATTAACTTCATGATGATGAATAAAATAATAAATAAGGAAGGGAAAGGAGGCTGTGGTTCACAATTAGACAATCAGAATAAAACAACTGCCATATAAACAATAGTTAAGTACCATTCAAAATCTAAAAACAACAACAAAACAAAATCAAAAACAATAAAAAAAACATGACTAACATTAGACTAGAATAAGAAGACTTAAGACAAAGATATAAATGACACTGAATAACTTTACATGTAATTGCATGGAATTTCATGGAATTCTGATGACAAGAGAGGTTCGATTACACCTCTTGCATTCTGAAGTCAATCGGTTTCATCAATAACTTTATTTTCAGCTGTTACTATAAACTCTCTCTTCCTCACTGGACACGAGTAACACAACCTCTGCCTCCTCTTCACCTCCCCCCTCCCCCTTCATTATCCGTCTTCGCTCCCCCCCTACCCCCTACTTCCCATCGCCTTCCCCCTTCATTGTCTGGTTCGCGTCCCTCCCCCCCCACTTCTAGCTTATTTTAGTTAGCCCCTCCCCTGCAGACACTAACACCCCACCCCCCTCCCTTCCTTTATCACCCCCTGTTCAACCTCCCCCTACCTTTATCCCTTCCCCTATCACCCCTTATTTATAACCCCAACCCTTCCCCCTACCCTAACCCTCCCCCTATCACTCCTTATTCACCCCCAACCCTTTCCCCTACCCTAACCCTCCCCCATCACCCCTTGTTCGTGCCCCCCTCCCCTTCCCCCTACCCTAACCCTCCCCCTATCACTCCTTATTCACCCCCAACCCTTTCCCCTACCCTCCCCCTCCCCCATCACCCCTTGTTCGTGCCCCCCTTCCCTTCCCCCTACCCTAACCCTCCCCCATCACCCCTTGTTCGTACACCCCCCCCTCCCCTTCCAGCTTGCCCTCAACCACCTGGATAATTTCACATTTCACACCTGCGTTCATCCGACGTCTC
>NW_028234433.1:310314-312814 GCF_977035675.1 Penaeus japonicus
AGAGGAAAGTGGGAATGGGGAGTGGGTAAGGGAGGGGGGGGTGGGGGCGGGTAGAGAATAGGGGATGAAAACTGGGAGGGGGGTTAGGGCTTAGGGCTTGGGGGGCGAGGCTGGTTTTGGGGAAGGTGCGAGGAACGAGAAAACTACCTGTAAAATTATTTCTTTTCCTCTACCTTTCATTACCTGTATTTTGTCTGGTTTCCCTCTTTTTTTAATTCTTAAAATTCGTACATTTCCTTGCGTTCTTAACTACTTATCTATTATTCTCACTCACCTTCCATTTTATCCTATTCATTTCTGATTTTATCCATTAAAGAACTCGGGTAGGAGGGAGAGAGAGAGAGAGAGAGAGAGAGAGAGAGAGAGAGAGAGAGAGAGAGAGAGAGAGAGAGAGAGAGAGAGAGAGAGAGAGAGAGAGAGAGAGAGAGAGAGAGAGAAAGAGAGATGGATAGATAGATAGATAGAGAGAGAGAAAGAGAGAAAGAGAGACAGAGAGTGGAAAAAAAGAGCCAGCCAGAGACACCTAGAGAGAGAGAGAGAGCAAAAGGTTGAAGGAGCGAAAGAAGGGGAGAGCACTCAGGGATGTTGACCCTCGCCCTGAAGAGGCAGCAGGGAGCGTCAAGCCGATAGCCTCGATGGGTCTTAAATCGCCGTACACCCCCCCTCCCCATCCCCCCCACCCCCTCCCTCCCCCTGCCACTTCTTGCGCTTCTGCTCAGATTGTTTGGCGGTGCTTCAATAAAGAGTTATTCGTATTTACTTGTGTCTGCCTTTGTTTTGCTTGGGATCATATGGAAATGGATTAGGGTAATGTGTACATGGATGTGTGTGTGTGTGTATGTGTATGTGTGTGTGTGTTTGTGTGTGTGTGTGTGTGTGTGTGTGTGTGTGTGTGTGTGTGTGTGTGTGCGTGTATATGTGTGTGTGTGTGTGTGTGTGTGTGTGTGTGTGTGTGTGTGTGTGTGTGTGTGTATGTGTGTGTGTGTGTGTGTGTGCGTGCGTGCGTGCGTGCGTGCGTGTGTGTGTGTGTGAGCACGTGCATGCGCAAATATATATGTGGCTAACATATAAGATGTAGAGTGTTCTTTTATTCAGACAAATGAGAGAAACTCTGTAACATCATCAAGAGCAGTAACCCCTTTAGCCATATGTGAGAGAAGTCCAAATTACTACAACAGGAGCGCTAATTATGTCCTTGTGTCTGTATCAAGGACCATTCAACAGTTTATAGTCGTTCCAGGTTGCCAAGTATCCTAAGACAATTTCGGGAGAAAAAAGACTCGGTGAATCTATAGAGAAAAGGAAAACGGACAAAGAACTTGTTTCGGATTTTTTTAAAATCTCTTCGGTAAAGCAAATATACGTATCCCCTTTTCTCAAATCAGGGCTACCAATCCAACCAAAAAAAGGCGGGAACGTATCGCGCATCGAGTGGCAACCCTGAGACGAATGTCGGATCAGCGGCGGCAAACTGTAGTGTCCGAGGAAGAGCCAGCAGCTGTTGTTACGACTGCTCCTATTAGCTTTACATCTTAGCCTCTTGATGCTCCTCTTGAAGAGACGTTTAGGAGTTTCAATTAAGTATCAAAAGCCTCCTTTTGTGTCGGCTTGCCTTGTCTGCTTCGCCGGCCATTTGGGTCGTTTGGTTCCCAGCGAGGGGTTCGAAGCGGGGGTTCGGTGATTCGGAGGTTGGCTTCGTTGACATCCGTTCTGTGTTTGTTTCCCGCGAGGGTTTATTGTAATTTGGCATCGTTATCATTATTTTTGTTGTTGATTATCATTGTTGAGGCTATCACTGTCAATTCTACTACGATTTCTATCAGTATTATCAGTTAATTCGTTTCTTATTGTTGCTTTTATTTTTACTTTCATTATCATTATCATTATTATTATTGTTATTATCATTTTAAACATTATCACTTCACCATGCCCGTGCACTTCTGCATATAGCCATAACCGCCGACGAATTTAAAACAAGTAACATTAACCTTGCGTGAAATGCTATCAGTGACAAAAGAACAAAACAAACATTATCATAAAACAATTAGTATATCCAAAAAACAAGCCCTCACAGCTATAGAGAAAAGTCATCTCTCCTTCCCCTTCAAAATGCGGCATCCATTTTTTTTTTCCAGTGTGCAGTATAGGCCTATAGAGCAAGAGCGGGTATGTCTTTTGATCTTTTGTGTTCGCGTTTCTCACAGATGTTTGAACACTTGTGACTCTTGGCTACGCGAAAGAGAATTACTTTGATATAGTTAATTAGAAAGATAAATTGTCCAAACAACTCACTAATTACTTCGACGAGGGAAACGTTCCATAAATTGTATAAATTTTGGAGGATACATATTTTTAATTCGCTGAAGGGAAGAGCAGAAGCTGCCAAGCGTATAATAATTTGGAATATAAACTGTATACGCTGAAATATTGTAATTTAATTGTCTAGTTTGAAGAGCGAAGTTTGGTCGCATATATTATTAATATATACGATCAACTTGCC
>NW_028234433.1:317814-320314 GCF_977035675.1 Penaeus japonicus
TCTCTCTCTCTCTCTCTCTCTCTCTCTCTCTCTCTCTCTCTCTCTCTCTCTCTCTCTCTCTCTCTCTCTCTCTCTCTCTAAATGTGTGGTTACATTTCCTGGAGTGAATTTATCTGTCATTGTTTCCCCATTTCCTCCTTGTCTGTTTTGCTTTGCATTTGAAAATGTTAGTGTTATTGTGTCGTGTGTAGTTCTGCAATAACCAAGCGATGGCCAAATGAGTAAATCAATATAGATCCAAATGTCTATATCCAACAAATCCCTACTGGAAATAGGCCTAGCTCTTCGCCACAGCACGCGATAGACTAAGCATTTCCAGCCGCCACAGACTCAGTCAGCAACAGCAGCAGCAGCAACAGCAATAACAGCAACAGCAGCAGCAGCAACAGCCATCATCAGAAGCATAAGCGCAGTAAAGCCCTACAATGAGGTCGTTTACATTCCGAATCTCTGGCGCGCGACTCACAATGGCGGCAAGCTCTGGTCCGGGCGCGGGAATATTTCATTTTAAGATTCAGATTTTGATGGTAATGAATTGTTGCCATTTTCGGATCCACCTCATGACTGCGGGGATGGTCTGGGAGATTATGCAGGGATTCTCCGACTCTCTGTTCATGGTTATGCGTCGGTAATGAAAGCGCTCAAGACACGACTTTGAAATATTATAACCCCGCGCTATGGAGTATAGAGTTCAAAACATTTTGCACTTACGCATGTTTCGTTCCCCTTTTTTTCTTAATGGCAGTAATCACATAAATTAAGAAATAGTCCGTAATTCTTTTCCCCCCTTCTATTTTCTGCTCTCATTTGATCAATTCACCTGCAAAATAACTCGCAGCGGGAGGAGCAAAGTAGTTAGTTACTTCAGAGCACCATTCATTACGACCCCCGCGCTCTCTAAAAGTAAATAACAGACGTGACAGCTGAATGACAAAGAGGGAGAGCCTGAGGGCGCCCTCCATATTTCCGGCTCCTCCCCACTCTGTATTCTAGGGTCATTCCCCGCCACTCGTAAGAGAAGCAAACGTTCGCCATTAAAATGCAATTCAAGGAACCATGAATACAAAGTAGAAGATAAAGTTGTCGAAGGAAGCGAGTAGAGTAGACGGAAAGAGAGAGAGAGAGAGAGAGAGAGAGAGAGAGAGAGAGAGAGAGAGAGAGAGAGAGAGAGAGAGAGAGAGAGAGAGAGAGAGAGAGAGAGAGAGAGAGAGAGAGAGAGAGAGGGAGGGAGGGGGAAAGAAAGGAGGAATAAAGAAGGAGGAAAGGGGTGAGGGAGGAACGAGGAAAGGAGAGGAAGAGCTGGTGTCGTCACGGGTCATGTGTCATAGAGCAGCTGGCATTGGTTCCATCCGAGGCAGAGATAAGCTCTCGGAAACCCGTGATTCGCTCTAAGAGGGCCGTGATACTTCCGGAAGAGGCTGAGAGACTCCTTAAGATGTAAGAAGAGTGATGTGCGTGTGTGTGTGTCTGTGTGCATGTGCGTGTGTGTGTGTGTGCTATAGCTTGTGTGCGTGTTTGTGTGCATGTGTGTGTGTGTATGTGTGTGTGTGTGTGTGTGTGTGTGTGTGTGTGTGAATGCTGATTAGGTGTTTGTGTTTCTGTTAGTATGTGTATACCTGTGTGAGGTTGTATGTGTGTGTGTGTGTGTATTAGTTACTCTGAAGTACGTGTGTATGAGTGCTGCTGATTCCACCAATATTTTTGTATGTACAGCAACGAAGAGGCTGATTGAATTCCCTCGCTTGTGCAATCAAAGAAGTATGCTTAGAACCCCTGACTAATGGTCTGTATTTGAAGAGTCCAGATCATCCTGTGTAAAGTAAGAACATGCTCAAACAAAAACCATTGGCATTCTCTGTGCAACCATTGGAACACGCATGCTGGAAACACAAGTAAATAAAGGTTTTTACGTTTATACTTATCTAAAATGTGATTCATGTTTACTACTCACACACACACACACACACACATTTACACTCTACTCTCCTCTTATCTCTATCATATATATATTATATATATATATATATATATATATATATATATATATATATATATATATAATATATATATATATATATATATATATAATATATATATATATATATATATACCACACACAAAACTCATACACACACAAACACACACACACACACACACACACAATTATACACACACATATATTATATATATATATATATATATATATATATATATATATATATATATATATATATATATATATGTGTATGTGTATGTATGTATGTATGTATAAACGTAAGAAATCTATTGGAATTGTGGAGAAGAAAATCATACACAAGAATCATAGACTGTCATCATATTTTGGAATAGATAAAAACGGCGCATTCTGTCTCCAAATTTCGAAAACCTCAGATCAAACAAGAGAGGAACCATTACCCGGAAGCTAACCCTTCCCCAAAGTAACTTTCTCCGAACAGTCGCCAGACACCAACCCACAGTGGACAATCTTCTCACAACGAAA
>NW_028234433.1:337814-340314 GCF_977035675.1 Penaeus japonicus
CCTTTTTCTTCTTCTTCTTCACCTTCTTCACCTTCTTCTTCTTCTTCTTCTTCTTCTCCTTCTTCTTCTTCTTCTTCTTCCTCCTCTTTGTCTTCTCTGTTTATCATGATCTTTTTTTGTGTGTGTGTCCCTTGTACTCGTGGCTATTGAGGGCATATGTTTGCTGAGCCTACTCACACGTGCAGGGATTTAGTGCTTCGCTTTTTGTGCGGAGAATATGACCTATAATAGTGTACGGGGGGAGAGGGGGGGGGGGTAGGGAGGGAGGAAGAGGGGGGGAGACTAGGGAGGGAGGAAGAGGGGGGGAGGGAGGGAGGGAAGGTGGGAGGGAGGATGAGGGAGGGAGGAGGAGGGAGGGAGGAGGAGGGAGGGAGGGAAGGTGGGAAGAGGAGGGAGGGAGGGAGGAGGAGGGAAGGAGGGAGGGATGGAGGAAGAGAGAATAAGGAAAGAAAGAGATGGAAGAAAGGAAGAGAGGAAAAAGATAGAAAAAGAGAAAGAAAGGGAAAGAAAAGGGAAAGAGAAGGAAGGGAGAGATAGTGAAATACAGGGAGAATAAAACAAACGAAAAAGGAATAAGATAAAGTAGATAAAACAGTAGACAGACGTCCAGAAGGACACCCGACCGAACAGACAGAAAAAGAAAATAAACTTAAAAAAAAAAACAAATAAAAATAAACTAAAAGACATCGAACATCACAGAATGAAGGTAAGGCAAGCGAGAGGGCAGGGGGAGGGGAGGGGGGAGAAGGGGGAATGGGAGAGGGAGGGAGAAGGAGAAGGGGGGGGGAGAGGGGGATAGTACGACCTTCTTCTTCTCCTTCTTTTGTTCTTCAGAAGCTTTTAAATCCTCTTATTTCCTTTTCCTATTTTTAGAAAAGGTTTAAACGGGTTTTCCTTCGGGGCGAGGCTGTTATTGCTTAAGGGCTGTGAAATGGCTCGTATTGTAAATCAAAACCCATCTATTTCCTCTTTGATTCGTTTATCTTTTAATGTTTTTATATCTACTTTTATTTTTCTTTGTTTGGGAGAACATCAGATGCAATTGTTTAAATCAATTAGAGCTAATCTGTTATATCCCCCCCCCAAAAAAAAACAAAAAAACTTGTTATTATTACTATCATCTTTATCTTATGATTTTATGATTATCAATATCATAATACTAAAACATTTCCTTTTTTTATGATTATTTACGATTATATTACGCTACCACATTTCACTATCATATGTACCATATAATTTACTTTTAACCATATACTATATTTTACTGTTATGCGTCTCAAATATTTTACTATTATACTTTATATTATACTCTATTATATCATACTTTCTTACATTTTTATATATCTTAATAATTTACTATTACACCAGATTACATCTTTAGTCTTAAAAAAACTACAATAATCTTTTGCATATTCTAAAAATACCCTAATTCATAAAAATAGAAAAAATATATATAAATGATAAAAAAGAAAAAAAACCCGGGAAAATCTAATAAAACAGTATTAATCAGAAACGAATAAGAGACATATGTATAAATGAAAGAAGATAATAAAAAGTAAGTATAGAAAAAAACAATGATGATAAGAATAAGACATATCGATTATAAACTTGATAATACAAAGGGAGGAACAATGTCTAAAAAAATACAAAGGAGAATAGAAGCACAATGTACTAATCGGATCGAAAGAATAATGAATAAAAGAAGAAGAAGAAGAAGAAGAAGGAGAAGAAGAGGAAGAAACATTAATCTATCAAGACGTCTTAATATTTGGCGGCGGAGATTCCGTCAAGAAAAACAGAACGCGGTTGCCATAGAAACATATGAAACTTTAATGAGTCACCTCGTGCGGTCTCCAATGGTCTTCTACCTTCTCTTTTATCTTTTCTCTCTCTTTCTCTTTCTCTTTCTATTTTCTCTTTTCTCTCTCTTTCTCTTTCTATTTTCTCTTTTCTCTCTCTTTCTCTTTCTATTTCTCTTTTCTCTTCTCTCTCTCTCTCTCTCTCTCTCTCTCTCTCTCTCTCTCTCTCTCTCTCTCTCTCTTCTGGCTTTTTCCATCTATTTTCTTCTTCTAAGGCTGATAGAAACAGATATATATATATATATATATATATATATATATATATATATATATAGATATAGATAGATAGATAAATAGATAGATAGATAGATATGGATAGATATAGATACATATATACATACATACATACGTACATACATAAATGGAGAGAGAGAGAGAGAGAGAGAGAGAGAGAGAGAGAGAGAGAGAGAGAGACAGAGAAAGGCAGACAGAGAGAGAGACAGAGAGAGAGAGAATGAGTGAGAGACGAATATGCAATAAAGGAATCAGTGACAGAAGGAGAGCGAGAGGCACGCGATTCCTCTGCAAGAAACGCCGGTCTATTGCCGCAGAAAGGAAGTCGGCAGCGAAGTCTTACTTGTGACTCAAGTGATCGATGACGAGTTGTCAAAAGATGTTGATCTACGAAAACTTCAAAGTTT
>NW_028234433.1:350314-357814 GCF_977035675.1 Penaeus japonicus
CGCGGCCGGGCGGAGGGGGGGGAAGGGGGGGACTTCGGAGGACACCGATAAGGAGAGGGGGAGGAGGGGGGAGGGGGAGATGGCGGGTGGAGAGGGCGGAGGGGCGTGGGAGGAGGTGGAGAGGGTGGTGGGGGTGGTGGGGGGTGGAGAGGGTGGTGGGGTGGAAGGGGGAGGAAGAGGGAGAGGGATGGGAAGAGGGATTAGGAGGAAAATGGTGTGAGAAGGAAATGGAAGATGAAGGAGGAAGGGTAAAGAGTAATTGTGAAGGAAAGAGTAAAGGGGAGGTGGGAGATAATAACCTAAGTAAAAAGGAGAGAAAGAAAGGGGATGGAGAGTGGGAGAAGGGGGAATTGGGGAAGATGAAGGGGATGGGGAAAGCGATTAGGGGAAGAGAAAAGGAGGAGAGGAAGGAGAAAAGGGGAAGAGGAAGAAGATGGGGAAAGCGAATAAGGGAAGTGAAAATGGGGAAAGGTAGGGGTAAGGGGAAGAAGGCAATAGGGAAAGAAAAGAGGAAGTAGAAAAGAGAAGGAAGGAGAGGAAACAGTGATATAACGAAGCAAAGCGAAAATCGAAAATCGTATTTCATCAGAATAAAAAAATAAAAAAAATCAAATTCAGCACATCATTACGAATTTGTCCATCTATCTATCTATCTACCTATCTATCTACCTCTTATTGTTGTAGTTTTCCCCCACCTATCGATTTTGCGAATATTATGACAACATCAACCACAGCCTCGCAAAATGAACAAAGACAGAGTCCCCCTAAAAAAATATACAGTGACATTCCTATACGTCGAGGGGGAGGGAGGTCATTGGGGTGAAATGGGGGGGGGGTAGAGGGGGGAGGGAAAAGAAGAGGGGAATGGGGAAGGGGAGGAGGAAAGGGGAGAAGGGAAGGATAGGAGGAGAGGGGAATGGGGAAAGAGAGATGGAGAGGGGAGAAGGGAAGGGGAGAAGGAGAGGGGAGAAGGGGTGTGGATGAGGAGAGGGGAGAAGGGATGGAGGTAGGAGAGGGGAGATGGGAAGGAGAGGAGGAGAGGGGAGAAGGGAAGGGGAGGAGAAGGAGAGGGGAGAAGGGGAAGGGGATGAGGAGAGGGGAGAAGGGGTGGGATGGAGAGGAGAAGGAGAGAGGTGAAGGGATGGGGAGGAGGAGAGGGGAGATGGGGAAGGAGAGGAGGAGAAGAGAGAAGGGATGAAAAGGTAATGGTAAAAATATTCATAGAAAAAAAATAAATAATATGGAATAAGAAAAATGGATGATAAACAATGAGGAGGAGGGTGGGGGTAGGGGGTAGGGGGCAGGCGAGGGGGCAGAGAACAATAGCCAACTAACAATGATCACATCACAAGCCTCACCTAAATGGATTACACCAATCAATGGCCCGAATTATTGATATCAACACCGCCATTCGTAGCAGCATGATAATCGAAGGGGGGAGGGGGAGGGGGGGAAGTGACGAGGAGGTGACGATAAGGTCGAGTTTGCGGTTGCCTGGGCGTGTGACCTTGGCCCTTACGGCGTGGTGGGGTTTAGCTTTGTATTCGTGCTGTATGATCCAATTTGGGAATCCGTGATCAGGTTACTGTTTGTGGCGGACACCGCGGTTTTTGGGCGCGTTTGTGTGGGCGCGTGTGCTTGTGTGGGCGCTTGTGTTTGTGTGTGTGTGTCTGTGTGTCTGTTTGCGCATTTGTCTGGGCAGGTTTGTTTGTTTTGTGTGTGTATGTTTGTATGTGTGTGTGTGTGTGTCTCTGTGTGTGTCTGTGTGTGTGTGTGAGTGTGTGCTTGTTTGTTTGTGTACGTGTGTGTTTGTTTTTAAGTGTGTGTTTCTGCGCGCGTATGTGCTTGTATACATTAGTGTGCATTCGTGCTTTTTTGCGTATTCGGAAGAGCGCGTTACCACTCGTGTGTTTATCTGTGTGTTTGCGTGTGATATGTGGCCATGTAAAGCATTGGACAAAACCGGACGGGCGCAGGTATAGGTGGTAGTCCGTATGGGGGGAGGGGGGCACAGGGCAATGTCGTTGCCGGGACGAGCGCTTCGATACGGCGCCCCGCGGATTTCCGACGTCCATGTATATCGGCCTCCTGTTTACGCTCTGATTTATCACGCGGCGTAAATCGGATTTTCACCTTGCCGTGGGTCGAACCGATCAGCTGACAAAGACAATTGATTAGCATTAATTAGCACGGACGCCCCTAATGTTGCAGAGGCTGACAAGTTTATGTCGGGTCTGAGCACCTGCCGTTGCCACCCGAAGCGCTCAATGGCCATGGCCGCTAGAGAGGCGGTTATAAACTAATTCCCTTACGCAATGGGAAAAGTTGGAATTGTTTATAATTACTATCAGATGTACATAGCGATATTTTCCGTATATATATATACATTCCTGTACATACACGTATATATGTGTTTTTTTTTTCGTTCATTAATACGTATATGTGTATATATATGCCTGTGCACACATATACGTATTTTTTAAATAATGAATATGCGCATATGCGTACACACATACACACACATGCACATAAGCACATAATCAATAAAAAACATTACAACATATATAGACAAAAAGCCGTTATTTATTTTTATATAATTTCCTTACACAATATTCTCTTTAAGTTACTGATGGCCTGATAACGATATGATAAACCCAAAACCAGTTCAAGAAACCAGATAAATAAATAAGATAAAATAAAAACGAAAAATTAAAAGTAAAGAAAAAAGGAACGAGATTTGAACACCATCCATTGACCTCAAGAATAACGGTGGTTCATAGAGCTCATTTACTGAGGTATAAAGCACGAAAATCGGCCTTAGTGTTATATCTAGGTGGCTCCTATGATAAGAGACGATGGAAAATTTGATGTATTTTTTAAACAATGTTTGTATTACTGTTATAATTGTTATTGGTGTCAATATCATTATCATCATTGCATTAATATGATTTTTGTTATTTATCATTATCATCCTCCTTCTCCATCTCCTCTTCCTTATCAGTCAACATCATCACCACTGCCGTCATCCCCACCATCATCATCATCACCACTACCGTCACCACCATCATCACCACTACCGTCATCACTACCACCATAATCACCACCATCATCACCACCACCACCACCATCATAACTATCATCATTACTGCGTTTCATCACTCCTTCCGACTTGAACATCGAGTCGCATCACCTCCTCCTTCTCAGGTCCGATAAGTTGATCTCGTCTCCCGTAATTGGATGAGGGCTGTTATTAGGAAATTGGTGATTGGCAAATTGGGGTGATTATCAGCGTCCAGAATAAGTTGTTTCCGGTGTTGTTTGTCTTGGGAGGAGTAGGGGAGGTGGGTGGGGGGGATGGGTGGGTGGGTGGGATGGGTGGTTAGGGGGTGGGAGGGGGAAGGATGGTAGGATGCAAGTGATGCAAGGTCTTGTGATGAGGATTAGGCTAGTCGTAACGGTGAAGAGAGAGCAGTGATCGCAAGCACGAAGGAAGTTAACCCCCCCAAAAAAGTAAAAAAAAAGAAAAAAAAAAGAAAAAAATCTAATCCTACTCCCTTCACCCTGTCCCCCCAAAAAAAAAATCCCGCTAGAGCCCCTTCTCCTCCACCCCCCCTCTCTGCTCTTCTCCCCCCACCCCCCTTACCCCCCTTTCCCCCCCATCCTTTCCACACCCAGGACCCGCCATGCCACCAGATTCACCCCACCGCAACATCAAAGTTATCAAGTAATCGAATCTTGTCGGGGTATCTGTGCGTCCCTGTGGACTAACCTCGCCCTACCCCCCTACCCCCCCCTCCCTCCCTCCCAACCCTTATCCTTCTCTCCACTCCCCTCCCCCTCCCCTTCCTCTATATCTTTTCCCCCCCTTCCCCCCTATTCTCCGATCCTCTCGTTCCCTTTCTCTGTCTCTACATCTTTTTCTTTCTCTCTTTCTTATTCGCCTTTCTTTTCTCTCCTCCTTTTCCTCTTTCCCCCTTTCCTTCTTTTTTCCTTCCCTCTCATCCTCCTTCCTCCTTCTCTGCCATCCCTATTCCTCTTCTTCCTCTTTTCTCTTTTCCATCCCCCTCCTCCCCCCTTCCCCTTCCTATGCCCACCATAGACAGACCTGCAGCTGCCCCCTCCCTCCTCTCTTCTCCTTCTCTCTGCTTTAAATGGAGAGGTGAAAGAAATGCGGAGAGAGAGAGAGAGAGAGATGGAGAGAGAGAGAGAGAGAGAGAGAGAGAGAGAGAGAGAGAGAGAGAGAGAGAGAGAGAGAGAGAGAGAGAGAGAAAGAGAGAGAGAGAGAGAGAGAGAGAAATGGAGAAATAGGGAGGGAGGGGGAGGGGGGCAACTGAGCGAAGGATCCGCCATCCGTTAGTGACTTTGAAGATAACAATATCAATTTATGTACCGGAACCGATCTGGTTTTCTTTCACAGAATCGAGAGTGGTTTTTGTCGGTGATTATGAATCGACTCAGAGATTGCAGTTTTAGATTAGATAACTCCCCCTAATCCCCCCTCCCCTCTCTCCCTCCTACCCTCCCCCCCCTCCTCCTTCTCCCTTTTATTTTCCCTCTCTCCCTCTCTCGCTATTTTCGTTCTCGTTCCTCATTCTTCCTCCTTCCTCTCTCCTTCTCCTTCTCTCTTTCTCCTCCTCCTCTTCATCTTTCCCATTTTACGCTCTCTTCCCCCATCTTTCCCTTTCCTTCTTCCTTATCTGCCTATGCCTCTTTTAATTAACTCCTCCCTCCTTTCTTCTCACTATCCATTCTACTCTTTCTTCTCCTTCCTTCTCCTCTCTCCCTTTCTCTCTCCATCTCTTCGCTCCTCTTCTCTCCCTCATCTCTCTCACCCCCACCCCCCTTTTTCCCTGCCCTCCCCTATCACGTCTTTATGAATTTAATATGTGGTAAAGAATGAATTAGAATTACATTTGACTGAAAATGTTTCATTCTAGAACATTCAAAAGGATTTATAATGTCAAAGCAATATTTATATTCCCCCTTTTCATGTTAGAGAATTTTGAATTCTTTGAAGACTCTACATTACTGAGCTTGTCTGTAATGAACTCTGTTGTTCTCGTGATCTTAATAAATCGAGCTACCGGTTTCGATGACGGGAAATTGCATCATTATTTTCGTTTCTTCGGAAAAAATGTAGGTAAATTAAATATACATATATTTTTCTAATGTAAAGATTAATAGTTTTTAAAATGATGGATACTGTTTCGAGTTGTATGTACAAGTAGAGACACTTACTTACATACATACGTACTCAAATACACAAATATAAACACATACACGCACTCAAATACATACGTCTAAACACAAACACACACACACACACACACACACACACACACACACACACACACACACACACACACACACTCAAACACACACTCACACGCACTTCTCCTTCTCCCCTCGTGCCCTGGGGACTCAGACCCCGAGAGAAGAGAGAGGGGGAGGGGTTGAAGAGCAACAGGGGGGAGGGGGGAGGGGGCAGGGCAAGCACCTTCTCCCCGTGTTTTACCACAACTCGCCGTGTTTTGGTGGCGGCCTGAGGGCAAAGTTGAGGTCCGAGGGGAAAGTCAGAAGGGCTCGTTGGACCCTCCCCTCACCCCCTCCCCCCCTCCCCCCTCCTCTTGGCTTTCGGCACCGTCCTAACCGACTGTAATCCCGAGTGACCCTTAGAGCACGCGTAATTAGGGTCGAATTTAGGCCGCTCCGCCGGACGCGCGGGGAAAATAAAGGAGGGAAAAAGCAAGCGGTGTCTTACTACCCTCGGACACAAGAGCTCTATTTCCCCTCCCTCTGCCTTCCCCCTCCCTTCTCTCTGCCCCCTTCCCTTTCCCCTTCCCTCTGCCCCCTCCTCCTTCCCTCCCTCTGCCTTCCCCCTCCCTTCTCTCTGCCCTCTTCTCCTTCCCTCTCCTCTGTCCTCTCCTCTCCCCTACCCACTTCTCCTTCTCTCTTCTATGCCCCTTCCCCTCCCCCCTCCTCTGCACCTTCCCCTCCCCAACAACCAACCTCCCTTCCTCCCCCCCCCTCATCCTACTTCCCCTCAGTCTCCCCTTCCGAGTAGCCGGGAGCGAGGGGAGTGGCGGTGGCGAGGGAGGGGAAGTTAATCTTAATCTTATAATACATATGAGTTTATTAGTGGGTTGCGCGCCCTGGCAAATGTTTATAAACCTTGGAGTCTCCCTGCCGCCCTTCCCCTCACTCCCTCCTACCCCCCTCATCCCAGTCCTCTCCCTCCCTCCCTCCCTCCTTCCCTCCCTCATCTTCCCCTCTTTCCTCTCCTCCCCCACCCCATTCGCTCCCCCCCTCCCCCTTACTCTCTCTTTTATCCTACTCCGAAATCATATCCCAAATCCATCCTTTGAAAAGATACAAACAAATCTATATATTTCTCCTTTTCATATCTCCAATTCAAATGCAATTCTTTCGCTACTAGATATTGAGATACTAGAATTAATGATTTCATATCAGTTATTACAGATAATTTATAAGATCATGATATCAAGACATAACAATATTTTGTCTGGCGGTAATCACATTAGCTCCGTGTAGATTTGCTGATGACAGATGTAACATACGATCACTTGTGGTTACTGTAGTTGTTCTTTTGTTTTTGTTTTTGTTTTCATCATCTTGAGGCTATATTGATAGTAAGCTAGTTTTTATTTTTTTGTTATGTGTGAATGCTGGGTATGCAGATTATATGTCATTATCTGTGTTTATCTCTATTTTGAAATTCGTTTTCTTTTCTGTTATGAGTGTTGATATATAGATAGGTAGATGGAGAGATATGTGCGTTTGTGTGTGTCTGTGCACGCGTGTGACTTAAATGCGTGCGTTCATGTGTATGGCTAAGTATATTTACTTTTTGAATTAGCTTCATCTCACAAGCGCTCTAAATCGTGAATAAACATTGCTTCTCTTTGGATAAACATCTTTTTTTTCCATGAACTGGTCAGATCATATCAGATAATAAACCAGTATTCATTCCACTTCTCTCTTTTGTAATCCTCTGATTTTTAGTACTTCGATTGCCAAAGGACTGTATCCATTTTGACTGACAAGCGACGGCCACGCCCCTAGCGGTCGTTTGAGGAAATATTATTAATTTCCCGAGGGTTGGACAGATTGTTGATCTTATCGCCAGAGGGCATTGTGGTCGGGGATCGACTCCGGCGTGCCTAAACAGTTATTTTTTCTCTCTCTATTGGAATGACAATTAAAAAAAGAAGGAATAAAAATAACAGAAGAAGAGCAGAAGAGCAGGAAATGTTGATAATTTTGGAGTCTCTTTTAGGGGTACTCGCACTGAATACAGTGAATGTGTTCGTTGCGGAGATTAAATAATACATCTATCGCACAAGACGACCTGTCCTTTCTATTTTTTCTCCTATTATTGGCGGGAGGACAGAAGAAACAACGAAGAAACTCTCCACCCCCCAAAAAATATATCTCCACCCCCTACAATAGCCACAACAGCTACTACAACATCCGAAATAC
>NW_028234433.1:362814-372814 GCF_977035675.1 Penaeus japonicus
AAAGGAATTTATTGAGGTAACCACACTTCCCTTCATCACCCCCTCCCCCCCCTCTCATCTACCTCCTCCCCCATACCCCTCCCCACCTCCTTCCTTACACGACCGGGAAAACCTCAATATACATTGAGGCACTTCCGGTTCCCTAGTTACTTCTGCAACGATGCCTTCTTGAACTGTGCAACACGCGATCAACGGAGCGGAAACGGCTGTACTCTAAACTCCTCCCCCCCCAATCCCCCCCCCTCCCCAAACGCGGAAAGGTGTAGCTTGGGGAAGGACTGTGACTCAGACGAATTGGTTTGTGGTGTGATTTTTATTTATTTATTATTTTTTTTAATCAAATCTTTCGCTCATGTTTGACTCTCTCTCTCTCTCTCTCTCTCTCTCTCTCTCTCTCTCTCTCTCTCTCTCTCTCTCTCTCTCTTTCTCTCTCTCTCTCTCTTTCTCTCTCTTTCTTTCTCTCTCTCTCTCTCTCTCTCTTTGTCTCTCTCTCTCTCCCTCCCTCCTTCCCTCTCCCTCCCTCCCTCTCTCCCTCCCTCCCTCCTTCCCTCTCCCTCCATCTCTCTTTCTCTCTTCCCCTACCTCACTCCCTCCCTCCCTCCCTCTCTCCCTCCCTCCCTCCTTCCCTCTCCCTCCATCTCTCTCTCTACCACACACAATCACACAGACAATATTCCAAATTAATATCAAATCAAATTATAGTCTTGTCTATTTATCAACAATCTTTTATCTAAAAAATAATTGTTTACGGAAGCCGGACGTGCGTCTTTCCATTCCAATAATTAATTTGTCCGTTTCATTAGAAATGATATCGAATTATCAACAAAAAGAAGAAAAAGTTATGATTCTGAATCCGACATTTCGTGAAAAAAGTATAAATAACCGATAAGATAATTCAGACTGGGGAAAAAAAGATAAAAAAAGGAGTAAAAATGATATTAATATGATAAAGAAATGTATTATGATGGCCATGAAATAGCGGGAAATCAAGATACATAGACAGGAATAGACAAATAGATAGATAGTTCAATGAAAATATCAATGATAGAAAAAAAAAATCCACCAGTGCCTGCAGTGCCAGTGCCAAGATCCGGCCTCTGTAGAGCCATTGTTCCGAGCTTTGTACACTGGGCTGATAAACCGAGGGACACACTGCCGGTTTAACAAAAGCAACCAACTGGCCCTTCCCTTCCTCTCCCCTCCGCCCCCTTCCCTTCTCTTCCCTCTGCCCCCTCCCTTCCTTCTTCCCTCTGCCCCCTCCCCTTCTCTTCCCTCCGCCCCCTCCCTTCCTTCTTCCCTCTGCCCCCTCCCCTTCTTCTTCCCTTCGCACCCTCCTCTTCTCCTTCCCTCCGTCCCCTCCCTTCCTTCTTCCCTCTGCCTCCTCCTCTTCTCCTCCCTCCGCCCCTCCCTCCTAGCCCATCTTTCCCTCCCCTCCTCCTAAACCCCCATACCCCCCTCCCCATCTCCCTCCCGACCCCCTCCCCTCACAAAAAGAAATGAAACTTGCTACGACTTTTTTATTCTTTCCTTGAGCTAAACATCAACAAAAGCTGAAAAGTTTTGGACGGACGCGGATGTGGAGTTGGGAAGAGAGAGAGAGAGAGAGAGAGAGAGAGAGAGAGAGAGAGAGAGAGAGAGAGAGAGAGAGAGAGAGAGAGAGAGAGAGAGAGAGAGAGAGAGAGAGAGAGAGAGAGAGGGAGAGAGAGAGAGGTGAATGAGAGAGAGACAGAGAAAGAGAGAAATAGATAGACAGAGACAGAGAAGCACAAATAAATGAAAGAGGAAAGAGAAAAGGAAAAGGATCCAAATAGATTAAAAACAACAGGAAAAAGAGTTTTTTTCCCCCTTTTTAAAAATTCGTTTCATTCTTTCGTTCCTTGCCAGCTCCACTTTACTCCGTTTACGTCATTTTATATTTCGTTTTTCGTTTAGTTTCCCCTCTATTTGTAACTTTCTTTTTATTTATATTTTTTTCAAAGTCTATATTATTCCTTATTCTATTTCTTATTCACGAAATGACATACTTTTTTATCTTGGTGTTTAATTGTCTATGAATAAGTTTATGGTTGGGTAATAATTTACATAAAATGTTTTATTTTTTCTGAATTTTATATGTACACTTATACAAATACAAGTGTACATCACATACACACGCAATCCACGCAATCACGTTCATACACTTACACACACACACACACACACACACACAAACCCTCACGGAGGACTCACACACACACACACACACAAACAAATACACATACAACCACTCCTACACAAAACATTCAGTATTCAGACAATATTTTCATCCTCAGCCTCTCTCGCCCCCCCCCCCCCCCCCCCGTAAGCGAGACACAATGCAGTCCAGTGCACAAATCCTTAAGAATACAGCCACGCTCACTCTGGCGTAAGGGTGAGGAACTCAACTCCCTCCACACGCACACACACACACACACATAAACACACATGAACAAACACACACACACGCGCGCGCACACATATAAACACACACGAACACACACACACACACGCACAGGACCCGTCCACAGACACAAGGGGGCACAAACACATACGCACACACACATACACACACACACACATAAACACACATATAAACACACACGAACACACACACACACAGGACCCATCCACAGACACAAGGGGACACAAACACATACTCACACACACACATACACACACACACACACACGCGCGCGCACACGCACACGCACACACATATAAACACACACAAACACACACATACACACACATATAAACACACACGAACACACACACACACACAGGACCCATCCGCAGACACAAGGGGCACAAACACATACGCACACACACACACACACACACACACGCACACATAAACACACGAACACACACACACATACACACACACACACACACACACGCACAGGACCCATCCACAGTCACAAGGGGCACAAACACACATACACACACACACACACACACACACACACACACACACACACACACACACACACACACACACACACACACACACACACACACACACACACACACACACACACACACACACACACACACGCAACGAACATCCTTGCATCCTTCGAGAGCCACGTGCACATCCTCTGTCCCTAGACGTCAAGGCTCGGGAAGGGAGCGCCGGCAAATCCCCCCCCCCCCTCTCCCCTCCCCCCCTTATCTCAATTCAAAAGCAATAATTGTAACTTGATAGGAGTGTTTAGCGAGGAGAGATTAACGAGGTAGAAATGAGAGTTAGTCCTGGAGGGAGGGACGGAGGGAGGGAGGGAGGGACGGAGGGTGGGAGGGAGGGAGGGAGGGAGGAGGGTGGGAGAGTGGGTGGGAGGGAGGAAGGGAGGGAGGGTGGGTGGGAGGGAGGAAGGAGGGTGGGAGTGAGGGGAGGGAGAGTGGAAAGGATGGAAGGAGGGAGGTGGCGAGGGAGTTGGATGGGAGGGAAGGAGGGGAGGAGGGGAGGAAGGAGTTAGGAGAAGTAGATGGAGGATGGAGAGAGGAACGGAGAGAGAGAGAGAGAGAAAGAGGGGGAAGGGGGGACAGAGGAAAGGGGGGAAGAACGGAGGGAGGGAGAGATGAAGAGATGGAGAGAGGGAGGGAAGGAGAGAAGGAGAGAGGGGATAGAGGAAAGGAGGGAAGAACGGAGGGAGGGAGAGAGGGAGAGATGGAGAGAAGTAGAGAGGGAGGGAAGAAGGGAAGGAGAGATGAAGAGATGGAGGGAAGAAGAGATGGAGAGATGGAGAGAAGAAGAGAAGGAGAGAAGGAGAGAGAGAGGGAGGGGGAGAAGGAGGATTAGGCCACCACGGTCGCCCGTTGAGGGGAGAGTTGTCGATACTTTCCCGCAACAGCTGCTGGCCCGAGCGAGGTCCCTCCCGCCAATGGCCTTCCGTGACTTTGAGGATTCTTTCGACATTAAATTATCTATCGCTTCTTCTTTTTTCATCCCTTCACACGCACGGGGGCATAGCATAACAAACCCCAATTCGCCTAAATAACCAAAAAACTTCCGACGCGGAGAACAGAGAATGATATAAAGAGATAAACAGAAATCAATTAGACAGCGATTGAAAAAAAAAAAAAAAAAAAAAAAAAACTCGGGCGGGCGATCCGACCGACTAATAAACTCGCGTCCGGATGCATTCCCGAGTCGAAGGAAGTCGCTGGACACTCGTCGGGACAGTCCATCCTCTCTGCGGTTAAGTGACGGCCGTGAAATCCTTCGAGGGGGAGACCCAAGCGCCGATTACAGTCACAGCTACACGCATACACAAGTGGATTACGGGCGGCGCGGCGAGGCAGGGCGGGCCGAGGACGGACGGCGCCTGTGATACCTGTGGCTCCCGTTAGAGGAGGGCGGGCGCCGAGGGAGATGACAAGAAGGAGGGGGTTGGGGGTTGGGGTTGGGGGTGGTGGGGGTTAAGGAGGGGGGTGGGGGTTGGGGATTGGGGAGGGGGTCGTGGTGGTTGGTGGTGGTGGGGGTTGGGGAAGGGGGTGGTGGGGGTTGGGGAGGAGGAAGGGGGTGGTGATTGGGGGTTGGGGGTTGGGGAGGGTGGTGGTGGTTGAAGGCGAGTGGCTTACGGTGGGATGATGCCTGGTGATGACGAGCGGAGGCTGCTTTATATGCTTTAAGTGTATATATATATATATATATATATATATATATATATATATATATATATATATATATATACATATATATGTGTGTGTGTGTGTGTGTGTGTGTGTGTGTGTGTGTGTGTGTGTGTGTGTGTGTACATATATGTAAGCATCAGCGGACAATCCATCAGGAATCCCCTAAATAAGTAACACCACCAATGCAAAAGGCAACAGCATCCGCGCAACTGATAAATACTAATGACCGTTAAGAGAACCGCAGTAATCCCAACGTCACCACTTGAATCAGACCGCACATGTTAAATCGCCGAAGGGGAGCATAAACAAGCCTTACCCCTTACACCCTTAGGTTAGGGTGAGGCCGGAACCCTTTCCCTTTCCCTTCCTCCCCCTCTCCCCTCTCCCCTCTCCCCTCCCTCCCTAAGTGCCTAATAGCCCGCGGATCAAGATCATAAAGAAACTCAAAGATGGAAATATAAACGATTATTTGTGATTGACGACCCGCCAGGACGCCGGAAACACGTGTAGCTTAATGGCGCCTGAAAACCGTAGCAGAAATGCACGTGGTAGTAGTAAGCCAGTCAAGTGACATCGTAGTAAAAAAAAAAGAAAGAAAAAAAGTAAAATCAAAAACACATATATAAAAAACGAGGAACATGAAAAGAGATAAAATAAACAACCGTCATACGCGCACTTGACAACAACGTAAAAAAAAAGGCGGGAAAAAGACGGAACACGTGCGCGTTCAAAATTGGGTATTAATGGATTGGCTGTGTCAGCTGCTGTTACATCGTGTTGTTTGGTGGTAATTATTTATGCCGGAGCTCTTGGCACTGCTAAACAAGTGCGTGCGGCCGTCAAAGAGATAGGAGGGGCGGTGATGAAGCACGCGGTGCGGGGGGAGGGGAAGGAAGAGGAGGAAGAGGGAGGAGGAGGAGGAGGAGGAGGAGAAGGAGGATGATAGGGAGGAGGAGGAGGAAGAACAGGGAGATAGGAGGCGCAGGAGGAGAAGGAGGAAGAAGAAGAGGGAGATAGGGGGCGGAGGAAGAGGAGGAGGAGGAGGAAGGAGAGGGGGATAGGGAAGCGGAGGAGGAGGAGGAGGAGGAGCAGGAGACGGAGGAGGAGGAGGAGCAGGAGACGGAGGAAGAGGAAGAGGGGCGGAGTGAGGGGTAGGAGGGGAAGGAAGAGGCGGAAGAGAAGGAGAAAGGGGATGTGGACGTGGAATAGGAAGAATGATAGGGAGGAGGAGGAAGGAGAGAGAAAAGGAGAATAAGATGATGGAGTAAAAGGTAGAGTAAAGGGAGATCAGTCGAAGCAGAAGGGAGGAAGTAGATCTGATAACAGGAGAAGGAAGAAGCAATAGAGAGGGAAGGAATCAAGAGGAGATGGAAGAAGAAGAAGAAGAAGAAGAAGGGAGGGAAGAAGGCTGAAAGGATGGTAAAGAAGGGGAGAGAAGAAGAGGGCGAGAGGAAGGGTGGGGGTGGGGGGGGGGGTAGAGGTCAAGTGTCAAGCACGCTTGCATTTCTTGTTTGTTTATCTTTTAATCTTATTCGAATCATGTTGTTGTTTTTTCTCTTTCTTTTTACTCTCATCTTCGCCTTTTAGCAGAAGATGCCTCTTAAGTTAAGGGTGAATTTGTCGTTCGCAATGACCACTGACATAAGATACGCGATGTTAAGTGGAGACTCTTAGATATCTTTTAAATGGGTTGTCAGTACGATTTTGAAGTAAACATTTTGCTTCGTGAAAATTACCCGGATGTGAAAGAATTGCGATTTTTTTTAAGTTGAATTATGGTAATGTTGATGGTGACGATGCAACAATAAGTCTAACAATAGTGATGATGATGTTATTAATGATGATGATGATGATGTTATGATGAGGATGACGATAACAATAACATTAAAAATTAGGATAACAACAACTTAATAACAACGAAAACAACAATTATCCTAACAAATACCAACAAACACCATACCCTACACGTGCTTCCTTGTAAAGCAAAGATCTCGAACCTTCTGCCTGTTGATGCTAACCTTAACAAGTTAGCCGCTTAATAGAAGGAGAGAGAAAAAGAAAATGGCGGTCAAAGTACAGACTCGCTCGTGTTATTTATCTCCAAAACCTCTCTCTCTCCCTTTATGGGTGATTTCTCTCTGTTTTATTGCTCTTTGGACTTAATTCCGACTTTCGCTTTCATTGTATGTGGGAGGAAGGGTACTGGGCGAAAGTTGCTTGTTTGTTTGTTTGTTTGTTTGTTGTTTCTGATTAGGTGTGGGTGTCGGTATCATCCCTTTCTCTTTTTTTATTTTTTTATTCTTTTATTTTCTTTTGTATATCCTTTTGTGTTGTCTTCCTTTTGTACTTCTCTCTCTCTTACTGTCTGTCTGTTTGTCTGTCTGTCTCTCTCTGTCTGTTTCATTCTTTTTCTCTCTTTCAATCTCTCTCTCTATCTATCTATCTATCTATCTATCTATCTATCTATCTCTCTCTCTCTCTCTCTCACTCTCTCTCTCTCTCAATCTCTCTCTTTCGTTCTTTCTCTCTCTCTCTCTCTCAATCTCTCTCTTTCTTTCTCTCTCTCTCTCTCTATCTGTTTACTTCCCTTTACCCCCTTCTTTCCCGCTTCCTCGCCTTCAGCTCAACCCTCTCCTCCCTTTATCCTCCCTTTTCTTCTCTCCCCTCCTCAACCTCCCCTTCTTCGCCTCCCCTTTTCACTTAACAGGTCGAAATGGATCAGAATTGTGGTATACCGAAGATCCATGTCACCTGCTGCCTTCCCCACGCCGCCTTGGCCTGCTTTGGATCGGGGGGGGGGGGGGGGAGGAAGGAGAAGGGGGAGGGGTGGGTGGTAGGAGGAGATAGAGGGGGAGGGGGTGGGAGGAGGAGAAGGGGGTGGGAGGAGGGGAGAGAGGGGAGTGAGGAGGGGAGAGAGGGGGAGGGAGGGGAAAAGGAGGACAGAGGGATTGGAGGAATCGGGAATAAGGAGGGGGGAGTGGAGGTAAGGGAGTGGGGAAGGGGGGAATAGGAGATGTGTAAGGTAGGGGGAGGGGAAAAGGAGGACAGAGGGATTGGAGGAATCGGGAATAAGGGGGGAGTGAAGGTAGAGGTAGGGGGAAGGGGGGAAGGTGAGGAAGAGGGGGGGAATGGGAGGTGTGTGAGGTAGGGGGAGGGGACCGAAAGGGGAAGAGGGAAGGGGTGGTAGGGGGAGGGGACCGAAAGGGGAAGAGGGAAGGGGTGGTAGGGGGAGGGGACCGAAAGGGGAAGAGGGGGGAAGGGGTGGTGGAGTATCCCCCTATCCCACCTAACCTAGTGTTGAAGAGACTTATCAGACAGAAGATGTGTTGTAGGGAAAGGATGTGCTTCACTTCCCTATTCTTCATGGATCTGAAGTCCCGTTTTTCACTCGTGGATTCAGCATTTCATAAGATTTTTCTTGATGAGTGGTGCTCTTCACGTGCTTGACTTTAATCCTTGCTTGATTGGCTGTTATATATTCTCAACTCAAGGATTGAAGCCTAGTGTCTGTCTTTGGTGATAATGTAATCATATTACGATATGCAGATCGGATGTGATGTGATTATTTCTTGATAACGAATTGTACTTGTAAGAAGTTTTAATTGCTAAATCATTCCTTAAAATAATGATCCAGAATCGCAGGTTTCATTCAGTACTATTAACGAACCAGAGACCTTCGTTATTAGACATTACTACTTCCGGCCCTACTTAGAGATCAGAATATAAAAAAGAAAAGAAAAAAGAAGAAAAGAAAGGAAAAAAAACAAACTATATCACATCATCTGTCGCAGGTCACACGGTGTAACATAACCCTTTCACTTGTACAGCTCCGCGTATATCCTCTCTTTCTCCTTCCTCCCTCTCTCTCCCTCTCTCTCTCTATCTCTCTCTCTCTAACTCTCTCTCTCTCTCTCAACGATATTCAGAAGGCCATAAACTACATTACATAAGCCGTTGTATTGACACCCCTTCCCCCCCTTGTATCCACCACGGCGCAGAGGCGACTGGAGAGACATCTGGCGGCTCTCACGGTAGGGAATGAAACTCCCGGGCATTGTTGTGAAGGTTTACGATCCGATTAAAGGCTGCTTCTCTTGTTTTGGCCCTTGTACAACGCATGGGCAGTGTGGTTCTGCGTGTAAATGTATATGTGTCTGTGTGTGATGTATAGGGACGGGAGGAGGGGACGGGAGGGGACGGGGGTGGAGGGTAAGGTGGGTGGATGGAGAGGTGGGAGGATGTTTTGTTTGGGTGGGGGGTGGGTGGGAGGGGGGGTGTTTACTGTCTGGGTGTGCTTGCTTGTTTGTTTGTGTGTTTGTGTGTCTGTGTGTGTGTGTGTGTGTGTGTGTGTGTGTGTGATTGTGCATGCGTAGAAGGGTTCATGAGTATTTTTTGCATGTTTATATATAATTGTTAGCAAACTCGGAAATGTAACTAGCAAGTATTAAAGTAAAGGAAGATAATTAAAGATTATGAGAGCAGATGAATGTAATTATGGACCCTTTTTGTACAGTGATTTGTTTACAAATAAAGATGAAGGCACTCAGGTGTATTTACAAATTAATTTGCCTTTTAATGAATGAGTAACAATTACCATAAATCATAACTTACTTCAATAAAGATTTTGTGCATCTATTATCAAAGTTCATAGGGTCGAGATATTACTTTTTTTTACAATCATCGATACGTACATATATTTTAAATATGTACACACTGATACAATAATTGCGTAGATTATCTCATAAGAAACAGTTTTTCGTTGCTAAAATTATCGGATCAAGTAATTCTAACTCAGTTGAAAAAGAAATAAAAAGCATACAAAATATACAAAAAACAACAACAACACACAAAACGTCTCATTTCACACGAAGGGAGTAGCAACAATCTAGAACAGTCTAACCTTCTAAACGGTTTTCCTTGCAATCAACTCCCTCGGAAAGACGAAAGGAAAGGAACAGCGCAACGATGCAATGATGCAACAAAAAAAAAAAAATAAAAAATAAAGTTAGAAAATTATAATATGCAATCACGGTAAAGATTGTGTTGCAGGCCCGTGTTTTTTACGACACTCCCGTAGTTTCAACAGGCGTATTAATGCAACACAACTCGGATTTCTCAAGTCCTGAGAGCTGCCGAGACATGTGTTCGGGAGCTGCGACCACCGTCTCTCACAGCGGCTTCCGTGGCTAGGACTTCGGCTTACTGTTTTGTTTTTGTTTTTTTATCTATAAGCCTGTTGGGTTTTTATCTTCTCTACTTATTTTTCTTTTTATTTCTAGTTTAAGAGGTTATGTTCGTGTTATTATTTTGTTTTTCTGCTCTTTCTCGCATTTGTAAAATTTAA
>NW_028234433.1:377814-385314 GCF_977035675.1 Penaeus japonicus
CTGTATACATACACTGTATGCATGTATGGTCCATTTGACAGACCCATATTTACTTATGCAAAGGCGTGTTTTCATAAATATTTAGAGTAAACCGGAACCTCCCGAAGAAGTCTTACAATGGCCCCCTAAGATGCTTAAATGACTTCTTAAAGTTTACAAAACTCTTAGAACTCTTGCACTTATTTGGGGAGGGGGTGGGGGAGGAGGGGGAGGGGGAAATACCTCATTTTATGGGGCTTCTTTATTAAGGTAGAAAATCGCCCCGAGTTCATTGAGTCAAACGTAGAAAAAAAAGGTATAAATGAGACTCTATGACAGAAGGGGCGTTATTGAAGCGTTTCCATTGAAGCCTCGTCAGAATTACGAGGTCTTATCTATGGTCTTATCTATACCTTTTCCTGTATTACTCTGTGATTCGGGAAGAGAGACGAACTAGAAATACGATGAAGAAGGGAATGGATGAATGTCGGAAAGAGTATCTGAGAGAATAAAATGAAAATAGAGGATGCACAGAAGGAATGAGAGAGAGAGAGGGAGGGAGAGAGAGAGAGAGAGAGAGAGAGAGAGAGAGAGAGAGAGAGAGAGAGAGAGAGAGAGAGAGAGAGAGAGAGAGAGAGAGAGATATTAGAGACACAGAGAGAGAGAGAGATTAGAGACAGAGAGAGAGAAAGAGATTAGAGACGGAGAGAAACTGCCAGAGCGAGAAACAGACATACAGACACATAGATAGATAGATAAATAGATAATGCGAAGGAGATCCAGAGCAAAGACGATCGGGTACTCACGCTGGGGATGTTGTCGTTGGTGCACACTCCCTCGGACAGTAGCCGGTCGCGAATCTCCCAGGCGAAGATGGAGGGGCACTCGCGCTTGTAGTCTGCAATCTTCGTGACCACGTGGGGCGTCGCCACTCGCGGCTTCGAACCGCCGATGGCCCGGGGCTTGATGGATCCTGTCTCGTAGTATCTGCCGGAGAGGAAGAAGGGGCGGGGCATCAGAGGGGGGCGTCCTAGAAAGGCATCCAGCGCTGCTAAAAGGCTCTGATATATGATTGATCTATTGAAACCTTGCATGCGGAATGACAAGACGAAAAGCTTGATTTCACTGGACTTAATCTCTAGTTTGCTATGGCGACCCGCTGCTTTCGGACTGCAGCGACCTTTGGACAGTGACTTTACACTAACGGGGCAAAGGGAACCGAAAAACAAACTCCTCGCTCGGCCACGGCGCAGTGAGAAGAGGAACAGACTAACGTTTCTGGGCCTTGCAATCTCCTCATGGAGCGGACAGACAGACAGACAGACGCCAGACAGCAAAACTCTCCTCGGTGCTTTGTGGCTTTTGAGCGGTAAGTTTTAAGCGAACGTCAGTGTGTCTTCTCCTAAGAATGCAAAAAAAGGAAAAAAATAACTCAACATGTAAAGTCAGCAAAACTCCTGTCTCGGGGGAGAAAAAACGTATCCTAACTGCAATATCAGAAGCCTTCGCACGGACCCCTAGTGGGCGTACCTGGCCAGGATCTTGGAGACGCAGCCATTGGACACCTGGAGAATGCGGGAGATGTCGCAAGGCCTGGCGCCCGAGTGGGCCAACTCCACGATCTTCTGCCGCGTGGAGTCGGGTAGGGGGCGCCCATTCACATACACGCCCCCCAGTTGATTTATGCCGCTGTGGCCTGCAAGGAGACACCAGAGAGCTCGGGGTTAGGAGACAGCAGGCCGCGGACACTCACCTAGCCAGGATCTTGGACACACAGCCATTGGACACTTGGAGGATCCGGGAGATGTCGCACGATCTCACGCCAGAGTGGGCCATCTCTACGATCTTGTGGCGGATGTGGTCCGGAAGCGGCCGCCCGTTGACGTACACGCCGCCCATCTGGTTGACGCCCGTACCTCCTGCAAGTACACTAGGTCAGACACACGCCCACGCGCCGCGCTCACACACGTCCACACGCCCATCCAGCGGATGAACGACGTCACCAACTTTAAGGAAGGAAGGAAAGGGGGACGACACTACAGTACACCTATTTTACAAAGGAGGAGAAGGAGAAGAAGGATGAATACTAGGAGGAGAAGGAGGAGGAGGAGGAGGAGGAGGAGGAGAAGCAGGGAGAGGCGAACCCAACATGCTCAGGTCCTCCCGCTAGCTAATAGGGCCTACAGCAACGACGTTTAGAAGAGCAGGTGCCAACTACAGCTCCATCCGGATTGCTCCATTGACTCCTTGTCATACGGACCGTGAGGAGGCCTCCTTAAGGCAAGGGCATTTGCCACGCTCGGAATACCTGCGCGTCGGCGTGGCAAGGGATGCGAGTGTCTTTTCTTAGGATGATTAGTTGATATGGTTATTGTTGGGATTGGGATTGGGTTCGGGTTCCTGTGCAATATAGAGTGCAGGCTATTTGATTATGTGTGGTACGTTAGTGCAGTGTATGTGATTTACGCTAGAAATGAGGACAACAAAAAGTAGCGTACAGTTATTCAGTTTTTTGATACTGTCTTCTGATATTCTCCCAAGCCGATCGTTCTTTTAGAATCTCCGCCCCTGATATTCGCTCTAACCCAACCCGGAATTACGGCTTTCCCATGATCAGCCAGCAGTCAACTAATCAATGAAGTTACGAAGACCAAATCTGCAATTAGGCTTATATTCCCATCCCCTGCCCTGCGATACCCAGGCACATATTACTTTAAGTTAATAATAAAAACATTATGTGGTTTGTGGATATATGAAAATAAATACATGGAGATCTAAAACCGCTCTCATATCCCCTCCCCTCCCCCCCCTTAAAAATTCTCCTCTAAGACAGAGACGTGTAATTATTTATTTTACGTTTGTGTCTGACACCACTCACGTCCTCTGATATATTTTCACGTTCTCTTTCATAATTTACAAATTCCTTTTTAGAATTCCATGCCCAAAACCATGACTGAAACTCCGCCATTTCCATTCCCTCAATCACGATCTCTTCCTTCCCTGCTATGCCTCCTCCCCTACCACGCCCCCTCCCCTAGACACACCCCTTCCCCTACCATACACCCATTCCCTACCACACACCATCCTTAGACACACCCCTTTTCTGCCCATCCACTTCTGTCACCTATCGCCTATCTCCCCCTCCTCTCTCTCTCTCTCTCTCTCTCTCTCTCTCTCTCTCTCTCTCTATCTATCTCTCGTCTAGCTCTTCTCCTCTCCTCCCCCTCCCCTCCCTCTCCTCCCTCTCTCCCTCCCCCCTTCTCCCTCTCCCTCTCCCTCTCCTCCCTCTCCCTCTCCCTCTCCCTCTCCCTCTCCCTCTCCCTCTCCCTCTCCCTCTCCCTCTCCCTCTCCCTCTCCCTCTCCCTCTCCTCCTCCCTCTCCCTCTCCCTCTCCCTCTCCCTCTCCCTCTCCCTCTCCCTTTCCCCCCAACCCCCTTTCCTGGAAACGGGCCGAGCGCGCATCGGAACGGAAGAATCACATTTAAAGGCATTTCGGTCACACGAAGGTCCTCAAAGGGCGGCTGAGAGCGAGGGGGAGGGGGCGGGGGAAGGGGGCGAGACGTTGCATTGCATTGCCTTGCCGAATTCGCCCTTGTCTCGTGCCTCGCTACTCGCGTCGGTGCCAATCCAAGGGGGGCGAGGGCGGCCGTGAGAGGTATCCCTTTCCTCTCTCTTCTTCTTGGTCGTCCCCTCTTTCCTTCTTTTTCCTCTTCATTCTTCCCGTCTCTCCCCCACCCTTCTTTTTTCTCTTTCTTCTTCTTCTTTTTTTTATATAGAAAGAGAGAAAAAAGAGGGAAATAGAATCGAAAATCGGCGGAAATGGGCGGCTCATCACAGGAGGAAAGGCGCGACGGCGTGAGACACGAGAGAGGAAAATATCCCCGAGTCATGGAACCGCCTCTTGCAATCGAATCATCCCTCTTGATTAATGAACCCAGGCCGCGATCTCCCGCCCACGCCCTCTCCCCTTGCCCTCTTACTTCTCTTCCTCTTGCCCTCTTACTTCTCTTCATCTTGCCCTCCTCTTTCTCTTCTTGCCCCTTCCTCTTGCCCTCTTCCTCCTCCTCTTGCTCTTGCCCTCTTACTTCTCTTCCTCTTGCCCTCCTCTTTCTCTTCTTGCCCCTTCCTCTTGCCCTCTTCCTCCTCCTCTTGCTCTTGCCCTCTTACTTCTCTTCCTCTTGCCCTCCTCTTTCTCTTCTTGCCCCTTCCTCTTGCCCTCTTCCTCCTCCTCTTGCTCTTGCCCTCTTACTTCTCTTCCTCTTGCCCTCTTCTTTCTCTTCTTGCCCCTTCCTCTTGCCCTCTTCCTCCTCTTCTTGCTCTTGCTCTCTATCTGTATATTTCATTCTAGTCTATTTTATCTATCTATCTATCTGTTTATTTCTGTTTTTCTTCTATTGTTTGTGAACTGTCCTCTCAGTCATTCTCTCTCTCTCTCTTCTCTCTCTCTCATCTTCTCTCCTCTACTCTATGCTCTTTTTCCATTCCCTCCTCCTCCCCTTGCCCTCTTCCTTCTTTTCTTGCTCCTTCCTCTTGCCCTTTTCCTTCTCTTCTTGTACATCCTTGTCATCTCCTGTCATCTTCGGCGCATGATTGTCATTCTTTCTCCATTATGCGCTCCGTCTTTGCGATTCCCTGAGGACCTCCTTCCCGGAAAGGCTTAGATGTAAACGTGTGCGTGCGCTTATATATAGTAAGAAGTCCGTTAGTCCGTTAGTCTGTCTGTTCTCTTTGAATTTGACTTTGAATTTGTATTTGAATTTATGATTGAATATTGGGACTGATGTTAAACGTGTGTGTGCAGTGCGCTTTATTCTAGAATAGAAGTCCGTTAGTCCATTTAGTTGTCTGTTCTCTTTTGAATTAGAGAATTTGAAATTGAATTTGAAAAAATTTTTGTTTGTTAATGTTGAAACTGATATGATAAACGAGTGGTGGCGTGCGGCCTGTATATATAGTAAGAAGTCCGTTAGTCCGTTAGTCTGTCTGTTCTCTTTGAATTTGAATTTGAATTTGAATTTGAATTTATTTGAATTTGAATTGATGTAAATGTGTGTGTGCGCCTATATATATTAAGAAGTCCGTTAGTCCGTTAGTCTGTGTACTGATTCTTCGTTTGACTTTTGAATTTGATTGTTTATTTGAATTTGATGGATGTTAAGAGTAACGTGTGTGTTGGAGTCTATACTTTATTAAGAAGTCCGTTAGGTCTGTTTGTCTGTTCTTCTTAGTGAATATTGAAATTTGAAATTTGAAAAAATGAAACTCTCTTTCGCTTTGAATTTGAATGTGAATTCTGTATTTGTAATATTGAACTATGCCCTCCTCAATTGTCGTATACACAGAAGTCCATCCGTTATATGAAATTTCAATACGTTTGTGGTGGTATGTAACAGCAAAGACTAAAAAATCCTTGGAAATGTTGAAGGGAAACTGATTACACCGATATAGTCAGTCCTGAGCTTATAGCTTAAGAGAAAAGTTCGTTGTGAATGCTCCTCGCAGTGGTGTCGGTAAATTATTGGATTCAAGTTGTGATTGTCTCGCAAAATTATGCTCTTGTGAAGTTTTGAGGTAAAGCGTTGTGGTTGGTTTTTGTTTTGAGTATTGTTTTTGTTTTGTACTAGATTTAAATTATTGGTCCGTGCTTTTCCTCCTGCGCCCGCCTGCTGTGTCTCCTCCCCTTCCTCTTGCCCTCTTTCTTTTCTCCTTGCCTCTTCCTCTTGCCCTCTAACTTCATTCGCTCTTTTTCCCATCCCTTGCCCATTCCCCTTCTCTCCTTCTCCCCTTCCCTCCTCTTCCCCTTGCCCTCTTCTCTCTCTCTCTCTCTATCTGTCTGTCTATCTATCTATCTATTTATCTATCTATCTATCTTTATTTCTTTTTCTCTCTTATTGTTTGTCTGTCTCAGTCATTCTCTCTCTCTCTCTCTCTCTCTCTCTCTCTCTCTCTCTCTCTCTCTCTCTCTCTCTCTCTCTCTCTCTCTCCCTCTCTCTCTCTCTCTCTCTCTCTCTCTCTCTCTCTCTCTCTCTCTCTCTCTCTCTCTTTCTTTTCTCTCTCTTTTTATAGCTGACATCCTTCATCTCCTTCATCTTGGCGCATGACTGTCATCTTTCTCCATTATGCGCTCCGTCTTTGCGTTCCCTGAGGACCTCCTTCCCGCTAAGGCTTAGATGTAAACGTGTGCGTGCGCTTATATATAGTAAGAAGTCCGTTAGTCCGTTAGTCTGTCTGTTCTCTTTGAATTTGAATTTGAATTTGAATTTGAATTTATTTGAATTTGAACTGATGTAAACGTGTGCGTGCGCTTATATATAGTAAGAAGTCCGTTAGTCCGTTAGTCTGTCTGTTCTCTTTGAATTTGAATTTGAATTTGAATTTGAATTTGAACTCTCTCTCGCTTTGAATTTGAATTTGAATTTGAATTTGAATTTGAACTCTCTCTCGCTTTGAATTTGAATTTGAATTTGAATTTGAATTTGAACTCTCTCTCGCTTTGAATTTGAATTTGAATTTGAATTTGAATTTGAACTCTCTCTCTGAATTTGAATCTGAATCTGAATTTGAATTTGAACTCTCAATTTCCGTATAACACAGAGTCCATCCGTTATGTGAATTTCAATACGTCTTGGTGTGTAACCCAAAGACTAAAAATCCTTGGAAATGTTGAAGAAACTGATCCACGCGAGTAAGTCAGTCCTGAGTTATAGCTTAAGAGAAAAGTTCGTTGAATGCTCCTCCTTGGGGAAATTATTGGGTCAAGTTGATTCTCAAAATTATGCTTGAAGTTTTGAGGTCAAGGTTGGGTTTGTTTTTGTTTTTGTTTGGTTTTAATGTGGGAATGGAAAAGGTTGTTTGTACTATTTAATTATTGGTACCCCTGTTTCTCTCCTCCTCGCCCCTGCTTTTCCCCCTCCTCCCCCTACTTCTCCCCGTCCCCTCCCCCCCCTGATTCTCCCCCCTTCCCCCTGCATCTCCCCCTCCTCCCTACTTCCCCCCCTCCCACTCCCCAATGCTTCCTCACCTCCCCCCTGCCTCTCCCCCTCCCCCCTCGCCTCTCCCCTTCTTTGCTCCTTGCCTCATCCTCTTGCCCTTAACTTCTTCGCTCTTTTTCCATGCCTTGCCCATTCTTCTCTCCTTCTCCCCTTCCCTCCTCTTCCCCTTGCCCTCTTCTCTCTCTCTCTCTCTATCTGTCTGTCTATCGATCTATCTATTTATCTATCTGTCTATCTTTATTTCTTTTTCTCTCTTATTGTTTGTCTGTCTCTGTCATTCTCTCTCTCTCTCTCTCTCTCTCTCTCTCTCTCTCTCTCTCTCTCTCTCTCTCTCTCTCTCTCTCTCTCTCTCTCTCTCTCTCTCTTTCTATCTCTCTCCCTCTCTATCTGTCTCTCTTTCTTTTCTCTCTCTCTTTTTTTAGCTGACATCCTTCATCTCCTTCATCTTGGCGCATGACTGTCATCTTTCTCCATTATGCGCTCCGTCTTTGCGTTCCCTGAGGACCTCCTTCCCGCTAAGGCTTAGATGT
>NW_028234433.1:390314-392814 GCF_977035675.1 Penaeus japonicus
CCTCCCCTTCCCTACCCTACCCTTCCCCTTCCCTCCCTCTCTCCCATCCCTTCCCATCCTTATCCCCTTCCCCCCACTCCACTCCCCCTTCCCCCTCCACCCCCTACCCCTCTTGTTAATTGAGTTTGCAGCGAGATCTCAAAAACAAAAAACAAAAACAAAAACAAAAAACACAAAAAAAAAACGAATAAAAAAAAAAATCACGAAAACGTAATAACGCACTTGAAGATCCATGTCATAATGAAAGAAGAGAAAGAAATTCAAAAGAAATTATGTATAATTACTTTCCGTAGTGTGAAGCCTTAGTGTTAGTTAAATCGCTTATCCGGACCCGAGGCACTTCGCTTAATAGGGCGAACTCGGGGCTGAATGCAAGGGGGGGAGGGGGGGGGGCAGGCAGGCACTGTGTGGCTGGTTTACGAGTTGGTGTTTCTATTGTTGTCATTATGATCGGTGTCATTATTAGTGATGGTATTGTTTTAATGGTTTGTTGTTGTTGTTGTTGTCATTGTTATTATTATTATTATTATCATTATTATCCCTATTATTATTATCATTATTATTATCATTATTATTATTATTGTTGTTGTTGTTATTATTATTATTATTGTTATTATCATTATTATTATCGTCATCATTATTGTTATTTATATTGCTATTGTCATTTTTATCTTTATTTTTATTATATTTAATATTATCATTAAAGTTATTATCATCACTATCATTATTGTTATCATTATCATTGTGGTTAATGTTGTTATTTCATCATCTAACTGTTATCCATATTACTATAATGATTAATATCCCAATTTGATTATTTTATTCTTATTCCTATCTTTTCTCTTATGTTACCATTACACATTCCATTTTCTGAAATTTGACGTCCCTATTTTCAATTTGATTATTCTATTTTCATTCTTATCTCTTCTCCTATGTTACCATTACACATTATACTTTCTCTCTCTCTCCCTATTTTCTCCTGTGACATCAGCTGAGCAGGATGTGGACACTACTAGTAATTGGGGTTTTAATCATAATCATTATTGTTATTGTTATCATTGATATTATTATTATCATTATGATTCTCCTTCCTCTTCTCATTATTACTATTTTATGGATTTTCATTATTATTATCACTATTTTTCCCATTATTATCATTATTGTTATTATCATTATTACCATTATTATTGTTTTTGTTATTATCGTAATCCTCATTATCATTTTAATCATTTTTATCATAATAATTATCATTATTATCATTTTTGTTATCATTTTTTCTAAATCCATCGCTGTAACCTGTCCTACCAATGCTACCACCATCTACTACGACTACCACCTGACCTACCTCCGCTACCACTATCGACTACCATCGCTACCACCATCACCGCCTCGACGCCGCCATCCAGCCCCCCCTCCCCCCTCCCCCCTCCGTCTGCGAGCGAGCGAGCCATCCAGGCAGCAGACCACTCCTCCCCCTTCCCCCCTACCCCCAGATGGAAACAAAAATGACTGCGCTGGTTGTAGGGAGAGAGAGAGAGAGAGAGCACCCGGCAAATGAACCACCCCTTTCGCTCTCATTTTTTTCTCTCTTTCTCTCACTTTCTGTCGTCTCTCTCTCTCTCTCTCTCTCATACTCTTTCTCTGTCTCTGTCTCTCGCATTCTCTCTCTCACATACTCTTTCTCCGTCTCTGTGTCTCTCTCTCTCTCGCTTTCTCTTTTCTCTTTCTCCCCATCTTTCTCCCTCTCCTTCTCATACAATCTTCCGTCTTTCCAACCCCCTTTCCCATCCCTCCCTCCCTTCCTCCCTCCTTCCCCCCCTCCCTTCCTCCCTTCCTCCTTCTTCCCTCCCATCCTTCCCCCCTCCTACCTTCCCTCCCCCTCCCTCCTTCCCACCCTTCCCCCCCTTCCTCCCCCCCGTCTTTGCCTACCTCTGTAAAAACAATCTTCACAATGGAGGGCTCTATTCACAACGCGCCTCCTTTTCATAACTTAATGCTCGTTACCCCTGGTCCCTCTCCTCCCCTACCCCCCCCTCCTCTTCTCCCCCCCCTTTTTTGAGGGGGAAGGGGGCGAGGGGTGGATGGTTTTTGAGGGAGGGAGGGAAAGGGGGGGTGAAAATTTTCGGTGGGGGGGAGGGAGAGAGGGAGGAGGAGAAGAATCTATTCTCATTCTTTCCCGTGTGTGTTTGATATATCTTTTTTTTTTTCTTTCTTTCTTTTTTTTTGAAAAGTTTTTTTTTTTGTGGTCATAGGAAGAGGTAATGTGAAAGCGCAAGAAAAGATATCCCGAGATTTTTTATTTTTCATTTTTTTTTAAACTCTAACAGAGACGAGAAAAGCGCCAACGAGAGAGTGATGAGAAGAAAGGAGATCTCATAGGTATGTGTGAGGGCGCGGCGGTCCGTCCGCCATGTCAGATTTCAATTTTTTTTTTCTCCCCCCCCTATTCTCTCTCTCTCTCTCTTTTTCTATATTATTTTCTTTCTCCTTTTTTTTACCG
>NW_028234433.1:405314-407814 GCF_977035675.1 Penaeus japonicus
TAGTTAGCATAAGAAAAGGGATGAATGCGGAGAGAGAGAGAGAGAGAGAGAGAGAGAGAGAGAGAGAGAGAGAGAGAGAGAGAGAGAGAGAGAGAGAGAGAGAGAGAGAGAGAGAGAGAGAGAGAGAGAGAGAGAGAGAGAGATGTATGAAGGATCGGTGACAAGAGAGAATAATGTGCGAGATTCCGAAAGACAAAAGAAGCTTAGAATATCGGATATACGTAGAGAGTAAACTAGATTCACCGGAAACGAAAGAAAATATAAAAGGAAAAAAATTCATACGCATCGAATAATAATTGAATAAATTTTAATGAAAAAAAACAAACAAAAAAACAGAATTTAAAACCAAAAACAAACAAACAAACAAACACACATACACGGAAATCAAACAGGATAGAGAGAGAAAAAAAAAATTGTTGGAGTTGCTTTTAAAAGTTTAAAACTATAAGACCGTTAAACCTCATTCTCGAAACCGCCATTCCATCCAGCGCGAGCATGTGGCCGTCACGTAATGCAGTATTTTCAGTATGCACAAGTGGGCGAGGCCTTCTTTTTTTTTTTTTTTTTTTACACTGCACGCCGACGATACTTTGCAACACAAATGGTCGACAACGCTTCAAAAAAAAAGGAAAAAAGGGAAAAGAAAAAAAAAAAAGCGTTTTATTTCCCCGTCTCTGGATTTTTTTTTGTTTTTTTTTTCTTTTCTTTTCTTTTCGTTCTCTTTTGACGCTCCTCAGGTGTAAATGAGAAGGTATATTTATGGAAGGTCGATATCTTCGAGTACGTATACGAGAAGCTCCCTTGATCTTCGCGATGGAGCTATCAAGTGCGTGAACGAAGCCTCGGAAAAGGATGCAAAAAGAAAAAAAAAATAGCAACGGATAGTATTCTTTCTTTCTTTCTCTCTCTCTCTCTCTGTGTCTCTCTCTTTGTATTTTTCTCAGTTTGTCATTGTCATTTTTTTCTCTATCTCTCTTTCTCCCTGTTTCTGTATTTACTCTCTTTCTCTCTCTCTCTCTCTCTCTCTTTTCTCTTCTCTTTCTCTCTCTCTCTCTCTCTCTCTCTCTCTCTCTCTCCCTCCCTCCCTCTCTCTGCCTTCCCTCTGCGACATAAAAGGTAGATTTTTTACTTTCTTTTTTTAGGCTCGAAAAAAATGGCGCTCTTAGGCATAAATGGGGAGGGGCTTAGGACACATACCTATATATAAATGCGTAAATATATATCTCGTGGCCTCCGCCCGCCTTATGGATAAATGACACAGTTAAATACAAGTGTCCTTTAAATTCTTTATCTCCCCGCTACAACACGTGAGGGATAGAGGGAGATTCCAGCCCTCCCCCCTCTCCCCCCCTTCCCCCCCAAACTCCCCCCATTCCCACCTTCCCCCCCATTTCCCCCTTCCCCCCCTAGAGTGGAAAACACAATCTACCCGCAGCAGACGACAGGCTTGTACAGATGTAGCCATTTTCCACTCACTCTTCCCTTCATATTTCGCGGTTTTCGTTGCCACAACAGCCATAACCTGCTAGGTTGGGGGACGGGGAGGGGAGTAAGGGTGAGGGGGATGATCCAGGGGGGGTGTTAACCAGTGGGAAGGGTCGACGTTTCAAAAAAAAAAAAAAGAGAAAGAAAAAAAATATAAATTGACTAATCATAGCTGTCTGCGGGTACAGAGTGTCCAATCAACAGCTCTGGCGGGAGAGAGAACGACCAATTATAGAACACCCATGGCTGTGTATGGATAAAATGCCGGTAACGTCTTTTCCTTTCCTTTTCTTGTTTTTCTTGTTTCTTAACTTTGTTTTTTCGCTTTTGTTTTTTTGTTTTTGGGAAGGGATGGGGGGGATAGAGGCTGCATTTCAGTCCCACGAAGTACGTGATGTTTATCGATGCTTTTGGAACGTCCGGAGAAACTTCGAATGTAAACAAGACAGGAGTGTAAAAGGAAAGCAAATCGTACACAAAAGAGAGAAAGGAATGAATGTTGCATTTTCCATAGACTTAGGGAAACATTGCTACTGATCGTGATTGTAGTCTAGAATGTGTTAGTAAGTCAAGAAAGTTTAGATAACTACTTCCAAAACTCGGTCAGAAAATTGGGAGACGGGGAGAAGATGATTGCTCTTGAAAACATGCATACCAATAGAATAAACACAACCTTTAGAATACTTAACTTCTTTATTTTCATATCTATCTAATTCGATCTACATTCTCAAGTTCTTAATTGACATCTGAATGCATCTTGCTCCAAATTCTCCCACAGAAAGAAAAGGCAAATTTTCTGACCTGAAGAACAGTAGTACCTGCGGTTGGTACGCCTTGAGTCACCACATTCGCGATATATATATGGTTGCTAACCTGCGCATCACTCCAGTCAGACTTATGGAAAAAGAAAATTCTTAAGAAAAATAGTAAAGTAATTTCTTCTTATCACTTTTTTGGAAATTATTGTTATTTGTTCTGAAAGATGCGTAAGAACAGCATACATACAAACATCAGG
>NW_028234433.1:417814-422814 GCF_977035675.1 Penaeus japonicus
GCAAATATTAGGGTCGGCCGCTTAATGGTCATCGGAGAGGGGGTGGGAGGGAGGGGGAGGGGGTAAGGTAGAAGACGAATGTGGTGGGAGAGAGGGAGAGGGAGGGAGAGAAGGGTGAAGACGAGTGTGGGGGAAGGGAGGGAGAAGGAGGAAGAGGATGAGTGTGGAGGGAGGGTGGGAGAGAGGGAGAGGTAGAGGAAGAAGGAGAGGGAGAGGGAGAAGACGAGTGTGGGGGAAGGGAGGGAGGAAGGGAAGGGGATGGAGAGAGAGGGGGGAGGGTGGGAGAGAGGGAGAGGTAGAAGAAGAGGGAGAGGGAGAAGACGAGTATGTGGGGAGGGAGGAAGGGAAGGGGATGGAGAGGGGGGGGGGGCAAGAAGACGAGTGTGAGGGGGAGAGGGTTATCTGACAGGAAAGTCTGGTTAGATTCGCTGGAACCTTGGATGTGTCTGGGAGAAAGGGGGTCGAGGAAAGAGAAGGGGAAAGGAATGGGGGAAGAAGAGGAAAAAGGAGAGAGGAAGACGAGGGAAAGGGAGGGGGAGGGAGAGAAGGGGGGAAGGAGATATGCTCCTTTTATTTTTTTTATATCAAATCCCGCTTCTTTATGATTATGATGATCCTTAATAGCAAGTATATCATTATTCCCTTTCCTGAAATGGCTCCGTCTAAAAGATCGTCGTTTTTGTGTTGTATATCGGTGGCTATTTACGTGGGGGGGGGGAAGGGGGAGGAGGAGGAGGAGGAGGAGGAGAGGGATGCATTCCTCCTCTCTCTCCTTCTCCCCAGCCTACCCCTTACCCCCATCCGCCCCCCACCCCCCTCTCTGCCCCACACTCATCCTAAATTTTATTATGCTCTTTATCTTAAGATCCGCCAATTCCATTTCTGCAGCGGGGCTTACCTAATCTCCCCCAACCTTAAGATTAAGTGGATATAAAGCTTTTATCTCAGCAAGAGGAAGAAGAAAGAGACAAATCAAGAGTAACGGACTCGAACGTTCATTGGGAAATTCGAAAGGTTTTGATCCAATATGGCGTCTCACTTTGCGCTCCGATCGCTTGTCAAAACACACACACACACACTTCTTTACTAACTCTCTACTGCTCTTTCTGTTTCCCAAGGCATGTTTTTGGGGGTGCTTTATCGCCGCGCTGAGAGGGGGCGAGTGTCTGGGGTCCTATAAAATGATGTTAATGAAGTGTGTCATCATTTATTGTTGCTGTAATTGATAGGCCACACCGGGAGTTGCCACGTAGGATTAAAACGGCGGGTTATTTTTTTCGGATTTTGAATATTCTTCGTCATCGATGCGCGCCGGATAAGATTTTACGGTGCTAAATAACCTAGACCGAAAGGAAAAAGAACATTGTTATGAGGACTGAACACGTTGCAGCCGTGATTTCTCAATATATGGCCCTAAAGACGCAAAAAAAAGAACCACATAACAACAAGTCGAAACGAAATGCGCATCCCTTGGAAACACACGTCGCAAATAGAGCCATCAGAGCTATAGTCCCCCTCCCTCCCTCCCTCCCTCCCTCCCTTCTCCTCCTCCCCATACCACTATTAAAACCCCCTCCCCTCCCCATCCACTCCTTGAGCCCCCCACCCCCCTCCTTCCCCTCCCTTCCACCTCCCTCTTCCGTGGGACCAAGAACCAGCCAGAGGTTCTTTACGCGCCAGGCCTATGTGATATTTCCAAAATTTCGAATTTCTATTTCTGTTTTATTTCAGAATGAAAGAGAGGCCGGCACAGAGGGTGGGGTTGGGGGTAGGGGTTGGGGTGGGGTTTATAAAGGTTTATCAGCAACCGAATTTTGTAATGCTGTCTGGTAATATTTAAATGTTGAAGATTTGTTTTGTTTTCATTGCGTCCCCCTCCTCCTCCTCCTCCTCTTCTTCTTCTTCTTCCTCTTCATCCTCCTCCTCTTCCTCTTCCTCCTCTTCTTCCTCCTCCTCCTCTTCCATCTCCCCCCAAACGATGATAAGGGCGGCGAGCAGCTTAACTATCCGTGTGTCCCAGAGGAGGCTTTTGTGGTAGGAGGGGAAGAAGAGGAAGAGGAGAAGGAGGGAGAGGGAAAGAAAAGAGAGAGAGAGAGAGAGAGAGAGAGAGAGAGAGAGACAGAGACAGAGAGAGAGACAGAGAGAGAGAGAGATAGAGAGACAGCCAAACAGACAGACAGACAGACAGCCAACAGACACACAGAAAACAAAAGAGAAATAAACACAATGAAAAAAGAAAGACCAGTCAGAAAACCAGACCGACATACAAACCAAGAGATACACGAAAAGAGAGAGAGAGAGAGGAAAGGCACGAGAGGACAAGAGAAGAGGCTATCGTTCTCTTTTGTCGAGTCCTTGTTATGTGTCCCCGACTGGGTGTCATGGGGGAGGGGGGCGGGGGGGAGAGGGGGCTGTGCTAGTGATACTGTGTTCTGGGGGACTGTGCGGGTCCGCGGCTATTGTGTAACCGGTGTGTACGTGTGTGTATGTGTGTGGGGGGAGGGGATAGGGGAGGTTGTGTGTGTTTGGGGGGGGGGAGGGATGGGGTTTAGCGTGCGAGTGTGTGTGTGTTGCGTGTGTCGTGTATTGCTTTGTGTTAATGTCTTGTTATAAAGATACAGTATGTTATATATGTCCGTATATTTGTTTAGGAAAAGAGAGAAAATGTCCAAAACAAGACTCGAAAAAAGAAAATGAAATGAGAGCGATAAACGAAAAAAATGAATACAAGAACAGAGAAAGAGAGAGAGAGAGATGAAACAGAAACAAAAGAGAGAGTAAGAGAGAGATAGAATGAGAGAAAGAAAAAGGAAAGAAAAGAGAGAGAGAGAGAGAGAGAGAGAGAGAGAGAGAGAGAGAGAACGAGAGAGAAAGAATAAGAGAAAGGAAAGAAAGAGAGAGAGAGAGAGAGGAAACAGAAAGCAAAAGAGAGAGAACGAGAGAGAAAGAAAAAGGAAAGAAAAGAGAGAACGAGAGAGAAAGAAAAAGGAAAGAAAGAGAGAGAGAGAGAGCGAAAGAGAAAGAAAAAGAAAAGAAAAGAGAGAAAGAGAGAGAGAACGAGAGCGAAAGAGAAAGAAAAAGGAGAGAAAGAGAGAGAGAGAGAAAGAGAGCGAGGAACCCGAATTGCTCAGTGGCACGGAACGCATAAATCTTGGATCCCATACGCCTTTTGAATACACTACTAAAATTAATGACAAGCCCATCCAAAAGAAAAATAGAGACATATATAAAAAAAAAGAATGACGCGAGAAAAGGCGGGCGAGAGAAAAGGGAATGACACCATCAAGAGAAAATAGAAACGGAACTCGAAACAAGAAAATGGAATTAGTCGTAAGGAAAAAAGGAGAAGCAAATGAAGGTGAAATAACTCGCCAAGGAAAATAGAGAGAGGATTGTGCGAAGGGAAATTATCTTGTTCTTTTTATTTATTGTTATCTATATTTCCGTATGTGTGTTTATATATATATACATATATATATATATATATTTATATTTATATATATATATACATATATATACACACACACACATACATTAATATATATATATATATATATATATATAATATATATATTATATATATATAATATATATATACATATGTGTGTGTGTGTGTGTGTATATCCCACACATACACATACATCTCTGCCTTCCTTCGACAACTAGCCTCTCTTTCTCCCGCGTGCATCATGTACGTGTGTGTGCGTGTGTGCGTGTGTGCGTCAGCGTGAGTGATGACGGGGCGCGGCCTCTGTGTTGGTTTGTGTTGGTCGGACCCGCCTCCGCCATGTCCACTATTGTATCACCCGCCACTTAAATGGCCGTCTCTTTCCCTCTCTCTCTCTCTCTCTCTCTCTCTCTCTCTCTCTCTCTCTCTCTCTCTCTCTCTCTCTCTCTCTCTCTCTCTCTCTCCTCTCTCTCTCTCTCTCTCTCTCTCTCTCTCTCTCTCTCTCTCTCTCTCTCTCTCTCTCTCTCTCTCTCTCTCTCTCTCTCTCTCTCTCTCTCTCTCTCTCTCTCTCTCTCTCTCTCTCTCTCTCTCTCTCTCTCTCTCTCTCTCTCGCTTCTTCTCGCTCCTTTTCGTCTCTTTCTCTCTCTCTATGACTTTCTCTTTCTTTTTCTTTTTTCTCTCTCTCCCTTCTTCCCTCTCCCTCTCCTCCCTTCTTCTCATTCTCTCTCCCTTCTTCTCCCTCATTCTCCCTCCCTTCTTCTCCCTCATTCTCCCTCCCTCCTCCCTCTCCCCTCCCTCCCTCCCTCCAGCTCGACCTCCGTGCCTCATTCCCTCCGGCGACTTTATTTACGATGTCGCTTAGGGTTGGCGTAGGGGTGGGGGTGGGGGGAGGTAAAGGGGACCGGGCTTGGGGGGGGGGGGAGTGAGAAGGAGGAGGTGTATTACTTGTAGGAAAAAGTCGTCATAAAGAGATGGTGTGTTTCCATTTTTTTTTCTTCTTGGAATTGTATAGTATAGTTGAGGGTTTTGACTTTTTATTATATTCGCTTATGTATTTATACATACACATACGTATATATCAACACATACACACACACACACACACACGTACACACACCCGTACACACACACACACACACACACACACACACACACGTACACACACAGGCAAACCAATACTACGGCGGGGATCGGTGTTCCTAACATTGAGCATAAAACTGGTCCTTACAGTAGCAGCATCCATACCTCCCTCCCCTCCCCCTCCCCCTCTCCTTTCTTTCCTCCCCATCCCTCCCATTCTCCTCTCCCCTCATCCCTTACCTCCCCCCCCTACCTCCTTTCCCCTCCCTCCCCAACCTCCCTCTATCCCCTCATCCCTTTCACTCACCTCCTCCCGTCTCCCTCACCCAACCCTCCTCTCATCCCTTGCCCTCACCCTCTCCCCTTTCCCTCCCTCCCTCCCTCCCTCCGTCCCTCCCTCCCTCCTCTGTCCTCCCTCCCCCCATCTCCCCTCTCCCCCCCTCTATATGCGAAGGATCCGGGTGATCAGTAA
>NW_028234433.1:427814-430314 GCF_977035675.1 Penaeus japonicus
CTTCTCTCTTTTTGTCTTTTTTTTTTTTTTACTATTCTTTCGCTTTCCTTCCTTTCTTTTTTTTCTCTACTTTTCCCCTTCCGTTGTTGTTCTTTTGTTTTTCTCCTCTATACCCTTTACTTCTCTACTTCCCTATTACCACCTTTTCCTTGTTATTCTTCTCTTTTATTCTTGCCTTTTCCATTGCTCTTTCCCTTCGCATTTTCCCTCCTCTATACTTTCATTATCCTTGCTTCCCCTTTCCTTATCCTTGCCTCCTCTTCCTTTTTTACTTTCTTTTTTTTTTTGTCTAATATCACCCCCTTTCTACGCCAAAACACTGAATAAACCACTCATGTTGTCTTTGTTAACTACCAAGTTTACCAAAACAAACACATTATTATTTTTTTGTTCCTTACTCCGTTCTGGCAAAACGAAATCACAACGAGTCTCGGTCCGTAACTTCTCCTAATCAATTTAATTACGATGATTACTATTCTTATCGCCATAATGACAATAATTCGAGTCGTTCTTGTTCTCATGTACTTCCTTTATGTTCTGTTCTTTTGAAGCAGAACAAGTTGCACACTTCGCAGGCGTTCTGTCCTCGTTCGAGTTTTGGAATTCGTCCTTTGACTACAAGCATTCCGATTGCAATATCAAATATCTTGCAGTCTTGATAAGCAACGACCGGTGACTCCTTCGGGTATTGATGATTCAGTATATCATTCGGTCTTGTAAAACCTCTTTTTGCGAATGCTATAAATGTCAGCCGCCATTTGCACGCAAAAACATATATCTAAACTCTGTTGGGCAACATGGATTGGCATCTCTTGTGCTTTCCGTCGACAAGCTTTCATAAAGAGTAAGTTATTGGGAATTTCGAGAAAGCTGTCTTTTCTTGGTGAAGATAGATAGATAGATAGGTAAATATTAGGTAAAGTATCTGTCATGTAGAGTTACATTTTGGGTCATTTAGTCCTGTGTCAACAACATCGTATGAATTATCAGACATCTTACTTCTTCCTTTCTCTCTCTTTCTCTCTCTCTTTCTCTCTTTCTTTATCTCTCTCTCTCTCTCTCTCTCTCTCTCTCTCTCTCTCTCTCTCTCTCTCTCTCTCTCTCTCTCTCTCTCTCTCTCTCAGTTTCTCTCTCCCTCCCTCTCTCTCAGTTTCTCTCTCTCTCTCTCTCTCTCTCTCTCTCTCTCTCTCTCTCTCTCTCTCTCTCTCTCTCTCTCTCTCTCTCACTCCGTCTCTATCACACTCATTCATCAGCATCATCGCCGTCACCAACCACTGGCGTCGACTGCGGAACGAAGATGAAGAAAATGACGACTTAAAAAAATAGACAAAAAAGAAAGCAAAAAAAGAACGAAGACAAAAAAAGAGGAAAAGGATAAGCCGCAGAAGAAGGCATCAAGGACCAATATGGCGGGTGGCGGACAGGTACGAGACCCGGATGTCACTCGGGCGACTAATTGTACATCGAGGAGGTCCCGGCGTGGTGGGGGGGAGAGGGGAGGGGGATAGGGACGGGGGGGAGGGGAAGTCGGTAGGGGAGAGAGAGGGGAGGGGGAGGAGGAAGATGGTAGGGGACGGGGGGAGGGGAAGGTGGTGGGGGACGGGGAGAGAGGAGAGGGGAAGGTGATGGGGGACGGGGGGAAGGTGGAGAGAGGAGTGGGGGAGGGGGAGGGGGAAGATGATGGGGGGAGAGGGGAAGGTGGTGAGAAGAAGGTAGGAAATAAAGGGGAAGGTGGTGAGAGGAGGTGAAGGTGCAGGGGAATGGGACTTTGGGCGGGAGGGGGGAGAGTTGTCGCCGAGTGTCTGTGACGAGCACATATTGGTCCTTGTCGGTGGCATGAGATGGTATAGGGAAGTGAAGAAGGAGGAGGGAGAAGGAGGAGAAGAAGAAAAAAAAAATGAGAAGGAGGAGGAGAAGAAGAAAAACAAGAAGGAGGGGGAGGAGGAGGAGAAGGAGGAGTAAGAGAAAGAGAAAGGAGGAGAAAAGGGACGAGAATGTAAACCAAGGAAAGAGAGTAGGGGGCGAAAGGGGAAGAAAGAAGGCTCAAGATGTCCATACCTTTTGACGAAGGAAAAGGACTTTTACTTCCACGAAGGACCGATGTCAGAATAGCCGTTTGAAGCCTTTATAAACACGCGGAGGGTTCAGGGGGTTGCTAAATAACTGTTGCTTTGACATGAATAGCTCTTGTTTCTGTATAAATAACTCATACGCAATGTGGGGGATAGAAGAACCCTCTCCTTTTCGTTAGGGGAGAGAGAACTGCTAGCTATATAAGGGAAGGAGAGGAGAGGGTCATATCACTAAATTTGTAAGAAATGAGAAAAAAAAAAGAATATATTTTTCTTGCTCATATTAGGACGAATCCTAGACACATCTCGGTTGTATATTTGATAAGCTCCGTCCGATAAGGTATTCGTAAGGTGATACATGTTTGAACGGACTGATCAAGGTTTAATTATGAACAGAAAAAAATGTAGACTCCACAGCTGACAGGAAA
>NW_028234433.1:440314-445314 GCF_977035675.1 Penaeus japonicus
CAGAGGAGAGTATACAGAAAAAAAGAAACAGAGAGGGAGCTATCCAGAAATAGAAACAATTAAAAAGAACGAAACCAAAAAACAAAAACAAAACAGAACGAAAAAAATCGCAGCACAGAAACACGAAAAAACCCTCTCGATTTTCGGCGAGGCTCAGCGGCGCGCCATCATGGCGGCGAGGCAGGCGAGGCGAGCCAGTGTCAGCCCGTAATCCATCACGGGCGTCAGCAGCAGAGGGCGAGGGCGTGGCTGACCCTCCTCCCGTGACCAGTGGCCGGCAGTGTCCACCCGAGAGGAAAAATGGCCCTCATCCATTAACCGTAATGAGGGACCGGACCAGCTACGCGGGTCACGTGACCGGGAATATGGCAGGCCAGTCAGTACCCAGGCCGCTCTGGAGGCCGTTTGGTTGGGCGGGAATTGTGCTCGTTTTTGTTGTTGTTGTTCTTGTTATTGCTATTGTTAATACCATTATTACTATCATTATCATTACTATTGATTGCTATTAGCATTGCTGCTGTTACTGTTCTTATCATCATTATCATAATTATCAATATCATCATTATAATAATTCAATATCAATATCATTACTATTATCATTATCAACATCATAACTATTACCATCATTACAACTACCATCATCACCATCATCATTACTACCATCAATATCATCCTTACCATTACCCTTCCATTAAATCTAAGGGAACGGACTTTTCAAAACAACCTCCCTTCGGCCTTCATCGAACGCAACTTTATCGCTGGCGTAAATCGCCTGAGCCAAATCTATATATCATTTTTGATCCCCAATCAACAACAAACGTGATTCTTGCAGCGCGAGAAAGAGAGAGAGGGAGGGAGGGGGGGAGAGAGAATGAGAGAGAGAGAGGGAGAGGGAGGGAGGGAGGGAGAGAATGAGAAAGAGGGAGAGAGAGAGAGAGAGGAAGGGAGGGAGAGAGGGAGAGGGAGGGAGAGAGAGAGAGAGAGAGAGGGAGGGAGAGAGTAAGAGAGGGAGGGAGGGAGGGAGAGAGAGGGAGGGAGAGAGAGAGAGAGAGAGAGAGAGAGAGAGAGAGAGAGAGAGAGAGACAACGAAAGAAAGAGAGAAACAGACAGAGAGAAAGAGAGAAAGAGAGAGAGAGAGATAAAGAGGAAAAGAGAAATCGTTCGGCGGGAGAATCTTGGCGGCCGATCCATCTTCGAATTTCCCGCCAAAACGATCTTCCTCCTTTGTTCGACGGAGGCCATTAATTATTGACAATTATACGCATCATCCACACTCTACGCCGCCTGATAACATGGAAAAGAGGGGAGAGGGGGAAGAGGGAAGGGAGTAGGAGAGAGGAGAGAGGGGAGAGGGGGAAGAGGGAGGGGAGAGGGGAGAGAGGGAAGGGAGAGGGAAGGGAGAGGGGAAAGGGGGGAGAGGGAGAGAGGGAAGGGAGTCGGAGAGGGGGAAGAGGGAGGGGAGAGGGGAGAGAGGGAAGGGAGACGGAGAGAGGGGAGAGGGGGAAGAGGGAAGGGAGAGGGGAGAGGGGGAAGAGGGAAGGGAGAGGGGAGAGGGGGAAGAGGGAAGGGAGTCGGAGAGAGGGGGAAGAGAGGGAAGAGAAAGGAAGGAAGTAGAGACTCTTTTTTAAGACTTGATGATCCTGTGTGTCGAAGAAGGAAGTTTCTGAGAGATTTTCTTCTCGTCATGGGACCTTTCTATTTAAAAAAAAAATCTTAAATGAATATCCTTTACTGGATGTAGTGTATATTGATTCTTTTAATAGGCCATGTATCTATGTGAATGTATATATGATGATAATAATAATAACAAAATAGATTTCCCAATTTCGATTTTTTTTTACACCTAATAAGCAGTTCCGGTTATAAAAACTTAGGATTGTTTCAAAGAAGAATCCCCTACTTCATTTTTATCTCCTGCATGACCCTGGTTCTTTTAAGAGGACGACGCCCACAGGATGCAGTTCTCACCTACCACGCCCATCGCAGAGTCACTCTCACTCTCCCCTCCGCCCTCAAGTCTCCCTTACCGACTACCCAAAGAGGACCGGGGAAGCTATATTTTCCTTCTTCTTCTTCCCTTCTCCCCGCCCGCGTCCCTCTCCCTTCGACACCAGCCCTGGCTCTCTCCCCTCTCCTCCTCCCCCTTCCCTTCTGCCCCTTCCCCTCCCCCTCCCCCGTCCCTAGACCAGCTTGCATGGAGACCCCCTTGAGGTTATGCTGCTCTTCCCCTCAAACACGGCCCTACAACACTCAACATGTTTGCGAGGGGTTTTGTGGGAGGAGAGAGGGGATGTGAGGGGAAAGCAGGAGGGGGGGGGGGGAGTTGGGGGGTAGCTGGAGGGAGTCGCAAGGGGGGAGGGAGAGAAGGGTCGTGGCCCTTGGATAGTCCCTGGGGGTCACAGGGTCGAGGGTCGGCGCTCCCCTCTCTCTCTCTCTCTCTCTCTCTCTCTCTCTCTCTCTCTCTCTCGCTCTCCCGTTTTCCCCTCGCTAGCCAGCCAACCAGCCAGCCAGCCACACATCTTCCTCCGCGGAATCGAACCTTTTTCTCGTCCTCGGCCTCTCCTCCTCGAGATAATCGAACCTTTTCCTCGTCCTCGGCCTCTGCTCCTCGAGATAATCGAACCTTTTCCTCGCCCTCGGCCTCTGCTCCTCGAGATAATCGAATCTTTTCCTCGCCTATCCTCCTCTCCACCTCGAGATAATCGGACATTTTCCTCGTCCTCGGCCTCTCCTCCTCGTGATAATCGGACCTTTTCCTCGCCTATCCTCCTCTCCACCTCGGGTTATCGAACCTTTTCCTCGTCCTCGGCCTCTCCTCCTCGAGATAATCGAACCTTTTCCTCGCCTATCCTCCTCTCCACCTCGGGTTATCGAACCTTTTCCTCGTCCTCGGCCTCTCCACCTCGGGTTATCGAACCTTTTCCTCGCCCTCGGCCTCTGCTCCTCGAGATAATCGAACCTTTTCCTCGCCCTCGGTCTCTCCTCCTCGAGATAATCGAACCTTTTCCTCGCCCTCGGCCTCTGCTCCTCGAGATAATCGAACCTTTTCCTCGCCCTCGGCCTCTGCTCCTCGAGATAATCGAATCTTTTCCTCACCTTCGGCCTCTCCTCCTCGAGATAATCGGACCATTTCCTCGCCTCTCCTCCTCTCTACCTCGGGTTATCGAACCTTTTCCTCGCCCTCGGCCTCTCCTCCTCGAGATAATCGAACCTTTTCCTCGTCCTCGGCCTCTCCTCCTCGAGATAATCGAACCTTTTCCTCGCCCTCGGCCTCTCCTCCTCGAGATAATCGAACCTTTTCCTCGTCCTCGGCCTCTCCTCCTCGAGATAATCGAACCTTTTCCTCGTCCTCGGCCTCTCCTCCTCGAGATAATCGAACCTTTTCCTCGTCCTCGGCCTCTCCTCCTCGAGATAATCGAACCTTTTCCTCGTCCTCGGCCTCTCCTCCTCGAGATAATCGAACCTTTTCCTCGTCCTCGGCCTCTCCTCCTCGAGATAATCGAACCTTTTCCTCGTCCTCGGCCTCTCCTCCTCGAGATAATCGGACCTTTTCCTCGCCTCTCCTCCTCTCTACCTCGGGTTATCGAACCTTTTCCTCGCCCTCGGTCTCTGCTCCTCGAGATAATCGAATCTTTTCCTTGCCTCTCCTCTCCACCTCGGGTTATCGAACCTTTTCCTCATCCTCGGCCTCTCTTCCTCGAGATAATCGGACCTTTTCCTAGCCTCTCCTCCTCAGCGGAATCGAACCTTTTCCTCCTCGAAGCTTTTCCTCCTCGAAGCTATTCCTCCTCGAAGCTGTTCCTCCTCGAAGCTTTTCCTCCTGTCTCCTCGACCTTCATCCTCGCTCATGTCGCCCCGTGTCTTCGCAGTAGCTGACCTTGTCCTCGTCAAATTAATCGCTTTTTTTTCTCTCTCCGTCTCCTTCATTTTGTTCTTTTCCTTCGTCCCTTTATACATATTTTTTTTTCTTTATGTATCCTTTTTATGTATCTTGTATTTATTTCTCCTTTTTATCTCATTTCTCTCTCTTTCTTCTGGCTCTTTTTCTTTCACAAATCAGCTATGACAACTGCAACCTTTGTAGCGGCGATGTGTTTTTGTGTAAAAAAAAAAAAACATATATACTTCAAAAACGGACGAAAGGTGATGATGATGATGATGATAGTTATAATGAAAATGATGATGTGTGTGATATGATTATTTTTGTGCGTGTGCGTGTGTATGTATGTGTGTATGTGTATGTATTTAATGAGAAAAATCGCTGCAAGAAACATTTCAAACACTATTTTCCGACATGAAAGCACGTTGTGGCGATGATTCACTGTTTTGACCTCAGTGACATGACTCTGTGCATATCTATAGTCTGTTTTGAGTGCTTTCGTGCATGCGTCTATGCTTACAGTATATGCATGAGCGTGGGCATCTCTCTGTGTATACATGTATAGGCATATTATATTCTATCATGCTTTCCCATGCATACCATGGCACATACGTGTCTCTCCACATATGCATATGCGTGAGTTCGTTCGTGCATGTCAACACTGCAAGCACAGACCCCCTCCCCCCCCGTTCCCGTTCCCCTTCCTGACCCTTATTCCCTACACTCCCACCTCCCTTCCATGCCCCCTCCCCTCCCTCCTCCCCCTTCCTCCCTTCTAACTCTTTACCTCCCTCCTGCCCCCCCCCCCCCAACACTTGACTCCCCCCTTTACCCTAACACTTCCACCTCCCTCCCGTGATTCCCCCTTCCCCCTCCCCCTTCCCTCACCCCCCTTCCCCCACCCCCTCCTCCCTCCCGTGATTCCCCCTTCCCCCTCCCCCTTTCCCCACCCCCCTTCCCCCACCCCCTCCTCCCACCTCAGACCCCCTACCCTACCGTAAACTCTCCCGTGTTTTGCCTCTTCCCATCATCATCATAATTCCCCGTGTATGATTCAGCGGGCGGGAGAACGCGGCTGAATTTTGAGTAGTCGAATAATTAAAGCGATATTTTGTTTGCG
>NW_028234433.1:450314-457814 GCF_977035675.1 Penaeus japonicus
CACGTATATCCACATGACTGTATCCACACACACACACACATCCACGTAGACTCATGCACGAATACCTACCCGCGGACACATATACATAAATGAACAAAACATATTTGTGCAGATTCTGATGCGTAAAAAACATACGTACGCACGCACATGCACGTCCTCATACCGCACACACGCATGCAGGCGTATGCACACTCACATACATACATGCATGCATACACGCCCACGATTTGCATTATCCCGATAGTTGAGCACGTGACTTGGGTGGCAGATTCTCCGCTTCTACTCTCTCTCTCGCTTTCTCTCTCTGTCTCTCTTTCTCTCTGTTCGTTTCTTTTTTAATTTTATTCGCTTTTTTTTCTGTTCCTTTTTCGTTATTTTTGGAAAGGTGTCTTTGTTGGTTTTGTTTATTTGTTCTCTATTTCTCTTTCTTGCTCTTGTTTTCGCTCTCTCTCTCTCTCTCTCTCTCTCTCTTTATATATAAATATATATATATATATATATATATATATATATATATATATATATATATATTCAAATATCCGCATTTCCCTTCTTTATCTCTCTTTCTTCCTCTTCCATTTTTCTTCTTGTCATTTTCCTGTGGGATTTTTTTCGACTTTATATCTATATTGTTGTTTATTTGTTATCCCTTCCCTGCCTGTCTCATTATTTTATCTCTCTTCCTCCCTCTACCTTTCCTTTATTATACGAAAAAACAAAAAACAAAAAAAAAAAAGAACAAAAGCAAAAAAAATGACAAAAATAAAGTAACACACACTGGCACGCGTGATATACGTGATATAATTTAGACAATTAACACAACAACATTCAATCCGAATAAGATTTTATTACTGCAACCCCTTCACCCCTCCAAACGATATGCAACAGCGTGGAATTCTGATTGACAGCCGCCGTTTTCTTGACAAAAAAGGGGGGGATGTGCGGGGGGGGGGTGGATAGTACAATCAATGGGGGGGGGGATAGACAAATCTAAGATTTGAAGAGAAGAATTTACAATAATATAAAAAAGACGGGGGGGGAGACAGAAGTGAAAGAGAGGAGATGACTAGAAGAGTGAGAGGAGAGTGCTTGTAAATAATTAAATATATTATCAGACAAACCGAATCATAGTTTAATAATGTGTTATGTTTGTTAAGAAACTATGCACTTCCTGCTGTCAAGTCCTGCAATGACATCGACTCTGTCTTAAGATTGACCGGAATGACACTGCCCCTATTAGCGCTTCCGGTGCATCGGGAGTTTGCATTTTTCGCCGTCGTCTCTTCCTCTCTCTGTTTCCTCTTATTCTTGCTGTTATTGCTAGCGGGTCTTGGGGTAGCGCGGTCTTGTGGGGGGTCATTTGGTGCTGGTTATTTATTTCTCTGATCGGGTTTTGTTGTTGTTGGTTGCTTATTTGGTTTGTTTGTCGATTGTTATTGTTATTGTGATGATATTTTGTTATTATTGTTGGTATCATTTTTGTTGTGATCATTATCGTTATCATCGTTATTTTTATTTTCATCATTATTTTTATTATTACTATTATCATTATTATTATCATCTACATTATTGTTATTATTTTTATTATCATTATCATTATTATCATTATTATCATTATTATCATTATTACTATTATTATCGTAATTACGAATGCGATCACTATCATCATAATTATTATTATTATTGTTATCATTATTATTATCATTATCAGCAATATTGTTATTGTTGTCATCATCATAAATATCACTATTGATATTATATCAAATCTTATCTCATTGTTATTGTCCTTTTTTCATCTTTTAACATTCCCAAAACTCCTATTTATCATCAAGTTTTTCTTTCCTTTCTCTCTCTCTCTCTCTCTCTCTCTCTCTCTCTCTCTCTCTCTCTCTCTCTCTCTCTCTCTCTCTCTCTCTTTCTCTCTCTCTCTCCATTCTTCCCTCCCTCCCTTTCACCCCCCCCCCCTCTCTTCACCCCTAAGTTTGAAGTCGCGTGAAGTGGCAATCCTCAACCAAGGGTTTACTCATTTTGTGTTAAACGTTTGGTAACAGTTACACGCCGACGGACATCAGGCTATGAGAGGGGACTTGAGGGGGGGGGAGGGGGACTTGAGGGGGGGAGGGGGACTTGAGGGGGGAGGGGGCTTGGGGGGGAGGCTATAGATAGAAGGGGGAGGGGGTAAAGAGAGGGGGATCAAGAGGGCACGGGAAGGGAAGGGAAAGGAAGGGACGTGAAGGGGGGAGGATGGGGGGGCGGGGGGCAGGGTGGGTTCATAGTAATAGCTATGAGGAGGATTACGTCCCGCCAATGTTCTGGAATAATTCAGTGCCGAGACGCACGAACACACGCACATAAAAGCGCACGCACGCACACATATACACACACACACGCATATAAACACACACACTTACAAACACACACACATACACACATAAATACACACACACTTACAAACATGCACACACACAAACACACACACACACACACACACACACACACACATACACAAACACACACACACACACACAAACTTACAAACACGCACACACAAAAAACTCACACACAAACATACACAATAACACACAGACCCCCCTCTCCCCCCTCCCTCCATCCCCTATCCAAAAAGCGCTGCCATCTGGCCATCCGACAGAACCACCAGCATCTGTAGCGGTGGCGGCGGCGGCCGGTTTGCGGGGGGGGGGTTTCTGTACGTTTTAGCGGTTAGCGGTTGGCGTGGGCGGGTTAGCGATGTGGGAGCGGGTTAGCTAGCGGCGCCAAGGCAAGGCAAGGCAGGCTGTTACGTTATGATGACTCGCGCGCAGGACCTAGTTGCATGTCTCTCATTGTGTTTATTTTGGGGCCCGTATGCGCGGCGTTCTTATCACGGGGTTCTTATCGTGAGAGGAGAGAGGAGGGGAGAGGTGAGGAGAAGAAGAAGAAGAAGGAGGAGAAGAAGGAGGAGGAGAAGGAGAGGTGAGGAGAAAAAGAAGAAGAAGGAGGAGGAGGAGAAGGAGAAGGAGAAGGAGAAGGAGAAGAGGCCGGTGAGTTTCACGAAGAGGAGACCTGAGAGGACTCTAGAAGAGAAGGAGAAGGAGTGTGAAGGCGGAGAAGATGTGAAGGCAGGAAAAGGAGAGAGGACGGAAAAAGGAGAAGAGGAAGAGGAGGAGAACGAGAAGGAGAAGGAGAAGGAGAAGGAGAAGGAGAAGGAGAAGGAGAAGGAGAAGGAGAAGGAGAAGGAGAAGGAGAAGGAGAAGGAGAAGGAGAAGGAGAAGGAGAAGGAGAAGGAGAAGGAGAAGGAGAAGGAGAAGGAGAAGGAGAAGGAGAAGGAGAAGGAGAAGGAGAAGGAGAAGGAGAAGGAGAAGGAGAAGGAGAAGGAGAAGGAGAAGGAGAAGGAGAAGGAGAAGGAGAAGGAGAAGGAGAAGGAGAAGGAGAAGGAGAAGGAGAAGGAGAAGGAGAAGGAGAAGGAGAAGGAGAAGGAGAAGGAGAAGGAGAAGGAGAAGGAGAAGGAGAAGGAGAAGGAGAAGGAGAAGGAGAAGGAGAAGGAGAAGGAGAAGGAGAAGGAGAAGGAGAAGGAGAAGGAGAAGGAGAAGGAGAAGGAGAAGGAGAAGGAGAAGGAGAAGGAGAAGGAGAAGAAGGAGGAGGAGGAGGAGGAGGAGGAGGAGGAGGAGGAGGAGGAGGAGGAGGAGGAGGAGGAGGAGGAGGAGGAGGAGGAGGAGGAGGAGGAGGAGGAGGAGGAGGAGGAGGAGGAGGAGGAGGAGGAGGAGGAGGAGGAGGAGGAGGAGGAGGAGGAGGAGGAGGAGGAGGAGGAGGAGGAGGAGGAGGAGGAGGAGGAGGAGGAGGAGGAGGAGGAGGAGGAGGAGGAGGAGGAGGAGGAGGAGGAGGAGGAGGAGGAGGAGGAGGAGGAGGAGGAGGAGGAGGAGGAGGAGGAGGAGGAGGAGGAGGAGGAGGAGGAGGAGGAGGAGGAGGAGGAGGAGGAGGAGGAGGAGGAGGAGGAGGAGGAGGAGGAGGAGAAGGAGAAGGAGAAGGAGAAGGAGAAGGAGAAGGAGAAGGAGAAGGAGAAGGAGAAGGAGAAGGAGAAGGAGAAGGAGAAGGAGAAGGAGAAGGAGAAGGAGAAGGAGAAGGAGAAGGAGAAGGAGAAGGAGAAGGAGAAGGAGAAGGAGAAGGAGAAGGAGAAGGAGAAGGAGAAGGAGAAGGAGAAGGAGAAGGAGAAGGAGAAGGAGAAGGAGAAGGAGAAGGAGAAGGAGAAGGAGAAGGAGAAGGAGAAGGAGAAGGAGAAGGAGAAGGAGAAGGAGAAGGAGAAGGAGAAGGAGAAGGAGAAGGAGAAGGAGAAGGAGAAGGAGAAGGAGAAGGAGAAGGAGAAGGAGAAGGAGAAGGAGAAGGAGAAGGAGAAGGAGAAGGAGAAGGAGAAGGAGAAGGAGAAGGAGAAGGAGAAGGAGAAGGAGAAGGAGAAGGAGAAGGAGAAGGAGAAGGAGAAGGAGAAGGAGAAGGAGAAGGAGAAGGAGAAGGAGAAGGAGAAGGAGAAGGAGAAGGAGAAGGAGAAGGAGAAGGAGAAGGAGAAGGAGAAGGAGAAGGAGAAGGAGAAGGAGAAGGAGAAGGAGAAGGAGAAGGAGAAGGAGAAGGAGAAGGAGAAGGAGAAGGAGAAGGAGAAGGAGAAGGAGAAGGAGAAGGAGAAGGAGAAGGAGAAGGAGAAGGAGAAGGAGAAGGAGAAGGAGAAGGAGAAGGAGAAGGAGAAGGAGAAGGAGAAGGAGAAGGAGAAGGAGAAGGAGAAGAAGGAGGAGGAGGAGGAGGAGGAGGAGGAGGAGGAGGAGGAGGAGGAGGAGGAGGAGGAGGAGGAGGAGGAGGAGGAGGAGGAGGAGGAGGAGGAGGAGGATAAGGAAGAGGGACGGGGGGAGGAAGAAAAGAAGGAGATGGAGGAAGAAGCTCCGTTATAAAAAGATAAGGAGACCAAGAAGAGGAAGAAGAAGAAGAAGAAGAAGAAGAAGAAGAAGAAGAAGAAGAAGAAGAAGAAGAAGAAGAAGAAGAAGAAGAAGAAGAAGAAGAAGAAGAAGAAGAAGAAGAAGAAGAAGAAGAAGAAGAAGAAGAAGAAGAAGAAGAAGAAGAAGAAGAAGAAGAAGAAGAAGAAGAAGAAGAAGAAGAAGAAGAAGAAGAAGAAGAAGAAGAAGAAGAAGAAGAAGAAGAAGAAGAAGAAGAAGAAGAAGAAGAAGAAGAAGAAGAAGAAGAAGAAGAAGAAGAAGAAGAAGAAGAAGAAGAAGAAGAAGAAGAAGAAGAAGAAGAAGAAGAAGAAGAAGAAGAAGAAGAAGAAGAAGAAGAAGAAGAAGAAGAAGAAGAAGAAGAAGAAGAAGAAGAAGAAGAAGAAGAAGAAGAAGAAGAAGAAGAAGAAGAAGAAGAAGAAGAAGAAGAAGAAGAAGAAGAAGAAGAAGAAGAAGAAGAAGAAGAAGAAGAAGAAGAAGAAGAAGAAGAAGAAGAAGAAGAAGAAGAAGAAGAAGAAGAAGAAGAAGAAGAAGAAGAAGAAGAAGAAGAAGAAGAAGAAGAAGAAGAAGAAGAAGAAGAAGAAGAAGAAGAAGAAGAAGAAGAAGAAGAAGAAGAAGAAGAAGAAGAAGAAGAAGAAGAAGAAGAAGAAGAAGAAGAAGAAGAAGAAGAAGAAGAAGAAGAAGAAGAAGAAGAAGAAGAAGAAGAAGAAGAAGAAGAAGAAGAAGAAGAAGAAGAAGAAGAAGAAGAAGAAGAAGAAGAAGAAGAAGAAGAAGAAGAAGAAGAAGAAGAAGAAGAAGAAGAAGAAGAAGAAGAAGAAGAAGAAGAAGAAGAAGAAGAAGAAGAAGAAGAAGAAGAAGAAGAAGAAGAAGAAGAAGAAGAAGAAGAAGAAGAAGAAGAAGAAGAAGAAGAAGAAGAAGAAGAAGAAGAAGAAGAAGAAGAAGAAGAAGAAGAAGAAGAAGAAGAAGAAGAAGAAGAAGAAGAAGAAGAAGAAGAAGAAGAAGAAGAAGAAGAAGAAGAAGAAGAAGAAGAAGAAGAAGAAGAAGAAGAAGAAGAAGAAGAAGAAGAAGAAGAAGAAGAAGAAGAAGAAGAAGAAGAAGAAGAAGAAGAAGAAGAAGAAGAAGAAGAAGAAGAAGAAGAAGAAGAAGAAGAAGAAGAAGAAGAAGAAGAAGAAGAAGAAGAAGAAGAAGAAGAAGAAGAAGAAGAAGAAGAAGAAGAAGAAGAAGAAGAAAAGAAGGAGGAGGAAGAATATCCGTTAGAAGATCCGTAAAAAAAGTTAAGGAGAACAAGAAGAGGAAGAAGAAGAAGAAGAAGAAAATCAGATATCAGAGACAGGAGACGACGCAAGGGGAGGGTGGGAGTGGGAGTGGTAGGGGGAATGGGGGGGGGGTGGAGAGCACGCTAAGATCATAACGACAATAAGTTTTAAAAAATGGAAACAAAAATTGGCAAGCGACCTTCCCTCGACAGCCGAAAGAGGCAGAACGAAGCGAAACAGAAACAGAAATGTGAACGAGAGGTGCTGAGTCAAGCAGAAGGTGGGACTGACAGTCTGTGCATAACACAATCAACAAAGCTGGAGATGCGACCTTGCCGGCATGGTCTAGTTCAGATAGATAAATTGATAGATAAAGGGACAGGTAGAGATCGATAGGGAAATAGAAAGATAGATATAGATAGATTGAATTGGAGAGAGAGAGAGAGAGAGAGAGGAGGGGGTGGGGGAGAGTTTGAGAGACAGACAGACAGTAAGAGAGAGAGTATGTGTATGTTAGGGAAGGGAAAATAACAATAAAAGCCAAAAAAAAATAGATATGTTAATAAAACGAATAAATGAATATCATTTAAAAAAAGGAGAGAGTAAGCCAAATTGACAATGTTTGCTTCATACTCAATTAATCCAGCGGTCGAAACGATCATTTTCCTGAAGTGTCGCGCCACACCGGCCAGACAAGCATCTCCAGCCTGTTTGCCTGTCTCTCGCATACGCACGCACAGCTGTGGTGGGGGAAGAGAAAAAGAAAGAAGGAGAAACAGTCTCCCGCTACAATAAGTCACAGGTGGGAATCTCAGGTACACGTAAATACACTCACACACACACATATGTAAGTGTTGGTGTCAGGGCTAACACCTGTACGTCACTCGGGCGGGTCGGGTCGGGACAGCTCGCGGAGTCGAGTCCCGAGTCACCGGTCGAATCAGTCACTCGAATCTGTTTTGGTCTCTCAGAAGACTTTCCAATACCTCTTTTGGGTCTCATCTCCTTCCCCCTTTTTCCTTTTTTTTCCCCCGGTTATGTCTCTCATTAATTTTAGATATAAGGCAAAGTAATCAAAAAAAATTTAGTGGGATTAGGTTAGCCAGAGGACAGATGCTACGATCCACGCTGCCGTCCGCCATGACAGCTGAGGCCGCTGATGCCTAATATCATGTAGATCCTTTGGAAATATGACAAGATAACGAGACTTATCTTCTTTTTTTTTCATTTAAACTCGAAATGTGAATAGAACAAAAGATCTCACCTGCATGTTT
>NW_028234433.1:462814-480314 GCF_977035675.1 Penaeus japonicus
TATATATATATATATATATATATATATAGATAGATAGATAGATAGATAGATAGATAGATAGATAGATAGATATATATCCATTTATCTATCACTCTATCTATCTATCTATCTAGATATTTATTCTTTTTTTATGTATCGTGTGTTCGGTTCTTTGCATCGAGAACGGATGGACAAACAAGCAAAATGAAATATAAACAAACATTATGGTAATATCGACAAATATTATGGAATTCGATGACTTATGATATTGACGTATGGAGTCTAATGGTGACAGATATGAAATGATGATCATGAATTGAAATAGAATCATTATTATGAATTATTTTAGCAGAGAGAAAGACGCATGACAAAGTTGGTGGTTGAGATGATGTGTATATATATATATATATATATATATATATATATATATATATATACATATATACATATATATATATATATATATATATTTATGTATGTATATATTATATAAATATATTTATATATTGCTGATGTAAAACTTGCTATTGATATTGCATTTGCAATAGTGGAATAATGAGACTGGTTAAATATACTGGTTATATTATTGATCATTTTCAAAATTGTGATATACTTTTGGAGATGTGAATGATAATAGTTAATTGATGATAATGACAGAATATTGAATATAATGATGATAATCAGTAATGGCGAACATCATCATTGTTATTATCATTACTGTTATTATCCTCTTCATTACAATCATTATCATTGTTGTCATCTTTATCATTATATTTATATTCCTTATGATTATTATTACTATTATTATTAGTTTAATTGTTATTATCATTATTATTATTATCATTATTATTATTATTATTATTATTATTATTATTATTATTATTACTATTATTATCATCATCATCATTATCATTATTATTAACTATTATCATCATTATCATTATTATTATTATTATCATTATTACTATTTTTTATCATTATCATCAGCACCATTATCATCATAATCATCATCATAATCATCACTATCATCATCGTAATCATCACCGTTGTGAATCCCATCACTATTTTTTTCTAATATCATCATCATTCGCTTCTTCATCGCATTTACATCACAACAACAAACACACGACCGATGCTGTAAACGCGACTGAACATACGAACTAAAATCATTATAGAATAACGAGGAAATATTAATAAACAGTCATACTTCGTCATTAACAACTGTGATTGATGTTTAGATATAATTAACCTTTGACGAGAATATTATGATATTAATCTTATCATAAAGGCTATTGTGATAATATTCAAGGAAGACAGTAATTGTGATAATTTTTGTTTGTTTCGTTTGTTTGTTTTTACTGTTTCGCTTTGTAACATTTTTTAGTTTTGTATTTTGAAGTTATTTATCATTTATCATTTGTTGCTGCTATCATCGGCATTATCAGTATCAGTTTTCATAATCATTATGATCATCATAATGTATTCAAATTATTTAACTTATTAAAGGATAAAACGACCGACAGATGAAAGCTGCAATACTGATAGACAAAACAATACTTATTTTATCAATCGCTCTTCAAAACGGATAAGAATAATGATAATAAGAAAAATACTAATAATAGTACGCAAATTCAAAAATATCATATGAATTCAGATTCAATAATATTTTTCGATTTTAAGAATCTCTTCCTTCTCCTTTGTCATTTTACGGTTTATTTTGTAGTTGAATTGAAACAAGGTTTTTCTTGTCATCTCTATGTTATGTCAACTATAGTTTTAAGGTTTCGCGTAATTCGATTAAGATAAACGGGTTAAAAGGAGAATAATAAGATAAGTTTCAAAATAGCACCGTGAGAGAGAGAAAGAGAGAGAAAGAGAGAGAGAGAAGAGAGAGAGAGAGAGAGAGAGAGAGAGAGAGAGAGAGAGAGAGAGAGAGAGAGAGAGAGAGAGAGAGAGAGAGAGAGAGAGAGAGAGAGAGAGAGAGAGAGAGAGAGAGGAGAGAGAGAGGAGAAGAGAAAGAGAGATAGAGAGTGAGAGCGAAAGAGAGATGGAGAGAGAGAGAGAGAGAGAGAGAGAGAGAGAGAGAGAGAGAGAGAGAGAGAGAGAGAGAAAAGAAGAGAGAGAGAGAGAGAGAGAGAGAGAGAGAGAGAGAGAGAGGAAAGAGAAAGAGAACAAAAGAGAGAGAGAAACAAGAAAGACATAGAAATTAAGGATGAAAGATGGAAGAGAAAGAAAAAAAAAACGAAAAGAGAAAGAAAAGGAGGATGAGGAGTATAAGAAATTATGATAATAATAATAATAATAATGATAATAATAATGATAATAATGATAATAATAATAATAATGATAATAATAATAATAATAATAATAATAATAATAATAATAACAACAATAATAATGATAATAATGATAATAATAACAATAATAATAATAATAATAATAATAATAATAACAACAATAATAATGATAATAATAATAATAATAATAATAATAATAATAATAATAATAATAATAATAATAATAATAATAATAATAATGAGATAAAAAAATAGATCAAAAGATAAACAATTAACGAATAAAATGAATAGATAAAAAAAAAACATACATACGAATAAAAAAAACAAACATACATACAGGAAGTTGCAACGAAATTTTGCCGTTGAATAAGGAAAACCGAAATTATGGAAATCATGCAATTGTGGTGACCGCAGCGAATGCAGGATTTGAATGCACAATGACAGCGTTAATTCCAGCTGTTTTTATGCATATTCTAATTGTGGACAATGACAGGATAATCGCCAAATTAGGGTTGCGCCAGTTATGCTGGTCATTGGTGCGACGCCGTAATTATCATTGTTGTTATTATAGCATTTTCAGCGTTGTTGTTGTTATTGATATTGTTGTTGTTGTTATCTTTATTATTATATTTATCATTGTCATTAACAGCTTTAATGAGATTATTCTGATTATTATTATTATCCTCATTGTTATTACTATTACTATTATCATTTTCATTATTAATATTATGATGTTTATTATCATTATCATTAATACTGTTATTACTATGATTATCATCATTAACATTGTTATTATTATTGTTATTATTATTACTATTCTCATTATCATTATTTCTTTATCTTTACTACTATTGTTATTGCTATTATCATTATCATTTCCATCATCATCCTTACCATGATTATCCTGCCGGGTAACCGCATTGTATCATCATTATAATCATCATTATCATCACTATTATCCTTATTTTCGCCATAAATTCTATAATCAGTATTACCTTTACTCTAGTTATCATTACGATTACTATTATTAATTGTTGTCGTCATTATCAATTTCGCTTTTGTTATCATCATCACTGTAATGGTTATAATTGTTGTTGTTTTTAGGACCGGAATCTTATACTCTTGTTATCAGTGAAGCGCAATCACTGTAGTGTCATCACCATATATTCATTGCAAAGGAAAATGTTTTCATTTTCAATACGAAAACTATTATCACAATTGTTTTTATTATCCGATATTATCATCATTGTAATAATGTTGATATCATTAATTGTTATCGTCTGTTAATATTATTATCATTATTTTTATTATTATTATTATTATTATCATTATTATTATTATTATTATTACTATCCTTCTTATCATTATTAGTATTATTATATTATTATTATTATCATTATTATTATCATTATTATCATTATCATTATCGTCATTATTATTATTATTGTTATTATTAACATTATTATTATTATCTTTACTATTATTATTATTATCATTATTATTATTACTATTACTATTATTATCATTATCATTATTATTATTATTATTATTATTATTATTGTTATCATTATTATTATTATTATCATTATTATCATTATCATTATTATTATTATTATTATTATTATTATTATTATTATTGTTATCATTATTATTATTATTATTATTATTATTATTATTATTATTATTATTATTATTATCATTATCATTATGATCATCATTATCCTTACTATTATTATCAGTACTATTACCAGTATTGTTATTATCATTTTCAATATTATTATCGTTATTATAATTATTATCATCATTCACATAATTATCATTATTATTATCGTTATTATAATTATTATCATCATTCACATAATTATCATTATTATTATCGTTATTATTATCATTGTTATAATTATCATTATTGTTATCATTATTATTACTACTATTATTACCACGATTGTTGTTATTATTGTTATTGAGAGTCAATTATCATCATTCTTCTTATTGATATTATTAGTGCCAACATAATATTAATAATACTCGTATTATTATAAATTATAGTTGCTACCGTTATTACTATCATCAATATCATTAAATATCATTGATGTTATAATTACTACTTCGATTACTATTATGTTTAGTAATAATTATGTTTTTCTTTTCGGCGCTAGTATAATCGGCGGCTTAATAATAATTCATAATAATATTAACATTATCGATGTATCTATTGTGATAATAATTGTCGTTATTCTGGTATCCGTTATATTGTTATCATTATTTCCATACAATGATTTATTGTATCGGTATTAAGCAGACTTTATATTATCATTATGAATTATCGGTACTCTTATATTTCATTGTTTTATATCACAATATTATGATTTGCCTTAACAAATATTAGGGTTTGCCGTAACAAAAAATATATTGACTATCGTTCTCATAATCCAAATTTTCATCATTTTGTTGAACTGACACTCTCGATCGATGTATTCTGACGCTGCGCTATATTTAGACGAGGAACGAGATCGGCCTCCACTCAACATCGCCGAATTTCGCCGCCGATTCGGACACGCACCCTCCGCGATCGGTGTGTTTTGCGTGCATGGAGATCGGCCTGAAGATCGATATCGCCTGTCTGTCAAGTACGGCAGGAGATCGCACATATCCATTGGAACTTCGAGCCGTTTTACATCGCCGTCGATATCCGCCATGTCGTTTGGTCGCCCCGCCCGCGCCCGCCCTCCGCTGACGGCCGCCATACAACTCCTATTGTAGAGCAGGCGGGGAGCGCCGCGCCCCCTTCATCACACAAAGAGAGGGGGACGCAACAGTCGTCTTTCGTTGCTAGCGTTCTCCCTTTTTCCTTCTCGCTGTGACACCGACTTGTATCGCTGAGGTGTGAGGCCTGTGCTTTTCCCGGTAACGGAACGCGGGCGGGTTAGCGAGGAAGGGACGAAATCAGTGTTGCGGCCCGGCTGGTGCCCGTTTCTTCCCCGTGTGCAAGCGGGCGATGAGCGACCGGGGGAGTTACGGCGGGCGACCGCATTGTGTTCGTCGAGCTTTCGCTAATCAGATATATTCCCAGGGGGCCATTTTATTCCGGGGTTTCATACGCTATTCACGGGGTCATGTTCACCATTTAGCTTCGGGAGGGAACCCTCAACGGCGCATGCCATGCTGAGGAAACGCGTTCCTGTTAATTAAGCGTGTCTTATTCTCCCCCTGCGATGTAGCTCCGAAATATAACCTCGAAAACAAAACAAATCGAATACTTGTTTATCTCTTTCTTCTTCTTCGCCTTCCAAAAAAAGAAGAAAAAAGAGAAAAAAGACAAATCCACAAAGTCGCCGCCAGCCATGCCAAGATCTCCGAGACCCCGCGAGCCGCAGCAGCATCCGGGCGATTCATCTTGGAGCGGGTGATTCGCCGCGACGCTGATGAGGACGATCAACCGCCGATAGAATGAAGTTGATGATCAATCACGCAGCGTCTCTGTCAAATTTCTCTGCGACACGCGCGACGGCGGCGGCGGAGGGGGGGGGGGAGTGGGAGGATTTCCAAACAGGTCCTGCCGTTGTCGAATCGCCCTCGTCAATTCGCTCCGTCTTTTTATCCTTGGTCACTCGTCTTAATAAGTTTTGTTTATTTTCTTATCTTTATCTAAATATCGAGTCTTATTCGCGGTGCCGACGACACAGTCTTGTCTACCTTAATATTACCCGAACGACACTCTACACGACAAGAATCTTTCGCAAAGTTTCTCCGCCGAGTTGAGGAGCCACGAACGAACGACATTTTTCCTCCGTCCGTCTCCGTCGCCGCGAGATCTGACGGATTCCACTCTTGAAAATATCGATATGACACGAAGTAAAAGAAAGAAAGCAAGAGAAAGGGAGAAAAGGGGATATAATTGATTAATCAAAACTAAAAGAAAGGAAAGAAACACAAGGAGCCAAATTCTAAAAAAAAAAAAATATCTGGATCGCCGACGATAGCCCAAGAGGGATTAATTGCCTCCGTAATCTGATGTCTATCGGTATAATTCGAGTGACATTCGCTGACGTCGACGTAATTAACGGAGAACGACAGCAAGGTAACAAATGATGCTTTCCAGCTACCAAGGCGAGCTGGTAACGCGAGCTGCCTCTCCGGACCGTTGATTATCAATGGATAGAGTTCATGGCGAAAATTGATGGCAGATTTTAGCGGTCGTGGCTCGAATCCCGTGCGAATCCTCATGTCAATCATATGATAGTATTTATCATTTGCGGGTTGGTGATTATCGTTTTGAAATAGTGTCATTAAAGCAAGTATTTGATGGTGTGTTCTACAGCGCTATTCCGATTATAGTAATGTTCGGTATACAAGTATTACTGACGCTGTGGAAATTTTGATAAAATATCTCACAGAAGGTTTGGTTACGGAGAGCTAAAGAAAATAATTCTGATGATAATGACAACAATCATAATGACAATAACAAAAAAATGATAATCGAAATAACAATATTGATAATAGAAATAACAATAACGATAATCGAAATAACAATAATGATAATCGAAATAACAATAACGATAAATACAAATATAATAATCCGAAGTATGAACAGAAATAACCACATGCGCCAGACGGTAAGCACAACTTATGCATACGTTCATCTAAATCCATCAGTGAGCCATGAATAAAATCACCGAATATTAGTTGCGGAAGCCACATGTGTTCGAGGCATCAGAATATTTACCGATAACTAGAAGGTTGTCGAGACGCTATGCATTCGGAATAAACATGATTTGTTTTTTTGTCTTTTTTTGTTTTTCTACGCTTGTCCTGCAGGTTTCTAGGATAAGAGGACATGAGATTGATGTGTGTTGTCATCTCACTGGATAGATTTTTAGTTTTTTTTGGCGGGCAAAGTTGTTTTCGAATTCTGTTATTTTTTTTACGTTTGTGCGGTAGTGTTTGTGCGGTAGTGATGTCTTACGTTTAATCTTTGACATATATATTTAAGATATACATTTAACCTCTGCTGCATTGTACTAACTGAATGCCAAAAAAAAATAATAATAATAAATAAATAAAAATACATGTGATACAATACCACTCGGATAGTGTTTTTAAGGAATTTATAAAATGAATAAGACTTGACAAATTTTTAGGATAGTTATCACCATTGAAACAAAAACACAAGTTTGTTTATCTCCACTAGATTTATCGTTGGCGCCAATCTAACCTCGCTGGCTAAGGAAACCTCACAAGTTTTTCGTACTCCTTAAACATAACTCGAAAAGGAAATGTGGCGACATGGCGAATATCACTACGGCGAAACACAACGGTACGATCTCAACATTGCATTTTTCAAGTCAGCACAAGAAATTGAACACATTGAAAAATTGATAATAAACATACCAACGCATTTCGTTTCCATTTTACATTGCTAAGGTACTTCGGCCAAAGCACGTCGTTACACAAAAAGGTTTCTCAAATGGTACACTTAGTCCCAGACAGTCAAGGGAGTTAGCTAACATCACTTCGCCATCAGTCTAACAAAATGGACTACTCAGACTAACAACTAAATTGAAATGAAACGGAATTCTGTCTTACCTTCAGGGAGTAAAATATAAGATCCTGTAGATTTCCTTGGTAGATGCCGTGCTTCCTGGATCACAAACCACAAACACACAGAGAGCAGACAGACAGACAGACAGAGAGGAGCAGACGTCACTGGCACCGCCAAACCGACACTGAGGCCTCTGCCCGACTTGTGCGATTGAATCTTCTGGGCGACCAGCCACTCATGAGTCTCTTCCAACCACGGAGCAAATCTTGTCACGCCGATTATTAAGTCCTGCTTAGTTTCACGCGCGCGGGCCGTGAGCGAGCGAGCGGAGGAGGAGGAGGGGGGAGGGAAAAAGCAGCGCTTCCCCTTGGAAAAAAGGCAGGTTTTTCACAGTTCCTCTTATCCTCCTCAATAGCAGCAGCGCCGCGAAGGTGTTCTTGGTCGGCGAGAACCTGTGCGGAGGAATCGAGAGAGCGAGGAGGCTGCGGCCGAGCCTTCACACATGAGTACACTGAAGTATTAACACGGGATCAGGCGAGTGCAGGCGGCTCGGGAGAGTTGGTGATGCGTGGTGGACTAGTGAAGCGTACGTCGGGGACTAAGGTAGCCAGTCCCTGAAGCGTGCACTGCCCTGGTCCACGCTCCGCTCGGCGCAGCAGCTCCCCAGGCCTCCTCCTGCCCGGCCACCGATAGGCTCCTCCCCCTCACTCGCGGCGATAATCCCGGCCCATCCTGTCGGCAACACCTTCCGTGCGCGACTATATTGCTCTTATCCCGCTCCGTCGCGCTCATTTCGGCGCTGCTTCGTTCGCAAGCAAAGATGGCATCGCCGCGGACGCATCGGCCGAGACGGAATTAGCTAACCGTTGACGAAGATAAGATTTAGTTAAAGGCGTTAATGGTGGGCAGCGGGAGCACCGGTCCTGCGGCGGGCGGCGGGCGGCGGGGGAAGTGGAGGCGGCGCTGGGAGGGCGTGGCTCGCTCACCACATGGACTCGCCGCTACGCGTTCCTCATATTACGACACCGATCGCCGCTGCCGCCGCCGCCGCCGCTCCGATTCTCCGTCACCGCCACGCCCACGCGCGACAAATATCATAAAATCCGCATCGGTCGCGTACTGACAGCCCAAAGATTTCAATGGCAAAGAGTCAAAACAGACCCACACGAAATTTTTCCCCAAAGAATTCGGGAATTGCAGGGGTGGAAATCGGAAGAAATTTCGATTATCTTTCGAGGTTCATCAGACCCCCTCAAGTGACCCCTTCAATGCACAGAGCTTTAATACGCAAATCCATTAATACAAAATTTCTTGACTTCTAACCTTGCCGAGATACGAAATTCGACCGACCTGTAAATCCGTTAAATTTACCCAAAACCCCCACCTAAGTTGATCATTTCATTACAGTCGTTTTAATCCTTGACGCATATCGATGCACATTTATCCTACGCATCAACAGTGAGATTTATTCATGCAAGATCCGTGCGTCATTCGGTAAGTAAGGCAAGAAATGCAAGAATCAGGCGTAAGATGATTCGTTTCCAATTATTCCAGCCCGGCGAGAGCGCGGGAGGCAAAGTTACTGACGCCCTACTTAATATTTAGAGAACCATAATTTCCGTCGTTGCAAGTCGCTAATGAAACAATTAATTAATCAGCGCCGAGCAAAACAAGAGAGGGAGAAAGGAGGAGGAGAAGGAGGAGAAGAAGAAGAAGGAGAGAGAGAGAGAGAGAGAGAGAGAGAGAGAGGGAAAGAGATCCGTTGCAGCGGGGCGCTCTCGGAGGGCGGATCCGCACGGCGCTCCGGCCTCGACACAGTGATGGCTCGCGGCCCTGACAGATTGTGGCCGCGGGGTGGGCGGGGCTTCCGACGCCATCACGCCTGATTGGTCAATTCCGCTGGGCGCTTCATCCTTATTGGTCGGATGATCATCGCGCTCTCTCCGCCCTTCTTCCTCGGCGGACGAGCGTGGAAGAGATGTTGTTATCTCGGTGAAAAAGAAGGAGGAGGAGGAGGTGGAGGAGGAGGAGGAGGAGGGGAGAGGGAAGAGGTATAGGAAGGAGGAGGAGGAGGAGGTGAGAGGGAAGAGGTATAGGAAGGAGGAGGAAGAGGTGAGAGGGGAGAGGGAAGAGGTATAGGAAGGAGGAGGTGGAGGGGAGAGGGAAAAGGTAGAGGAAGAGGAAGGAATGAGGAGGGAGAAGTAGAGGTAGAGGAAGGAGGAGGAGGAGGTAGAGGAAGGAGGAGGTGAGGAGAGGTCTCGCGAGTAATCCACAGCCAGTACTCCGTTCATAACACGGTTTGTGAAGATTCTATTAAATCATCCAGCCTCACAGCATCCGTGGTCAAGCTCCCCCGCGTGAGAGCGACTCGAAGGCTCCAAAGATGAGAAAGGGGAAGGCGAGATGACTCATTACACAGCATCTTACTGTGTGATCTATCGCGCGCATTATCCACCCGAGAAAGCCACCTCCACCTCTCTCTCTCTCTCTCTCTCTCTCTCTCTCTCTCTCTCTCTCTCTCTCTCTCTCTCTCTCTCTCTCCCCCTCTCCCTCTCTCTCTCTCTCTCTCTCTCTCTCTCTCTCTCTCTCTCTCTCTCTCTCTCTCTCTCTCTCTCTCTCTCTCTCTCTCTCTCTCTCTCTCTCTCTCTCTCTCTCTCTCTCTCTCTCTCTCTCTCTCTCTCTCTCTCTCTCTCGGCCGCGTCTCGCCCGCCTAATGAAGCTCTTGACCGTAAATCACTTCACGACTCTCAATATAGATGATTTAATTCAATTCATTAAGACCCAAACTAGGTACGTGATTCCGTGTCTGGGGTGGGTGGGAGGCGGGCGGGCGGGCGGGGTGGAGGGAGGGAAAGGAGGGAGGGAAGGGGGGGAGTGGAGGACGAGGAGGTGGAGGTGGAGGAGGAAGGGGAAGGGGGACTAGGGAGCGAAGACGGGGACCGGGGGGGAGTGGAGGGTGGAGGGGTGGAGGGGGCGCGTGTGGAGCGGCTGTCGGAGGTGGTAGCGGGGAAATACGGGTGTGGACGCAGGCGCGCTACCCCCCCTCCCCTCCCCTCCCCTTCCACCTACCCACCTCCAGCTCCCTTCCCGCCCTCCTCTCCCTATCCCCCCTATCTCTCTCTCTCTCTCCCCCACCCCCTCCCTCCTCCCCCTCACCCCCCATCCACGGCCCAGTGCGCCCACGGCACCGGAATCATATGATACTTGATGTTAAGTCGGGCCAAACCCGGTGAAATTGTATTACATGGCTGCTTGCCGACTCCTCAGCCCTCGATCCCGTGCACTCGGGCCCGGGACATTAGGTCAGCTCAGGGGAGAAAGAGGCGGGGGAGGGAAGGAGGAGGGAAGGGGGAGGGCGAGAGAGGGTCAGGGGAGAAAGAGGGGGAGGGAAGGAAGGGAAGGAGGGAAGGGAGGGGGGAAGGGAAGGGGTCAGAGGAGAAAGAAGGGGAAGGAAGGGAAGGGGAGAAAGAAGGGAAGGGAAGGAAGGGAAGGAGGGAAGGGAAGGAGTGAGGGAAGGAGGGAAGGGAAGGGGAGAAAGAAGGGGAGGGAAGGAAGGGAGGGGGTCAGGGGAAAAAGAGGGGGAGGGAAGGAAGGGGAGGTGGGAGGGCGAGGGAGAGGAAATGGTCAGGGGAGAATGAGGGCGGGGGAAGGGGGAGGAAAAGGAGGGAGGGAGAGGAAATGGTCAGGGGAGAATTAGGGCGAGGGAAGGGAGGGAGGGCGAGGGTCAGGGGAGGAAGAAGGGGAGGGAAGGAAGGGAAGGTGGGAGGGAGGGAAAGGAAATGGTCAGGGGAGAATGAGGGTGAAGGTCAGTTCAGGGGAGAAGGAGGAGAGGGGAAGGGGGAACGGAAGGAGAGAGAATGGTTAGGGGTCAGGAAGAAAGAGGGAAAAGAGGAAAAGGTGAAGAGAGGGAAAAGGGAAAAGAGGGAAAGGGGAAGGAAAGGAATGAGGCGATCAGGGAGTGGGGGTGGGGGAGGGGGTAAAGAATTGAATTAAGGGAAAGGGAAAGGGGAAATTAGGAAGACGGGAATAGAGAGAGAGAGAGAGAGAGAGAGAGAGAGAGAGAGAGAGAGAGAGAGAGAGAGAGAGAGAGAGAGAGAGAGAGAGAGAGAGAGAGAGAGAGAGAGAGTGAGAGAGAGAAATAGATAGACAGATAGATATATATATAGATAGATAGAGATGATAAATAAATAAAAAAATGAGAGAGAGAGATCGTATTTGGTACAGGATTATACCCATGGGCGTATAATCAAGCCATACGCAATGCCTTAATTAGGCAGATAGAAGCCAGGTTGCCTTCTCACAGATAATCTACTTCTCCCGTGACCAGTCTTCGCTATAGATGTCTTGATAAGAATGCTGATGCAATAGTCTAACAAATGACTATAAATAAAAACGAAAAAATTATGATAAAAAAGAAAAAGAAAGAAAAATAAGATAGAATGAAAGAAAAAAGAAAGAAAGAATAAATGAAAAAAAGAAAGAAAGAAAAAAGAAAAAAAGAAAGAAATAAAGAAGGAAAGAAAGAACGAAAGAAAAAAAGAAAGAAAGAAAGAAAAAAATATATATATACATATGTCTTTATCAATTGACCTATCTATCTATGACTACCATTACTATTATCTATTTCTAGTTATGGTGATTATTCCCGTTATTATAATAGTCACCATACTCTTTTCACTGGTTTTGTCACTATAAATGTGATGGGTCTTTATGAGTGTTATTGACATGAATGGTAATCAATGCCGTTATTGTTAGTGGCATTTGCACTGAGATAAAAACATGGTAATAATAACTGTTAATGCTTAGTATACATTGTTATTGTTTTTCGTGTATGTGTTTGTTATTTCCAATGTTTTTGTTGTCATCTTTTTACAGTCATCATTACTAAAAGGACATGTTGTTAGCACGGGTATCATCATTATTAGTAGCTGAGTTATTATTACTATTATTATTACTACTATAATAAAGAAAATGATGATGATAACATATTAATGATATATTATCATTATTGTTATAATCATAATTATTACTATCATTATCATCATTTTTATCAGTATCATATATATAGTTATCATCGTCATTATTATCATTATCATTATTATTATCATCAATATCATTATCATCGCTAACATTATCATTATCACTATTGCTATTATCATAATTATATTTAGCATTATTGCTATTGTTATTATCACTATGATAAGAATAACATATCATGGTAATGATAATAGAAACAATATCAATAATGATGATGATAACAATGCTAATGATAATAATAAGGATGATGATGATATTGGTTACGATTTTACATTTCTAATAACAGTTTTTATCATTGTTCTTATCATTATTATTATCATTATAATTGTTAATATTATTATTTTTGTTATCATTACTATTGTTCCTATTATTGTCATAATTATCACTGGTATTACTATCATTATCATCATTATTATTATTAGTAGTAGTAGAAGTATCTTATTTCTATCATTATAATGATTATCATATTTATTATCATAGTTATTTATTATTATCATTATTATTATCATTTTCATTATCATTATTATCTTTTTATTATCATTATCATTATTCTTATTCTTATTATCATTATTATTATTATTATTATTATTATTATTATTATTATTATTATCATTATTACTATTATTGTTATTATTATTATTATTATTATTACTATTATTATTATCATTATTATTATTATCATTATTATTATCATTATTATTATTACTATCATTATTGTTTTTATAATTATTATTATTATTATTATTATTATTATTATCATTATTATCATTATTATTATTATCATTATTATTATTATTATTATCATTATTATTATCATTATTATCAATATTATTATTATTATTATTATTATTATTATTATTATTATTATCATTATTATTATAATTATTTTTTCATTATTATTATTATAATAATAATTATTATTATTATCATTATTATTATTATCATTATCATTATTATTATTATCATTATCATTATCATCATTATTATCATAATTATTATTATCATTATCATTATTATCATTATTATTATTATTATCATTATTATCATTATTATCATCATCATTATTATTATTATTATTATTATTATCATTATTATTATCATCATCATCATCATCATTATTATTATTATTATTATTATTATTATTATTATTATTACTGTTAACATTATTATTATCATTATTATTATCATTCTTACTACTACTACTATTGTTATTATCATCCTTTTTATTATCATTATTATAATTATTATTATTATTATTATTATTATTATTATTATTACTATTATCATTATTGTTATTATCATTATTATTATTATCATTGATAATATTATTATTATTATTGTTATTATCATTATTATTATCATTACAATCATCATTATCATTATTGTTATTATCATTATTGTTACTATCATTGATATTATTATTATTATTATTATTATTATTATCATTATTATTATTATTATTATCATTACAATCATCATTATCATTATCATTATAATCGCTATGATTATGATATTTATATAATGTTTGATATATTCTTTGTTGTCATTATCGTCATTACTCTTATCATTATCATTATTATTATCATCATCATCATTATAATTTTGTAATTAGCATTCCTTTAGCATTCGTTATCATCATTGTTACCACTACTATATCTATTGTGATTATCATTATAATTATTGTTGTTATGATTATCCTTCTCCTCATTATCATCATCAATATAGTGATGATGACAAGAACACTTATATAGAAAAAAAACAATGATAATAATCACAATAATAATAATAATGGTGAAAATAACATTAACCACAATTATCATAATTTTCTGTTACAACCCGACAAAGCATCATAAAGAGTTGCAATACTTGTAATAATAATGATGAATGCAACAATGATAATCCTATTCTTGATATATCAGTGCAGTCTTTGTTTACCCGAAGACAATAATTCAGTCTAGTTGAGAATTGTTTACGTCCTCCGCTTGTTTGATTTTGATTTTGATAATGATGAAAAAAAAGTAATAGTGATGGTATGAATAGTAAGTCACAATAGTAACTGTAGTAACAAGATGCAGAAGTGATAAGAATGATTATGCAATCATTGAAAAAAGTATGATGTATATCTTATTTGCATTATGAATTGCATTATAATTCGCTATGTCATTATAATGTTGCAGTACATTTTTTTTAACAGTGAAATTCTTTATCATACTTTTCATTATCATTATTACTATCATCACTATCATCATCATTAAAAAAATAAATTATCATTACCACTGTTATCATTATTATCATAATTATTCTCTTTACAGTTATGATTATTATGATTGCTTTCATTATCATTCCTATCTTCTGTCGTTATTAACTAATATCAAAAGAAAGAAAGAAAGAAAATACTGAGCAGGACATTACAAAAATATTATAAGAAAGGAAAAAAATAAAGAGGAAAAATCCTTATTAAAAAAAAAAAAAAAAACAGAAATAGCAGATTCCCGATAACAGAATCGGAATAATGATAAGAACAAAGTGCAACAAATAATGAAGATCCGAGACAGAAGGAACTAAATAAGGAAGAGGTGGAGAATGCGAAAATAACTGAAATGATAACAAATTGAAAAAAAAACAACAATAATGATAGTAATAATGATAATGATGATAATAATTTCGATAGCAAAATAGTAGTAGTAGCCATAGAAGTTGTAGTATTAGTAGTAATAATGATTATAATAGTAGTAGCAGTAGCAATAGTAGTAATGATAATAATACTGACAATAATAATGATAATAAAGCTAATAATGATAATGACAATGATAATCTCCATGATAATGATAATAGCTGTGATATTAGTAATAATAATAATTATACTTACGATAATAGTAATGATAATAAAAATAAAAACAAATCATAACAACAATACCGATAACCATAACAACAACAACAATAACAACAACAAGAACACAAACAATAAAAATAACAATAATAACAACAACGTCAATCAAAAAAACCATAGACGATAATAAAGAATCTAAAAAACCCAAAGTTTCTACAGCAGCACCAAAGACAAGCCCCGAGGCAACGCCAAGTAAAGACTCTGGCCACAGACGGAGTTCAGGCTCACGAAACCTCGCAAAACCAAACAAGAGAAATAATAACAGCACAACAGATGTAGTAAACGGAACAACAGAAGTAGCCAGGCAGCGAGCGAGCGAGCGGTGTGAATCAATAGTTGCCAAGTGTAGCATGAACAGTAGAGGGCAGGGAGAGAGGGAGGGAAGGAGGGATGAAGGGAGGGAGAGAGAATGAGAGAGAGAGAGAGAGAGAGAGTAAGAGAGAAAGAGGGAAGGAGAGAGAGAGAGTAAGAGAGAGAAAGAGGGAAAGAGAGAGAGAGAGAGAGAGAGAGAGAGAGAGAGAGAGAGAGAGAGAGAGAGAGAGAGAGAGAGAGAGAGAGAGAGAGAGAGAGAGAGAGAGAGAGTAAGAGGGAAAGAGGGAAGGAATGAGAGAGAAAGAGAGATAGAGAGAGAGAGAGAGAAAGTGAGAGAGATATAGATAGATAGATAGACAGACAGATAGATATAGAGAGAAAGAGGGAGGGAATGTAGCGTATTGGAGCGACAGTTATAAGCTGTAGTTTTTTCACAATTTTTTATTTAGTAATGTTTTTAATAATGCCTTATACTGTACATTCTATACATTGCTTCACCCTAAATGTGATGGATATAATTTATTTGTTATTGAGCCTTTACAAATGGGACAAACATAAATAAACAAATAAAAGAGAAGAGATAACATTGACGTTTCCTCTGAATATAGAAGCGTAAAAGTAATAACACTAAAACAGTTAACGACATTACGTTTCCCGTATTTACTGATATCAAACTACTGTTATACAATGAATAAATATATCTCTTGTTATTATGCCTTCTATAAGCTTTATCATCCAAGATATCGATATCAGCGTATATCAAAATATCCTATATCTGATTCAGAAGACAGGAATAAGCGCAGATGAATCAAATAAACTCACATGTGAAGGAGACGTCAAAGAGGGGGGGGTGGGGGGGCAGGGAAAGGAGGGGAGGGGGAGGTAGGGGGCTTCTCAAATGGTATATTTCACCCCCAATGACTATACCCGTCCATCAACGGCAGGTATATCCAGCCTTGCGGCAAATCACTACACCTGTCCTGCCAGGTAACAGTATACCTGTCACGTGCACCTGTTTTTCACGTGCAGGGGGAGTGGGGGAGGGGGAGTGGGGGAGGGGGAGGGGGAGGGGGAGGGGGAGGGAGATGGGGAGGGTTTCAAGGGGGGCTGGTTGGAATGTTTTCTGTGTACGTGTTTGTGTATGTGTATATGTATATTTATGTGTTTGTGTGAAAGTGGGAGAGATAGAGATAGAGAGACACAGAGAGAGAGAGAGAGAGAGAGAAAGTGAGAGGGAGAGAGAGAGAGAGAGAGAGAGAGAGAGAGAGAGAGAGAGAGAGAGAGAGAGGAAGAGAGAGAGAGAGAGAGAGAGAGAGAGAGAGAGAGAGAGAGAGAGAGAGAGAGAGAGAGAGAGAGAGAGAGAGAGAGAGAGAGAGAGAGAGAGAGAGATATATGTATATATATATATATATATATATATATATATATATATATATATATATA
>NW_028234433.1:490314-495314 GCF_977035675.1 Penaeus japonicus
AGTAGAGCGACGAATGGGGTAAAGGGAAAAGCCATTTGGACCGCGTATAAACGTCGGGCTGTCCACTCATCATAATATCATAAATAGAGAGAAGGCAGGACACTAAAACAGGCTCGCAAAGTTGGGTTTTACAGGTCAACGAAACAACCGTTGACAAACAGCCTTTTGCAACACATGCACTCGGCCACAACTAAAGGGAATTGCTCTGACGCCCCGCTGTTGTTGTTCTTGTTTTGTTTTTGTTTTTGTTGTTGTTAGGGGGGAGAGGGAGGGGGGGTACGGTAGGGGAGGGAGGGGGGTTACGGTTGGGGAGGGGGGAGGTATGAGGTATGGGGGTGGGAATTGCTCTGACGCTCCGCTGTTGTTGTTCTTGTTTTGTTTTTGTTTTTGTTGTTGTTAGGGGGGAGAGGGAGGGGGGGTACGGTAGGGGAGGGGGGGAGTACGGTAGGGGAGGGGGGGTACGGTAGGGGAGGGGGGAGGTATGAGGGATGGGGGTGGGTACGGGAGGGGAGGAGGGGGTACGGTAGGGGATGGGGGGGTATGGTAGGGGAGGGGGGGTACGGTAGGGGAGGGGGGAGGTATGAGGGATGGGGGGGTACGGTAGGGGAGGGGGGAGGTATGAGGTATGGGGGGGTACGGTAGGGGAGGTGGGGGGTACGGTAGGGGAGGGGGGAGGTATGAGGTATGGGGGTGGGTATCAGGAGGCGAGGGGGGGAGGGGGTAAGGGAGGGTGTAAGGTAAAGGGGAGGGGTAGGGGTATGAGGAAGGGAGAGGGGGGTAAGGTAGGGGATGAAGGTAGGGGAAGGGGAGGGGAGGGGTATGAGGAACATAGGGAGGGACGTGGCATGAGGGGAAGGGGGGGAGGGGGGTCATGGGTCTCGTTGAACGGTGACATAGAATGGAAGAGAAAGAGAAAAATGGGAGGAAATAAACGAGGGACAAAGATGAAGTAAGGAAAGAAAAAGAGAGAGTGAGAGAAAGAGAGAGAGGGGATAGGCCTACTTGGAAAGAAAGAAAATGACAATAAAAAGGACATGATGAAAAAGAAAGATAAATAGACAAACAACAAATTGAATAGATACAAAGGGAGAATATAGATAAAAAAAATCCTAATGAAAGAGAGACAAAGCCTGTAAAAAAATACACATAAATAACATTACATTACAAAGATTATAAAACAGTTATTCACGGTTAAATTAATAACGCAACCAGGTAAAAAACAATCCGACCCCCCCCCCCCCCGAGCCCCGCCTTCAGCTTCAGCTCTCCCCCATCGACGCTCCCCCACGCTCCCCCTCCTTCCGCCTTCATCTCACTCCCCCTTCGACCTTCCACCCCCCCCCCCCAGCCATTCAGCCTCCCCCTCGAAAACCCCCCTGACCCCCCCTCTCACCCCCCCGGCCTTCAATCTGCAGACTTCCCCCCTCGACCCCCCCCTCCCCCCCCCCCCCCCCCCCCCCCTCACCCACCCCCCGCCCCCCCCCCCCCCAGCCTTCAGCCCCCCCTCGACCCCCCCCGCCTTCAGCTCCCCCTCGACCCCCCCCCCCCCCAGCCTTCAGCTCCCCCTCGACCCCCCGCCGGCCAAGTCACCGATCTAGGTCTCTTCAGCAACATGATTATCTCGTAATGTTGCGGACTTCAATGGACAAGTCAGCGCTCTACATTACGGACCCATAAGGGCGAAATTCCCCCCGCAGCGACTCTGTATTGTGAGCCATATCAGCGAGAGTCGTTATCATACCGAGACTAGCCCGATGACAATATTACCCCCCCTCCCCCTCCTCCCCCCCTCCCCCTCAGTGCGAGTGATATAAGGGCGTGAGTCGTTAACTACAGCACGTCCAGGTAGACCATACCTGCCTCTTCAGCCTAGAAAGAGGGGCAGAGGAGGGGGGGTTGTAGGAAAGGGAGAAAGAGAGGGACAGAGGGAAAAAAAGAAAGAGCGAGAGAGAGAAGGAGAGAGAGAAGGGGAGAGAGAGAGAAAAAAAAGAGAAAGAGAGGGGTGGGAGACAGAGAGAAAGAGAGAGAGAGAAGGGGAGACAGAGAGAGAGAGAGAGAGAGAGAGAGAGAGAGAGAGAGAGAGAGAGAGAGAGAGAGAGAGAGAGAGAGAGAGAGAACAGAGAGAGGGAAAGAGAGAGAGAGAGAGAGAGAGAAAGAGAGGAGAGAGGAGAGAGAGAGGAGTAGAGAGAGAGAGGAGGAGAGAGAGAGAGAGAGAGAGGAGAGAAGAGAGAAAGTTTGTTTTTAGAGAGTTTTTTAGAGAGAGGAAGAGAGAGAGAGAGAGAGAGAGAGAGAGAGAGAGAGAAGGAGAGACAGCGAGAAGGAGAAGAAGGTTCGAATTGAGTATTGAGTTTGTGTGAAAGTGAGAGGAGAGAGGTGAAGTGAAGGGATAAAGTGATAGGAGAGGACAGAGTATATTTGTGAGTGATGAAGATGAGGAGAGTAAGAAATAAATGAGAGAGAGTGAGAGTGAAGAGAGAGTAGTGAGTGATGTGTGAGATTGAGAGAGATAGGGAGGAGAGAGAGAGTAAAGAAAGAGAAGGAGAGGAGAGAGAGAAAGGGAGAAGGGGATAACATTGAGAGAGAGAGAAATTTGTTGAAGGAGAGAGAGAAGGGGAGAAAGAAATAAGAGGTTGAATTGATTTACACAGAGAGAGAGAAGGAGAGAGAGAAGGGGAGAGAGGGGGAGTCGGTAAGCTCACACAACAATACAGTGCACAGCCCCTGACCACGTATCCGCCGGAGTCTGTATTGTGATGGTCATTTTAACAAGCTAACTAGCCAGCGACAACAATACCTGTGTGGCGTGGGAGGGGGAGGGGGAGGGGGAAGAGGAAGGGAGAGGGATTGGGGGAGGGGGGATAGGGAATGGGGCTGGGGGAGGGGAGGGTGAGGGGTAGGGGGGATAGGGAATGGGGTTGGGGGAGTAAGGAGATGAGGAAGGGGGAATACGGGGCGAGGGGTAGAGAGGAGAGGGAAGGTGGGCAGGGGGAATAGGGAAGAGAAAAGTTGGGGGAAGGCTAAGGGAGAGGGGAAGAGGAAGGGGGCAAATCAGAGGGAGGGTAGTATGGTGATGAGAAGGGAGGAGGGGGGGTCAGACGGAAAGGGAGAGGGACGTTAGGGGAGGGAGGTTAGGACAAGTCGAGGGAAAGGAGATAGGGACAGGAGAAGGGAAATGGGGGTAGAGGGAGGGGAGAGGGATGATATGGTAGGGGATGGGGGATAAGGAAAGAGGGGTGGTAGGGGGAGGTCCCTGTTGTTGACACCATGTTTATTATCCTGTTGTCCAAGTAACAGTCTCCCCAAGCTCTACTGTCAACACGTACAGCTTTCTGAGGACAAGAAAATAACACATGGCTTTTTTATTTCATATCTCAAACGAGGATAATAATCGTTTAAAAATAGTTTAAAAAGGAGTTTCCCAGAGACATCCAAGGGATCTTAAAATACTAACATAATATCATTTTCTACGAAATCCAGAGAATTTAAAATCATTTGGTCTTTCCTTTTTAAGTCAGTGTGTTCAGACGTTGCTTGTGTAACAAAAGGTAAAACATTTCCTTAGTTTTTCTTTAATATAACTTTTGTTTGATTAGAAAACATTTAACAACTACACTTTTCTATTATATTTTATTTAAAAATGACTGACGATTTTACCAAAATTTTATATTTCATATCTACGTCATAATCATTAATAACACGATCATAACGTGTTCATAAACAGCTAAAGCAACTGTTCACACGACATACAAAAGATTAATGATAATGATGATAATAACAATGATAATACTAATAATGATAATCATAACGATAATAATAATGATAATAATAATGATAATGATAATAGTAATGATAATGATAATAAGAGAAAAAATAATGATGATGATGATGATGATAAAATAATAACGATGAAAATAATAATAATGATGATAATGAAAATAATATCATGATAGTAATAAGGATAATAAAAATAATGATAATAATAACAATAAACAACAACAGTTATGATAATGATGATGATGATAATAATTATTATGATTATGATAATGATTAATAATAATGATGATAATAGCAATGATAATAATAATAATAATCATAACGATGATAATAATGATAATAATAATGATGATAATGATAATGACAATAGTAATGCTAATGATAATAAGAAAAAAAATAATGATAATGATAATGATAAAATAATAACGATGACAATAATAATAATAATCATCATAATAATAATGATATCATGATAGTAATAATGATAATAAAAATAATGATAATAATAACAATTAAAAAAATACTAATAACGAAAATAATAACGACAAAAACAAAGAATCACAATCATATACCAAAACCTACAACAATAACAAATCATAATAATGAAATGATTCACCACCATTTCCCGACATTGAATTCCTGTCCGCATTGACGCCTGCTTTGGGCTCGACTGAGAACTCTGGCCTTGTGGATCGGCCGCGCCCTCGCTCCGTCTCGTGAGGAGGCGGGCGGGTTACCTGACAGGAGGCGATACACGTCGGGAGGAGGTTGAAATGCGGGGGTAGTTTGTTTGTGTGTGTGTGTGTTTGCCTTTTTTTAGGTGTATATGAACGCGCAGAGACAAACACATATATACATATACACACACAAATACAAACACACACACACACACACACACACACACACACACACACACACACACACACACACACACACACACACATATATATATATATATATATATATATATATATATATACATACACACACACATACATATATACACACACACACACACACACACACACACACACACACACACACACACACACACACATATATATATATATATATATATATATATATATATATATATATATATATATATACTCACTCACACACACATACACACACACAAACATATATATACACACACACACACACACACACACACACACATATATATATATATATATATATATATATATAGAGAGAGAGAGAGAGAG
>NW_028234433.1:497814-500314 GCF_977035675.1 Penaeus japonicus
ATAACTCACCTCACTTCTTCCACTCCCCCTCCTTCCTTCTTTCTGCCATTCCCTCTACTCCCCCTCCAATTCCCCTCCCCTCTCCCTTCCATCCCCTCCCCTCCCTTCCCTCCCCACATCCCTTCTACCATTCCCTTTTTCTCTCCTTCTCCCCATTCCCCTCCGCTTCCCCTCCCCTCCCCATTCCTCCTTCCCTCCTCCCTTTCCCATCTTCCCCTCTCCCCTCCCTTCCCTCCTTCCTTCCCCCATCTCCCCCCTCCCTTCCCTCCTCCCTTCCCTCGTCCCTTCCCCCATCTTCCCCCCCCATCCTTCCCCCATCTTCCCTTCCCTTCCCGTCCCCCCTCCCTTCCTTCCTCCGTGACTCCCAGCTTATATCTCGGTTTGATCTCCCTTTTTTATCCCACTTTTTATTTCAAAACATTAATGGCTGACTCCTCTTAATACCCCGTGATATATATGAAAAAAAAAGGGTAGATCGTTATGAACAATTACGATCGGAACTGTAGGATATCACGTGTTAAATTCCTTTTAATGAGTTGAATCTTGGACAGCAACGATGCACAGATAGCGTGCGTTGGTGGCTGGGTTTCCGTGGCGGGAGGGGTGGGGTGGGGGTGGGGGTGGGGGTGGGGTGGGGGGTGGGGGGGGCAGTGTGGTGATCTTGGTTATTTGTGTTGTTGTTTTTTGTGTGTTTGTGTGTGAAGAGAGAGAGAGTGAGTGAGGGAGAGAGAGAGAGAGAGGGAGAGGGAGAGAACCAGGCAGACAGAACGAGAGAGAAAGAGAGACAGAGATCAAAAGAGAAAGAGAAACGGAGAAAGAGAGAGACAGAGATCAAAAGAGAGAGAGAAACAGAGAAAGAGAGAGAGAGAGAAATGTAGAGAATGAGATGACAATGGTAATATTAAACAAAGGAATACTAAAAGCAAAACAAAAGAAAAAAAACAAGAAAAATAATAAGCATTTGATGCACATACGACAATTGTGGCAACGCAATATTGATAACAGTCTTTATCATGTAATCATTGTTGAGATGTTGACAATGCAATGGTTATGCTGTTGATTTTGAACTGGAAATAATGAAGAGACGGAACGAGAAAGACCATTAGTAAAATAGAAAGCCAGTAGTAGAGATTTCATGATACTGATAATGGTTGTGAATGTATATCGACTGGTATAAAATCCGCCATGAGCAAACAGTCATGAATTATAGCACTGACCTGTCTTCGAGGGAAAGGGAAAAGGTCATGAAAGCTATCGCATGATATATTCGCTTAGTTTATGTCTTGTCAATCTTACTGCTCTATGGAAAGATTTTTTAACCCTTTTTTGAAACGGTGAATCTATGATTACGGCGCGAAAATTGATGAGGTGTGTAATACATACATACATACATACATACATACAGACACACAAACACACACACACACACACACACACATACACACACACACATGTTCATACACACACACACACACTTTTTTTATCTCTCTCCTTTTTTCTTTTTCTTTCTTTAATCATTATTTTTTTTTAATGATTCAATTTGCCTTCTCTTTTGGTAGAACAATAACAAAGACATTTACGAATACCTAATTGAGTTATTCTTCCCCTTTGCAGTTATTCTCCTGGTCCGAATTTCCGTGTCACTGTACCATAACTCTGGGTTTCTAGAGTAAAAAAATAAAACAAATATATATATATGGCAATTTAACGTTATATTTGGCATAGACCATTAGCGTTAAGTCTTGCGTGACCAATGAATAAACATATAAAAAATCAGAATCATAATGCTGAATAAAGAGGGCAAAATACTAGTGCAGTTTGGTGCACGCACATACATGCACGCATACCCGCCATTCCTCACAAAGGTATTGTGTGTGTGTGTCTATATATACGTGTGTGTATTCAGACACACATACACACAGATATATATATGTATATATATATATATATATAATTATAAAATATATGTATATATATATATATATATATCTATATATAGAAGATAGATATATATATATATATATATATAAATATATGTATGTATATAATATTATATATATATACATATATATTATATATATTATCTATTATATGTATTATATATATGTATATATGCTGTGTTATATTATTATATAATATCATTTATATATTATATATATTAAACATTTATATATATATACATAATTATATTTGTATATATATTTATATATATACATATATTATGTACATACATATATATATATCTATTTATATATATTATATATATATATATATATATATATATTCTATATATATATATATAATCCATATATCCATATATGTATATATATATATATTACATATTTTATATATATATTACATCTCTATTATATATATATATATATATATATATTTATAATTTTATATTATTATTATATATATATCCATATAATCCATATACGTAAATATATATATAGATATATATTATATATAATATATATATATATATATTTATAAATCT
>NW_028234433.1:506448-508948 GCF_977035675.1 Penaeus japonicus
TCCCTCCTTCTCCTTCCCCCTCTCTCACTCGGCATCCCTTCCCACCTTTCTTTTCTCCTCTTCCCCATCTCCCTCTTTCCCTTCCTTCCCCTTCCATATATATACACCTTTCTTTTCTCCTCCTCCCCATCTCTCTCTCTCCCTCCCAGCTCGTAAAAGGAGCAAACCTGTACACTGAGACCTGCACAGGCTATTTTCTGGAGCCACAGGTGAGCCTTGGCGCTCGTGCTCCACTCGGCGCACCTGCAGGCCGGTCGAGGACGAGTGCCTCCTTGCATGGCGATACCCAAGGGGGTCTAAACCTATTGATTAGGATGCGCTCCTTGGTGGAAGACGTGTCAAACGGGGGCTTTGGGAGCTCCTGTATAAGTCTCTTTCTCTTTCTTTCTGGCTCTCTCTCTCTCTCTCTCTCTAATCTGTTTTTTTTATATATACTATATTATTGTATATATATATCTATATTATATATATATATATATATATCTATCTGTATATAACTATATATATATATATAAATAAATATATATACCTATATATTGTATATATATATATATCTATATATAATAATATATACATTTATGTATATATATATACAGATATATTTATATATATGTATATATATTCATATATATATATATATAGTAAAACCCTATTTATATTTATAATTATTATATGTATTATATATAATATATATACATATATATAAAATATATATATATATATATATATATTCTATAGATATATATCTATGTAAACATTTATATAAATATATATAAAATATAATTACTATATCATATATAATATATACATATATATATATATATATTATATATATTCTTTATATATATATATATAATCGACAGATAATATATGTATATATATGTATATATCTATATATATATATATTATAGATATATATATTATATATATATATATATATCTATATATATATATGTGTGTTGTGTGTGATGTTGTTGTGTGTGTGAAGGTATACATCTATTTGTATATATATATATATATCTTATATTCTATATATAATTCTACATATATTTATAGTACAGATATTGTATATATATGTAATATATATATATAACTATTTATATATATATATATTCTATATACATAAGTATTAAAAATTTCTGTATATCTATTTTATTTTTATATCTATATATATAAATATATCTATATTATATATTATATAATAACTATATTTATGTATATATATATACATATCTATAAATACATACTAATATAATATATATATATATATATATCTATATCTAATATAATATATATATATGTATAATATATACATCTATATAATAATATATCAATATATACTCTTATATCTATATATAAATATATATTATATATGATATCTATTGTGAGAGAGTGTTGTGTGTGTGTTGTGTGTGTTGTTGTGTGTGTGTGTGTGTGTGGTTGTGAGTGTGTGTGTGTTGGTGTATGTGTGTGTATGTATGTGTGTGTGTGTAAGCGTATGTGCGTGCGTGCGTGCGTGCGTGTTTCAGACCCCCCCCCCCCCCTCCCCCCCCCCCCCCCCCCCCCCCCCTGCCCTTTCGGCGCCGAGCGATAACCGTCAGCGCGTTCGTGGAAGGAGCAAGAGAGATAAACGCCTTACGCGGTGGCCTACAGTCGCCAGCCTGATCTTCAAGAACCTTTTTAGGTTTCCCGACCAATTCCCTCACGGACGCTGCCGGTTGCATTCTGCAAGCGTCCGTGGCGAGGAATCTCACACACGTACTGTACGTTTGTCAGTGCGTGATCTATGTTTTTTTTTTTTTTTTTTTTTTTTGTTTGTTTTTTTTTTTGTTTTTTTTAGAGGAATAATTTTCAATCTGTTTTTGATTGTTTGTTTGTTTGTTTGTATTTTTTTTTTTCAAATCGTGGTTCGTGCTTGTTACAAAGGATAAATCAAATGAGGATTCAAATTGTTCGTTTACCGCAAATAATGTTGTTATTGTCTCGTTCTTTATACCAGTTGCATCACTCTTCCTCTCTCAAGCTCTGGGTTATCCCTATAACTATAAATATCCATATGAAGAGCTATAAGCACCTACAAAAAATCCTATGAACAACTATGAATATCTCTATAAAGAGCTATAACACCTACCTAAAATTCCTATGAATAACTATAAATATCCCTATAAATATGAATATCCCTCTAAATAGCTATAAATTACCCTATAAATACCCATAGATATGCCTATGAATTCCCATAAATACCTATAAATATCCATATCAATAACTATGCATATCCCAATAGATAACCATGAATATCCCTATAAACACCTATAAATGCCCCTATGAGTACCAATAGATATCCCTATAAATACCTATAAATAAGACTGCAAATAACAAAAGCACTCAATCATACTTACACTCTTATCCCTCTTCCTTACCTGCCTTATTCGAGATCCTTAAGTAGCCCTGAATTCAGCTAAGTTGCCCTTCGTGTAGCCCTGTAGCCCTGTAGCCCTGT
>NW_028234433.1:513948-516448 GCF_977035675.1 Penaeus japonicus
TATTAGTTTTAGTTCCAAAGGCATTATTAATGATGTTGATATCATCTTGTAATGCATTTACTGAGTTTTTGGCATCGCTTGAAAACGAAGAAGGAAATTAAGAAATGTAAAGAAGAGGAAAATACGAGGAAGAGAACGACCAATTAGAAAATTGAAGATATGAAGAAGAAACAGAAGAAAGAGAACAAGACGAAAGAAGAAGAAAAAAAACAAAAAGAACGAGAAGAAAATGAAAAAAAAGACTTGGATGCAAGTAAGAAAACAAATGATAGAACAAGAGACGCGAGAGAAAAAGAAAGAAAGATCCAACACGAAAAAGAAGAAAAAGAAAAAAAAACAAAAAACAAAAAATAGAAACAACCGAATAAACAAAAGCCCAAGGAAAGGAAAACAGGAGTGAAAGAGGAGCAGGATGTGCATACCCGAACATCCTGCCTCATCCCCATAAGGACTCTAGGAAAGGAAGCTGCCATTTTCCCATTACGTCACCGCCATCATGGAGCAGCCCCCATGGGAGAGGTTAGGGACACGATGGAGGCGGAGGAAGAGGAGGGAGGGAGGGAGGGAGGGAGGAGGAGGAGGGGGGAGAAAGGGGGAAGGAGGGAGGGTTGGGTAAGGGAAAAGGGAGGGGAGAGGGGGAGGAGGGGGGAGAAAGGGGGTAGAGGGAGGGTTGGGTAAGAGAAAAGGGAAGGAGGATGGGAGGGGGGAGAGTAAGGATGGAGAGAGGGAGGGAGGAAAAGAGGATGAAGGATGGAAGAAGGGAAGGAAAATAAAAAAAGAGAAGGGAGGGTAGTAAAGAAAGAAGGAAAAGGGAAGGAGAGAGGTGGATGAGAGGTAGAGGGAGGGAGGAAAAGGTCGGGAGGAGGGGGAGAGGAAGGAGGGAGAGGAGGGAGGAAGGAGATAGGGAGTGTTGGGGAATAGAAAGAAGGGAAGAAGGAGAGAGGTGAGAGAGAAGGGATAAATGAGGAGAGAGGGGAGGAAAGATTTCGGGAGTAAGAGGAAAGGGGGAAGCGGGATGTAGGGAAATAAAGAGGGGATAGGAGAACGACAGCATTAGTGGTATAAGAATAATATTTTTGTATATCGAGTCACAGTTCGATTAACTTTTTTCTTTCTTTCTTTCTTCCTTGTTTATCTAAACATTTGAAACCGTATGTTTTTTTCTGTTTTGGTTGTGATATGAGCTGACTTTCTTTTCTTTCTTTTTTTCCGTTTGTGACTTTTTATTTTGTTCTATCTTGTAAATCTCGTTCAATTTATTATTTTCATTTCTCTTGGACTGTCCTTGTTTTTTGCTGTTGTTGTTACTACTCATTTTCGTTTCTTTTTTTTCTTTTTTTTTCTTTTTTGTATTTCCTTCTATGTTTTTCCCATCTCATTCTGCCATAAGAAAAGGACCGTCTCTGAATCCTTCCTGTTGAGGGTTATGGTAATTAGGATTCTAAGCAGTCGCAAAAAAGAAAGTTGAAAGGATAGAAAAAAAAAATGAAAGAAAAAGGAGGGTAGAAAGAGAGAGAGAGAGAGAGGGAGATGGGGGGAGGGGGGAATGGGGTCTCTCTTTTTGTCTCTCTTTCTTTCTTTTCTCTTTCTATCTCTCTCTTTCTATCTATCTATCTCTATCTCTCTGTCTCTCTCTTTCTCTTTCTCTTTCTCTCTCTCTCTCTCTCTCTCTCTATCTATCTATCTATTTATCTATCTATCTCTCACTCCCTTTTTATATCTTTTCATATATAGTGACCGTTAAAGTCGGTTCACTTTGGTACATTTTAGACCACAAAGACAAACAGACAAATAGACGGAAAAGTAAACAGATTAATTAAAGAATGATTCTTATCAGATATAACACTTTAGACACAGAAAAAAAACATCAGAGAGAAATTAATATGTATATCATAAGACAGTGGAAACAACTGTCTCAGAAAGAAAAATAAATAAAAAATACAAATAAACAGGGAATAACGAAAAGAAGAAATACATGGCGTGAGAAAAAAACATATAAGGACAAATATACATAGCGAATTACAAGGAGCATAAATTTGTTACAACACATACGTAACGCTATAGATATAAGGGAAAGAGAGCGAGAAAGGGGGAATACGGTCAAGAGAGAGAGGGAGAGAAAGATAGATAGAGAGAGAGAGAAAAGAGACAAGAGCAAGAGGCCCCCTATCGAACATGGAACAAGAAAAGTAAGAGAAGAGAGTATGTACCGCCATGACAAGACAGCTGCTCCTTCTATATTGTTGTCGGTCCGTGCTTGTTACCTGGCTGCCCCCCCCCCCCTCCCCACTTCACTTAGACCCCTCCTCTCACCCCCCCCCCCCATCCTCTTTCCTTCATCTCTGCCTTCTTTCCTTCCTTCCTTCCTTCCTCTCTTTTCTTTTTCTTTCTCTTTCTCTTTCTCTCTCTCTCTCTTACTTCATCTTTTTCTCCATTCATCACCTTTCCTATGCCATCCTTTTACTCTATCCCTTTCCCCCTTTCCCTTTTTCTCTCCTCC
>NW_028234433.1:521448-523948 GCF_977035675.1 Penaeus japonicus
CCTCCTCCTCCTCCTCCTCCTCCTCTTCCCCCCTCCTTCTCCTCCTCCTCCTCCTCCTCCTTTCCTTTCCTCTCCTCTCCTCTCGCCTGGGGGTCGGGAGAAAGGGGGAAGGGAGAGGAAGAGAAAGGGGGAGGGAAAGGAAGGAGGATGGAGTGAGGAGGAGAAGGAGAGAGAAGAGAAGCGGGGGAATATGAAGTAAGGAAAGGGAAGGGGAGAGGGAACGGGATAAACGGGAGAAAGAGGGAAACGAAGTAAGAAAGAGGGAGAGGGGGAAGGAGAGAGAGGAGGAGGGACCACAGGGGGTAAAGTAATGAACTGGTGTTCAAGGATACTCTCTCCCCCTCCCCCTCCCCCTCAACCACCCACACCCCCTCCTCCACCCCCATCCCCTCCCCCACCCCCACTCCCTCCACCACCCCCACCCCCTCCTCCACCCAACTCCTTCACCCCCAAAAAAAAAGAAAAAAGAAAAAAGGAATAATAAAACTCAACGAGTGAAGAGATAACCTACATATAGACAAATAATCACAGGTCGGTATGACTGAGATATTGAGATATGATTCTATCACACACATCTCTTTTTAGACACCTATATTTAAGTACGAGAAACTGACATACAAATTTCAAAAAACTTATTACATATACACACTCTTTCTCGTAACGTCCAAACAGACAAACACATAACCTAACAACCAAAATCCAAACAAACACAAATACGGAATCCCAGCATAGTATATATAGTGACTGTAAGCCTCGCTACACACTAAGCCTTGGCTCTGGCACTTGGCACTGTTCCAGAGAAGGGGTATGATGATGACATTAGGGATAATTTCTCAAAATACTCCTCAGAGACCACAAAACTCCTTCGGGCGAGTATCCTCCATGTCTTGAATTCAGAGTAACTTCTGTTGCGTCTTTGAAGAGGTCCCTTTTTTTTTTTTTTTTTTTTTTGATTGCTTCCCTCCCTTGATTCTCTCTGTTTGTTACTCTGGTGGTGTGTCTTTCTGGCTGTGTTTGCTTGCTTGTCTTGTTTGTCTGGTTGCGTGGATGTCTGTCAATGTTTGTCTTTGATATATATTTTTTTCTTGATTGTCTATGTGCATGTCTGTCTGTCTGTCCCTTGGTGTGTTTTTGTTTTGAATATAAGTCTGTAATACTCACTATCAACCTTGTGTTTCTTTTTAATGAAAAGGTGTACACTTAACGCTCTTTAATAATTATGAAAATGATCATAATAAAACAAGTGGGATATAGACTACGATAATAATCGTCGTCATTTACATCGTATTCATCATTATTACTATAGTTTTTATTCTTTTTTTATAATTTTCATTGATGGTATTATCATTTTTTATTATCATTATTACCATTACTCTCATCATATCTATTACTATTGTCATTATCATTACCATTATTACTATCATTATCATCCTCATTCTTATCATCATTATCATTATCGTTAATAACAATTAAAATATCATTATTAGAAGCAATTGTTGCATGACATTATCTATCATTAAGGACCATTTCGCAACATACTATCTAATAAAACTGGAATCAAGAGACTCATACGGTATGGAGTCCGCAGTAAGTTGGAATATATATATATATCTAAAACGCTTCATTAACTTATCCTCGGCCTGAAAGAATTTTTTCTGCTTAAGAATTATTTCATATATCATTTTTATTTATATGTTTTGTATCTCGTAGTATAGGATTTCAGCAAAAACGATTAAAGTTGAATATGTTAAGTAGATAAATGTAGTATCCTTACGTATACCTATTTCATTCCGTATGATTTATCAATAGTTGTTTTCTCTTCTTCAAGCACATAGAAGTATATGTTTATGCATGGATATCTTGTATATATCTTTTTTGGGGCTGCTGATTACCCAGGATAATTCTTAGGGGAAGTTGACCTTGAATCGACGTTTTCCGTTATTATTAAATAGTATTAGTGTCATTTACTAATACTGCTACTGCCACTTTTTCCTTGAACTATCAGATGAATTAATTATATGAATTAATGATATCCAAAATACGTATATAATGTATTCTCTCATCACGATCAGTATCATTATATTCATCTTTAAATTCTTTTTTTTATCTATATCTTTTGGGGAATATCTAAGAACGAAACAAATTTACAAATTAGTAACAAAATATCAAACGATTATAGAAAGTTACATGGAAAGATACGTACATATATACATTTCACAAAAATACCTAAAACGACACATGAAGCAATCAAAATATTGATGAATAAAGGAGTAGAAAACAAACAAAGGAAAAGAGAAATAAGCAAATATACAAAACGAGATAATGCCATCAAACAAAACAAAACAAAACAAAAAAACATATTCAAAAAAAATAAAACAAACGAAAAACAAAAACCTCAAAAAAATACAGATAATACTAATGAAACAGATAACGAAGATAAAGGAAAAGCAGAAGAGAAAAACAAAAACAAAAGATAATCAGGCAGAAACAAAGAAAAAAA
>NW_028234433.1:531448-538948 GCF_977035675.1 Penaeus japonicus
CATAAGAATCGCCCAATTTCCTTTCGCGTGAGAATAAATGCTGGCAACAGTGAAAGAGAGAGAGAGAGAAAGAGAGAGAGAGAGAGAGAGAGAGAGAGAGAGAGAGAGAGAGAGAGAGAGAGAGAGAGAGAGAGAGAGAGAGAGAAGAAGAACCGAGAGCAAGAGAGAGAAAGAATAACACGAAAGACCGAAAGAACGAGAAAAAAAAATAGAGAAGAACGATTAGAAAACACCACCAACGACAAGAAACGAGAACGAGCGAGACCGAACGAGAAAGAACGAGATCGAGTTCAACAGAGAGACCGCGGGAGTGTGTGTATTGAAAAAAAGAAGAAGAAAAAAAAAAGAAAAACGGACTGAATGAGAGCCTGGAAGGTGACGAGTCTCGAGGGCGGGTTTGTCGTCCGCATTAGCCCATTATCATCTCAACATTAGACCCATTATCAGACCCTCAAGGATTTGGATTCATGGCTATCCGATTATGTGTGTGAGAAGGACTGTGGCCGCGCCGGGCAGTCGACGCCGGGGCCCTCCGTGGTGGGGTGGGGTGGGGGGGGGGGGGTTAGAGAGAGAGAGGGGGGGTATAAGGGGCAGGGGGGAGTAGGAGGGGCGTTATCATTATTGGTGGTTGTAGTGGTGGTTGTGGAGATGGTTGCCTTAGTTTTTGTCATTATTACTACTGTTGTTATTATTATTATCATGATTTTTGCTAGTGGTGTTATCATTATCATCGGAATTGTTATCATTATTTTCATCATTACTATCATCGTTATCATCACTAGTATCATCAATACTACTGTCATTATCATCATTATTATTATCATTATTGACATAATCATCATAATTCTCATTATTATAATCATTATTATCATAATTATCATTACAAGTATCATTATCAGCATTTTGGTCGCCTGTGAGCCAATTCACGCAAAGAGAGTGGCTGTAATAATCCATTTACTCGTCATAAGTATGGGCTTTGGGCGTGCAATGTGGATCTCGTTCCTGGCTGGCTTTTGTTGTTGTTGTTGTTGTCGTTTTTAATAATTCTGTTGTTTCTCGTGGTATCATTGCTGTATTTCTGGTTATCGTTTGTCTCGACTTTGTTTTCATTCTGGCTCCTCGACCAGACCGTCCTCCCCTTTTTTTTTTTTTTCTTCTCTACCATCTCTTCTTCCACCTGCTCTTCCCCTTGCTCTTTCTTCCACCTGCTCTTCCCCTTGCTCTTTCTTCCACCTCCACCTCCGCCTCGGCCGCCGCTCCACGTGTTCACCTGTTAAGCCCCAAGCCCCTCCAAGCCAGCTCTCGCCCCAGTGTTAAGCGGGAGTCTTCCAAAACACCCTCATTATCCTAAACAAGGGACCTAATCCTCGGGCCCTCTGTCAATACTTCCAAGATGTTGATCCAGTCAGCAAGTATGGTTGAGCGGCGGGGGGGGGGGGAGAGAGAGAGAGAGAGAGAGAGAGAGAGAGAGAGAGGGGAGTCAGAGGAGAGAGAGAAGGAGGAGAAGGGAGAGATAGAGGGGAGGGAGAGAGAGAGAGAGGGGAGGGAGGGGAGAGACAGAGAGGTAGAGAGGGTGTGAGAGAGAGAGAGAGGGAGAGAGAGAGAGAGAAGGTGAGAGAGAGAGGAGGGAGAGAGAGTCAGAGAGAGAGAGAGAGAGAGAGAGGGTGGGGGAAGGGAGGGGAAGGGGGAGAGGAGAGGAGAGAGAGAGAGAGAGAGGAGGAGAAGGATCGGGGAGAGAGGGAGGGTGGGAGAGAAATTCAGTGAGAGAGAGAGAGAGAAGGGTGGAGTGTGAGAGAGAGAGTTCCCCAGAGAGAAGAGAGAGAGATTAGATAGATAGAGAGAGAGAGAGAAGCGATCGGGGACGACGAGAGTCGAGAGGGGGAGGGAGAGAGAGTCAGAGAGAGAGAGAGAGAGAAGGAGCGGGAGAAGGAGAAGAGGGAGCGATAGGGGATAGAGGAGGAAAGGTAAAGGGAGAAAGAAAAGGATAGGAGGGGGGTTTAGAAAAAGGAAGGAGAGAAGAGAAGAGGGGGAGAGAAAAGAGAGAAGATGTGGGGAGAGGAAAGGAAGAGAAGGGGGGGAGAGGGGGAAGGGGCGAGTAAAAACAGGTAGGAGGAGGAGGAGGGGGGGATGTTTAGATATTGTTGTAACACAAGTTATTATCTTTTCTTACTTCTTACTTCTTCTTCTTCTTCCTGATAATGCTCAAGTTGCAAGCCCATGATAAGGAGGATTACAAACACGTTCTTGAAAGTGTTGGTTTATACTTATGCTTTAGGAGAGAGGAGGGAGGTGGAGAAGGGAAAGAGAAAGCTCAAAAGAGGGAAGAGCGGAGAAGAAAGGGACAGGAGGAAAGGTAGTGATTGGGGGAAGGACAAAAAAATAAAGGGATGGGGGAAAAGACAGACCCTTTTCTTTTTTTATTCCCGGGTTAGGGGGGAGAGATAGAGAGAGAGATGGAGGGAGGGAGAGGAGAATGGCGAGAGAGAGTGAGGAGGAGAAGAGGAGGGAGTGTGGGACTGGGGAGGAGGGAGGAGAGGGAGAGATAAGAGATGGCCCTCCGGTGGAGAGAGGAGGAGGGGAAGACGTGATGATGGTGAGGAGAGAGATGAGAGAGAGACGAGAGGAGGAGAGAGGAGAAAGAGGAGTGGAGGAGAGAAAGAAGAGAGAGACGAAAAGAGTGAGAAGACGTGAGGAGAGAGAGAGAGAGAGAGAGAGAGAGAGAGAGAGAGAGAGAGAGAGAGAGAGAGAGAGAGAGAGAGAGAGAAAGAGAGCGACAGAGAGAGTGAAAGAGAGACAGAGAGGTAGAGAAAGAGAGACAGAGAGAGACAGAGAGAGAGAGACAGAGAGAGAGAGAGAGAGAGAGAGAGAGAGAGAGAGAGAGAGAGAGAGAGAGAGAGAAAGAGAGATGAGTCAGGCTAAAGAAGACTTGAACAATCAACTTGCCATTAGACAAAGTAGCAGATCGACAAAGGGCTTTTCCCACCATCTCATTCTCATCTCTTTCTCTCACTCTCATCTCTTCCTCTCCTCTTTTGTCTCCTCCTCCTTTCCCCTTGGCTACTCTTGGATTCCTCCTTCCTCCTTATTTTCTTCCGGTGTTTAGAGTTTATTCTTTCCTATTCCTCTCACTAGGCTTTTCACTTCCTCTCGTATCTTTCTATCTTGTGCATCGGGCTGGGCATTTCGCATCTCGGATTTGTTCCCCTTTCTTCTTCCCCTTCCCTCTTCACTTCCTTCTCTCTTCCTCTTCAATTTTTCCCAACTCTACTCCCCTCCAGTTTTCCCTCTTCAACTTCCTCTCTTCCTTCCCTTTCTTCTTCCCCTTCCCTCTTCACTTTCTTCTCTCTTCCTCTTCCCTTTCTCCCCACTCCACTCCCCTTCCGTTTTCCCTCTTCAACCTCCTCTTTTCCTTCCCCTTCCTCTTCTTTTTATCTCATTTTCCATCCACACGTTCCTCCTTCTTTCCATCTTCTCTTCCTCCATCTTCCCCTCGCCTTTTCCTCCCATCCGCCCTTCTTCCACCCCCTCTTCCCCTTCCTCCCACCTCCTCTTCTCCTCTCCTCCTACCACTCCCCCCTACTCTACTTCCCCCTCCCTTCTTCCTCTCCCCTACTCACTTTTCCCTCCTCCACTCATCTTCCCCTTCTTCTCCTTCCTCCTTCCCCATTTCCATCGCCTCTTCCCCCCTTCACCCAACTTCACCCACTACTCTTCCCCCCTCCACCCCTCAATCCCTCCTCCACCCCCTCCACCCCCATTTCCCCCCTCCACCCCCCTCAATCCCCCCCCATCCCCTCCACCCCCCTCCACTCCTCAATCTCTCCTCCACCCCCTCCACCCCCACTTCCCCCATCAATCCCACCCTCAATCCCCCCTCCACTTCCTATCCATCCCCTCTCCCGTCCTTTCCTTCCCCTCTCCTCCCCTCCCTCTCTCCTCACTCCTCTCCTCCTCCGCTCGTACTCTTCCCTCTACCTTCCGCCTCCTCCCCTCCTCCCCCCTCCTTCATCAGATATCCCCAAGAAGCCAGTCATCCGGTTCCCCCCTGGTCTTGAAAGGTCTTGAAAGGTCTTTAAAGGTCTTTACCACCTGATATTAGCGTAATTCCTGGCCAAGACGCTGCTGCCGCCGCCGCTGCCGCCTTTGTCCCTCGACTGAGCATCTTGCACCGTCCTTCCGAGGCGCGCCATTCACTCGAGGCTCTCCCGAGTCTTTGAGGCTGCAGGTAAGACTTCTTGAGAGGGGGTGGAGGTAGGGGGGGTTGGAGGTAGGGGATGGGGGAAGGGGGAGGGAGGGTTTGGATCTGTCTTTCAGATCTGTCTTTCTCTCTTTCGGTTTCTTGTTGTCTCGTTGTGTGCTTTCGTTCGCGCGCTTTCCTTTTTTTTCTCTTTCTTATTCTTTTTCTCTCTGTCTCTTTCTCTCTCTCTCTCTCTTTCTCTCTCTCTCTCTTTCTCTCTTTCTCTCTCTTTCTCTCTTTCTTTCTCACTCTTTCGTTCTCTCTCTCTTTCTTCTCTCTTTCTCTTCTCTCCTTCCTCTCTTTCTCTCTTTCTTTCTTCACTCTCTATCTCTCTCCTCATCTCTCCTCTATCTCCCTTCCCTCTTCTCCCTCTCTGCTTCTCTCCTCTCCTGCTTCTCCTTCTCCCTCTTTCGTAGCACATTAGTTTTTATTCCTTATATACCGAAGGGCGACTGTGTGAGAGAGCGCGTCAGGAGGGGGGGGGGTGAGGGGGGCGTCGAGAGGTAAAGCCGATAGCGGTGAGAGGGACTGGGAGGGGAGGGGAGGGGAGGGGAGGGGAGGGGAGGGGAGGGGGGAGGGGGGAGGGGAGGGGGGAGGGGACGGTAATAGAGGGGAAGGGGAGGGAGGGGGAGGAGAAACGGGAAAGAAAATAAAAGAAAAAAAAGAGAGGGGAGAGAAGAGGGGGGGATGGGAGTGGGGAACAGGGAAGGGGAGGGGAGGGGGGGGAGGGGGGGTAAGAGGGGAGGGGAGGGGAACGGAAAAGAACGGAAGAAATGAAGGATATGGATAAGGATGGGAGAGGGGGAAGGGGGAGGAAAGGGGAAGAGAGGGGGAGGAATAAAAAGAGGGGGAAAGACAAAGGGGGGAGGGGGGGAAGGGGGGAAGGGGGAGGGGGTGGACGAGAGGGGGGGGAAGGGGGGGGAGGGGGAGGGGGTGAGGGGGGAGGGGAGGGGGCGGCGGGGTGAGGGAGATGTGGGAGGAGATGTTTTGTTCGGGGAGTGTTGGGGCGGGGGGCGGGAGGGGCGGGAGAGGGAGAGATGTTTGAGTATATTTACATGGAGAGAGGAAGGACCACGAAAGGCCGAAGAAAAACGCGGTGGTTGCAGGTAAGGTGCAGGTAAATCCTCTTTTGTGTGTTTGTGTGTGTGTGAGACAGAGAGAGAGCGAAAGCGAGAGCGAGCAAGCGAGAGAGAGAGACAGAGAAAGGGAGAGAGAGAGAGAGTGAGAAGGAAAGAGAGAGAGAGAGCGACCAAAAGATAGAAAGAAATAGAGAGTGAGAACACAGACAGACAAATAAACACACAAAAGAGAAAAACAGAAATAAATTAAAAAGATAAAACAAAATAACGAACGAACGAAAGGGACCGTAAATATAAAAACATTCCGACATCAAAGGTATACACAAACCATATTTCTACACCAGTTTCAGAAAAAAAAACCTTACCCACTAGATTCCACATAATCAGCTTCTAGAATATCTCCTATTCATTTCGCGGGGAGAAAAACAAGGCTTCAATGGCCGGACAGACGGTCTGGCGGGGCGCAAATCCGGAGTTTAATCCTCGGTGCGAAGATACTCGCTGCTAGACCTGTTTAGGGGGAGATTATAGCCTGGCCTCTTCTCGCGTCCCTGTGCGCTCATGGCCTTAGGTCCTCATGGCTGGGTAGGTCCATGGCCTTAGATTCCCATGACCGTACACGTCCATATATGTATATATATATATATATATATATAATATATTTAGATATATAATATTATGAATGTATATATATATACTATAATTACTATAAGTAATGAAATATACGCTCATATAATATATATATCATACTAATATATATGTGTGTGACACACGTATTCAGTTGCACCAGTCGTGTGTGTGTGATGTGTGGTGTGTAGTGTGTCAACTGTATGTGTAACAATAATATATGTCTATATATATATACGCCACTATATATCATATATATTGATCAATATTATATATAATACTATATATATATATTATATTAGCATACATATACGACATAAATACAATACATAAAATATAATCATAAATAAAATATATATTTATATAATATATACATATATTTATATATATACATCTTATATCATACAATGTTATATAAATATAATATATATTATATATATACATAATATTTATCTTTATATATATATATAATAATATATATATATATATAATATATATCTTATATATATATATGTCTGTGTGTGTATGTGTGTGTGTGTGTGTGTGTGTGTCCGTGTGTGTGTATGTGTGTGTGTGTGTTTGTTTATATGTGTGTGTGTGTGTGTGTGTTTGTGTGTGTGTTTATGTGTGTGTGTGTTTACATGTGTGTGTGTTTACAAGTGTGTGTGTTCGTGTGTGTCACATAAATTTCCATAATTTTTTATGTCTTCCGATTTCTATGGCCAAAAATATATTTTCTTCCAGTCTCTCCCAATGCCATCGAATTGAAAAACACCATCGTATCATATAGATCCCGCACTATCATAGTCACCACCATGCATCACCCTACACCACACCTTTCATCACCAACCTAGGGCCACACTACCACCACCACCACCTCGGCAATTGCCAGCTATCCGCTCACCACCCACGTCACCACAATCATCACCACGCCAACCATTGGCCTCATCACCCATAGCTGGCTCAGTCCAGTCTGGCAAACCGCTACTTCCTTTTCTTAACATCTTTTAGAATATGGTGTTCTTACAGTGCATCATATTCCATTATTTCGATCGGCGAGCATGTGTATTTCCGAGACCACAAGGCTAGTTGTTGTGACGTCACATACCCATGTTACTCAAATATCCGTTTTCTGTGAAATTTTGCGGAAGTATTTAAGAGTGTTTCACTAAAATGGCTTGTAGATGAATTAATTTCAACTTTTGATATTTACTTTATATTGCCATTTTATTTGAAATACCTTAGAATACCAGGTAGAAGAACAAATAATGTCCATTTTAGTTCTTTTTTGAAAAAATTGATATAATGTAATATAATGTAATTTGAAAAATATAATGAAATCATATCGAAATACAATGACAAGGGGGAAAACATTACATAATAGTTAAAGTGTTGAAATCTGCGATATGTCCGTTTAGTGCACTGATTTTACATACAATTTCAGCCTTAATGACAAACTCCATCCACTAAGACCCTTCATTTACCATCAATGACCATTGGTGGACAACAGTGGCTAAGGTGGAATGTGTGTGTATATAATAATATATATATATTATA
>NW_028234433.1:548948-553948 GCF_977035675.1 Penaeus japonicus
GTGGGGGCTAAGGGAGCGGAATGTGATTAAGTGTGAAGGGGTTTGAGGTCTCGGGGTGATAGAGAGAGAGAGACAGAAAGACAGAGATAGAGAAGGAAGGAGGGAAGATGTGCAAGAGCATTAAAGAAGAGAAAAGAAAAGCGAGAAAACCCACAGAAACACGAGAGAGGAACGAGCGACAGAGGCAAACAGACGGATAGAAACAAAAAGAGAGAAAGAGAGAGAGAGAGGGGGGGTGGGGGGGGGGGGGGGGGGGGGGGGGGGGGGGGGGGGAGGAGTAGGAGAGAAAGAGAGAGAGAGAGAGAGAAGAGAGCAGAGATGGAAGGAGATACTCGTCTACAGGAGGAGGCAATCCCACCGCGCGCTCGCGCGCCAGGCCGCCGAGCTGCTAACTCGTGCCGACGGGGGTGGGGGGGGGGGGTCCCTGGGGGGGGGGTTGGTGGGGGGGGGGTTGTGGGGGGGGGGGGGGCTATGGCGAGAGAATCGCGCGAATAGCAGAGAGAGAGAGGGAGAGAGAGAGAGAGAGAGAGAGAGAGAGAGAGAGAGAGAGAGAGAGAGAGAGAGAGAGGAAGAGAAAGAGTGAGAGAGAAAGAGAGCGAGAGCAAGTGAGAGAAAGAGAGAGAGAAAGAGAGCGAGAGCAAGTGAGAGAAAGAGTGAGAGAGAAAGAGAGCGAGAGCAAGTGAGAGAGAAAGAGAGCGAGAGAGAGAGAGAGAGAGAGAGAGAGAGAGAGAGAGAGAGAAAGCAGACCTAGAGTGAAAGTGAAATAATTACTGAGAATCGAAAACGAGAGAAAAAAAAATACTATTTATAATTAAAGAGAATGAAGTCCTGTGTTGTTTTTGTCGTGCACAATATGAGATGCTTTATTTGCAGTAAATAATTGCAAATGAATACATTTAAGTTTATATGAATTATTTGATCATTTGTTCATGTCCCTCTCTATGAATTTTTTGTTTAATATTTACATATGCATATTAATCTGTTCTTATTTAGCAATTGATGCATATGTATGGTCTGTTTATGTTATATCTATATCATGTGTATCATATTTGCCTTTTATGTTTGTGAATGTGTGTTTTTTTTAATGGATTCGTATTCTGTATCTATATTTGCATAATGAATATGTATTTTGTGTTTGTATATGTATTCGTGGATTTGTTTGAATATATTTACAGAGGGATATGCATATCAAGGTGGGTTTTTTTCAATGACCCTCGTGAATCTCTGCAAGACAAAGTTACGCACACGGCAGACATTGCATCTGAATGCAGACGTGCAACCGGTCGTCCATCCCTCTCGATTAACCCAGTGGTTCTCAACCTTTTTGGCCCGCGACCCCGCCAACTATATTGTAGAAGACTCTGACCCCCTCCCGCCTCCCCCCAAGTGCTTCGACACACACACACACAAACACACCACAGCACACACCCACACCCAACAAACCACCACACACACACACAGTACAACCCATTCATTTAATATATGTTTTGAACAAATTAATGACAGAATTATTTGACAAGCCTTAAAACAAAAGAGTCGACCATAATACATTTTTAATTTTTTTAAAACATCATCTCGCGACCCCCGAAAAGCATCTCGCGACCCCCACGAGTGTGCGAAAACCCCTAGGGGTTTTAGAATTTGAAAAACAACCACATGTGATTAACCCAGTTGGCGTTCTCAACCTTTTTTTTTGGCCCCGACCCCCCCCCCAGACAATATGGTAGAGACTCGTGACCCCCCCGCGTTCCCCCGAAGTGCTTCCTGACACACGGGGGGGGGGGGGGGGGGGGGGGGGGTGGGGGCGGAGGCTGGGGCACAACACACACACACAACCAACACACACAACACACCACACACACACACACACACACACACACAGTACAGGACATTCAGTTTATTATTTGTTTGAAATTTTTTTTGTTTTATGAAGCAGAATTATTTTGACAGCCGTAAAACAAAAGTCCACCATAATCTTTTTTTTTTTTTAACATCATCTTCGCGACCTCCAACCCCCCCCGCAAAACCCGGCACACCCTCGAAAAGCATCTCGCGACCCCCCGAGGGGTCGCGACCCCTAGGTTGAGAACCACTGGATTAACCGACTACATTGTGCGTGAGTGCGTGCTCGCTCTCTCTTTCTCTCTCTCTTTCTCTCTCTCTGTCTATCTCTTTCTCTCTCTCTGTCTATCTCTTTCTCTCTCTTTGTCTATCTATCTATCTATCTACCTATCTATCCCTCTATCCCTCTATCTATCTATCCATCTCTCTCTCTCTCTCTCTCTCTCTCTCTCTCTCTCTATATATATATATATATATATATATATATATATATATATATATATATATATATATATATATGTATATATATATATACACATATATATCTATCTTAATCTATCTATCTATCTTGTCAATCATCTCCTTCCGTTCCGCTCCGTTCCCCTTCACTCCTTCGTCCCTGCCTTTCATTTTGGCCGTTCACCTTCAAACACTGTCGCCCGTTCCTGCATTTTCTTAGGTTAGGTTGGCGGGGCGGCGACATCACATCAACAAGGACTCTTCTCTGCTAACCTCTCTGCTTTCCTCCTCCTCCCTTTCCCATCTCCCCTTCCTCCTCCTCCTCCTCCCCATCCTTCGCCTCTTCCCCCTCCTCCTCTCCCCATCCCTTTCCTCCTCCTCCTCCCCATCCCCTTCCTCCTCTTCCCCCTCCTCCTCTCCCCATCCCTTTCCTCTCCCTCTTCCTGCCCCTCCTCATATCCAACCATTGTCTATCCCCATTCCTTCAGTTTTTTTTTTCCGCCGCGTCTATTGCATTACGGCAATATCGCCCTCTTTCCTCGCTCCCTCTTCTCTTTCTTTCTCACCCTTATCTTTCTCCCTTTTTCACGATCCTCCATTTTTAATTCTCTCTCTCCTCGCTCTCTCTCTACTCCCTCTCCATCTCTCTCTCTCCTCGCCTCCCGTCTTCCTTTCTCTTCTCGTCCTCTCCTCTCCCTCGCTCTCTTCTTCTCCCACCCCCCCCCCCTTCCTTTTCACCTATTTTCTCTCTCTTCTCTCCTCTCTCTCTCCCTCCCCCTCTCTCTCTCTCACTATCTCTATCTCTCTCCCTCTCTCTCGATCTCTTCCTCCCCCCCTCTCCCTCCCTCCTCTCCTCCCCTCTCTCCTCGTCCATTCTCTCCCTCCTGCCGATCTCCCTAGCACCTCCCTCGCAATCTCTCTCGTCGTTCTCCCTCGCGTCCCTCTCTCCTCCTCTTCTCCCTCTCTTCTCATCCTACATCCTCTCTCCCTCCCGGTCTCTCCGTCTCTCTCCCTCACTCTCCCTTCCCTCGCCGTCCACTCTCTCTCTCCTTCTCGTCTCATCTCTCCTCTCCATCTCTCCTCCCCGCATCTCTCTCTCCCTGCTCCCTCTCTCTCCGCCTCCTCCCCTTCCTCCCTCTCCCGCCTTCCCTCTCTCTCTCCGCCTCCTTGCGCTCTCTCTCCTCACTCGCCTCTCTCTTTTCGCGCTCTCTACTCCAGCCTCGCTCCCTCCCTCGTAGCTCCACTCCCTCCTCCTCTCTCCGCTTTCCTCGTCTACTGCTCGTCCTCTCGTCTCTCTCACTCTCTCTCCACCCCGCTCTCTCTCTCTCTCTCTCTCTGACTTTCTCTCCCTCTCTCTCTCTCTCTCTCATCTTCATCTCACTCACCCTCTCTCTCTCTCTCTCTCTCATCTTCTCTCTCTCCCTCGGCCCTCTCTTTTTCTCTCTCTGTGAGTCTCGTTCTCGTCTCTCTGTCTATCTATCTATCTATATTTCTCTCTACTCTCTTCTCTCACTCTCTCCTCTCTGACTCTTCCTTTCTTTCTCTCTCTCCTCTCTCTCTACTCGTCTCTCTCCTCGCCTCGCTCTCCTCCTCTCCTTCTCCGCTCCATCTTTTCCTCTTCTGCTCTCTCTCCTCCTGTCTATCTCTTTCTCCTCTCTCTGTCTAATCCTATCTATCTATCTTTCTCTCTTACCGCTCTCTCTCTCTCTCTCTCTCTCTCCGCTCTATCTAGTCGAGCTATCTCTAATTCGATCTAGCTACTATCTATCTCTTTCCTCTCTCTCTCTCTCTCTCTCTCTCTCTCTCTCTCTTTCTCTTTCTCTCTCTCTCTCTTTCTCCCTCTCTTTCTCTCTCTCTCCATCTTTCTCTCTCTCTCTCTATCTATCTATCTATCTTTCTTTTTCTCTTACTCTCTCTCTCTCTCTCCACCTCGTCCGCTCTTTCTCTCTCTCTCTTCTCTCGTCCTCTCTCATCCCCCCCTTCTCTCTCTCCGCTCTCTTCTCTAACTCGGCATCTCTTCCATCCCCTCTGCCTCCGAACATCTCTCTCTCCCTCTCCGCTCTACGTCTCAGCTCTCAGCTTTCTCTCCTCCTCCAGCACTCTCTCGCCTCCTCTAGCTCTCCTCTCGCTCTATCTATCTAGCTATCTATCTTATCTATCTATCTTCATTTCTCTCTCCTCTCTCCTCTCTCTCTCCGTCTCTCTTCTCTCTCTCTCTCTCTCTCCTCTCTCTCTCTCTCCGCTCTCTCTCTCTCTCCTCGATCTATCTTTCGAGCTAGCGATCTGGCTCTCTTATCGTGACTCGACGGGGGGGGGGGGGGGGGGGGGGGGGGGGGGTGTATTTGGTCCTTGGGGGGGGGGGGGGGGGGGGGGGGGGGGGGGGGGGGGGGGGGGGGGGGGGGGGGGGGGTCTCTCTCGCCTCTCTTACCACTCTCATTCTCTCTCTACTCCCCATCCTCCCCGCTACCATCCTCTCTCCTCGTCTCCCACCCTCTTCGTCTCTCCACTCCTCTAGCTCTCCTCCCCTCATCTCCCTCTCTCCCTCCCCTCTCCTCTCTGCTTTCTCCTCCTCCTCTCTCTCCTCCGCTCTCTCCTCTCACTCTCTCCTCTCTACTCTTCATCTCTCTCCCTCCTTCTCCCTCTCTTCTCTTCAGGCCTCTCTCTCTCTCTCTCTCCTCCTCTCATCTCTCTCTCTCCAT
>NW_028234433.1:584146-589146 GCF_977035675.1 Penaeus japonicus
CCTCGTTGGGGGGGGGGGGGGGGGGGGGGGGGGGGGGGCGTTCTCTATTTCTTTCTATTTCGCTCGTTCTCTCTCCTCTCCTCTCCTCTCCTCTCCTCTTCTCTTCTCTTCTCCTCTCCTCTTTCTCTGTTCTCCTCTTCTGCGTCTCTTTGGCTCGTTCTGTTTCTATTTCTCTTTCTCTATTCTCCTGTTTTTCTTTCGCTTGTTTTCTCGTTCTTTCTCTTTCTCTATTCTCCTCTCCTGCTTCTCTTTCGCTCGTTCTCTATTTCTTTCTCTTTCGCTCGTTCTCTCTCTCTTCCTCTTCCTCTCCTCTCCTCTCATCTCCTCTTCTCTTCTCTCCTGCGTCTCTTTCGCTCGTTCTCTCTCTCTTTCTCTCTCTATTCTCCTCTTCTGCTTCTCTTTCGCTTGTTCTCTATTTCTTTCTATTTCGCTCGTTCTCTCTCTCTTCCTCTTCCTCTTCCTCTCCTCTCCTCTCATCTCCTGCGTCTCGTTCGCCCATTCTCTATTTCTTTCTCTTCCTCTATTCTCCTGCTTTTCTTTCGCTCGCTCTCTCTCTCTTTCTCCTTCGCTTGTTCTCTCTCTCTTCCTCTTCCTCTCCTCTCCTTTCCTGTGTCTCTTTCGCTCGTTCTCTCTCTCTTCCTCTTCCTTTCTTCTCCTTTCCTGTTTCTTTTTCGCTCGTTCTCTCTCTCTTCCTCTTCCTTTCTTCTCCTTTCCTGCGTCTCTTTCGCTCGTTCTCTCTCTCTTCCTCTTCCTCTCCTCTCCTGTTTCTCTTTCACTCTTTCTCTTCCTCTTCCTTTCTTCTCCTCACCTGTGTCTATTTTACTCGTTCTCTCTCTCTTCCTCTTTCTCTTTTCTCCTCTCCTGCTTCTCTTTCTCTTTCTGTTTTCCTCTTTTTCTTATCTCCTCTCCTACTTTTCTTTCGCCCGTTCTATCTCTCTCTTCCTCTTTTCCTCTCCTTTCCCCTCATTATTCTCTTTTTCTTCTCCTTCTCCCCTTTCTTGATTCATATTTGCTTGTTCTCTTTCCCTTCCTAATTTTCTCCTATCCTCTCCTACTTCTCTTTCGATCGTTCTTTTTTCTTCCTCTCTTCTTCTTTCTCTTCTTCTCTTCTCTTCTATTTCGTTAGTTTTCTTGTTCTTCCTCTATCTCTCCTCCCTTTCCTTTGTTTTGTGTATCTTAAGGCGTGGGTTTTTTCCCTCTCCTCTTTGTTTTTTTTTTTGAGTTTTTCTTCTCTTCTCTGATTTCTCTTTCGTTACTTCTCTTTCTATCTTTCGAATTGTTTTTTTCTCTTTCTCCTTTAAAAAAAATATCTTTCTCTATGTCTCGTTTTCTCTCTGTCTCTCTTCTGTTTGTTCTTTTTTTTTCCTCTATCTATTTCGACTCGTCTCTTCCCCTTTTGGTTTTTCGCTTTGTGTCCGTTTCTTTGTTTTCGTCTTTGTGTCTTTGTCTGCGCCGTGTGTATATTTTTTTGTCTTTCTCCCTCTCTCTCTTTTTTCTCTCTCCTCTCTCTCTCTCTCTCTCTCTCTCACTCACTCTTTCTCTCTCTCTCTCTCTATCACTCACTCTTTCTCTCTTTCACTCACTTACTCTTTCTTTCTTTCTCTCTCTCTCTCTCTCCCTTCCTCCTCTCTCCGTCTCCCTACTCTCCGGCTCTCTCTCTCTCTCTCTCTTCTCTCGCTCCTCTCTCTCCCTCACGCCCCTCACCCCTTCTATCTCTCTCTCCTCTCCCTCTCTCATCCTCCTCTCTTCTCCTCTCTCCTATCCTCTCTCGCTCGCCCTCGCTCACTTCTTTCTCTCTCGTCACTCACACTCACTCTTCTCTTCACTCTCTCTCGTCTGCTCTCTCCCCTCTGCTTCACTCTTCTCTCTCTCACTCTTACTCACTCACTCTTCTCTCACTCTCTCTCCTCTCCGTCAGAGTCTCTCTCTGGCCAACCTCACTCTCCCGTAAGCATCACTGCTTTCCTCGCTCTCTCTCATTCATTCGACTTTTTTTGTCTCTCTCTCTCGACTCACATTCTTTCTGTCTTTTCTCTTTCGCTCTCCTCTCTCTCGTCTCTCTCTCTCTCGCGGTCTCTCTCATCTCCTCTCGCTCCCTCTCTCCTCATCTCTTCTCTATCACCCTCTCTCTCTCTCAATTTCGTTCACTTTTACTTTCAACTTTCACTATTTTCACTCCCACTCCTCACTCCACATTCACTCTCACTCACAACGTCTTACTCTCTCGTCTCTCCTCTCTTGCTCTCTCATCCTCTCTTCGCATCTCTCACTCTCTCTCTCACTCTCTCTCTCTTTCTCTTTCTCTCCCTCTATCACTTTCACTTTCACTCTCCCTCTCACTCTCTCTCTCTCTCTCTCTCTCTCTCTCTCTCTCTCTCTCTCTCTCTCTCTTTCTCTCTCACCCTCTGTCTTCCTCGTTTCTATGAAATAAGGTCAAGTGAATTTCCAAAAAAGTTATTGTCACCGTTGGGGGAATTTTGGAGAAAAGGGTTAATTGTGCCTTAGTCTAAGGGTGCAAACAGCCATGGGAGGGATGGCGAGGGATTAAGGTGGGGGGGGAGGGAGGGAGGGAGGGAGGGATGGTGGGTGAGGGGAGGGAGGGAGGGAGGGAAAGGCAGGGAGGGAAGGGAGGGGAGGGAGGGAAGGGAGAGATGGTGGGTGAAGAGAAGGGAGGGAGGGAAAGTGTGGTGGGGAGAAAACAAGGAAACAGATGGAAGAAGGGAAGGCAAGAAAGATAGATGGATATAAAGATAGATAAAGAGAGAGAGAGAGAGAGAGAGAGAGAGAGTGAGAGACAGAGAGAGAGAGAGAGAGAGAGAGAGAGAGAGAGAGAGAGAGAGAGAGAGAGAGAGAGAGAGAGAGAGAGAGAGAAGATAATTATACTGGGAATTATATGCTTTCTCGGTTACCATGGCGACGATGAGTGTCTTCTCTTCCCCTCACTCTCCTCTCACTTATCTCCCTTCTTCACTCCATCCGTTCCCTCTTCTTTATGTATGTCCCTTCTTCTTCTTTCTATTCATCCCTCTTCCCCTTTCCCTCTCTGCCCTTCTCTTCCGTCACACGTCTCCCCTCTCTCATTTTCCTATTCCTCCTCTCCGACTCAAAGATTCGAGAGTTTTTCGTCTTTCTCTCTCTCTCTCTCTCTCTTTCTCTCTCTCTCTATTTATCTATCTATTTATCTATCTATCTTTCTATCTTTCTTTCAAACTCACTCCTATATCTGTCTCTCTGTCTCTCATCTTTCTCCCTACCCTCTCTCTCTCTTTCTCTTCATCCTCTCTCTCTCTCTCTCTCTCTCTCTCTCTCTCTCTCTCTCTCTTCTTCCTCTCTCTTTCTCTTTCTCTTCATCCTCTCTCTCTCTCTCTGTCTCTCTCTCTCCCCCTTCTTCTTCTTCTTGAAGTTATCACGGGGGTGTAATTTCGTAAATCTGTATGACTTTACTCTCTTGTTCTTTTTCTCTCCTTGTCATTCTCGCCCATCCTCTTTATATTTATGTATATGTGTGTATGTGTGTATGTATGAATGTATGTTTCTCTCTTTCTCTCTCCTCTTTTGCCCCCGCCCGCCTCTTGTCTCACTCTCCTCCGCATCTCTCTCTCTCTCCCCTCATTTCCCTCCTCCTCTCTACCGAATCCCACTCCCTCCCTCTCTCCTCCCCCTCCTCCCTCCCTTTTCCGCTCCCCCTCCCTTCCCCTCCCTCCATTCACCCTCTTTTTCCCCTTCGCCTCCCCTCCCTCCTTCCCTCCCTCCCTCCTTGCCTCCCTCCCTCCCTCCTACCCTCCTCTCTCTCCCTCCCTCCCTCCTTCCCTCCCTCCTTCCCTCCCTCCCTCCTTCTCTCCACTCTGACAGCGATAATTGCACCTGTAGGATAATGCGAATGTTGGTTGAGCGAAGCAAGTGGTCTGAGTATGTTGTTGCAGGGTGTAATTGCTAGCCAGTTGCACATTTTTCCCCTGTTTTTCCCTTTCCTCTTGTTGAACTTTTCCGGGCTTTTGAAATGTTAGAGGAACAAGTGTACAAGTTCTTCTCTTTCGGACATATTGTGCGTGTGGCCAACTAGGCTTTATGGTCTTACTTTGTCTTTGTTTTGTTTTTTTTTGTTTGTTTGTTTGTGTTGGTTGGATGTCTTTGTTGCATTGTGCTTGCAGGAAATCGATATATCTGGATCTAATCGTTAATGTGAGATGCATATTCGTATTTACATATGCCAATAGAAGAACAAAAGTACACACAAACACACACACGCACACACAAAACAACAACAAATAAACAAAGCATGTACATAAACACACCAATACATAAAACACACACAAGTACACACACACACAATCATACATCTTTTTATTTTTTTTTATTTATTTTTTTTTTATTCTTTTTTTTTTTTTTTTTTATTATTTTTTTTTTAATTACTTTTTTAAGTTATTCTTATCTTGTTTTTTCTTACTTGTTATTATTATTATTTTTATAGTTTTATTATTTTAATTATTTTTTATTACAAATGTTACTATATTTTATTTTATATTTATTTATGTTTATTTAACTTTTTAAGAATTTAAATGTTAGAATCTTATATTTGTTTATCGATTGATTTTGTTTATTTGATTGTTTTTTAGATTTCTTTATTTCTTAATTATATTTATATGATATGATAATTTTTATTATTTTTTATAATTATTTTTTTTATTTTTTTTTATTTTTTAATATGAAGATGTTATTTATTTTATTAATTAATCTCCTGAATTTTTTATTAGTTTATTGGTCCTGAATTGATTTATTCCAATTTATATAACTATTACAAAACCAACATTATGCAAATCTATAATATCGCAAATCTGATCAATACTATTGTTAGCTTAATTATTTAGTTCCTTTGTATGTTATCCTATTCACATTATATTCTTTTTATTAGCTTTCTTATTATATCCATATCCATAAAATGTTCTCTTTTTTATAATTTCCCAATTTGTTATTCACTTTTTCTTTTTTTTCACATTTAT
>NW_028234433.1:601646-614417 GCF_977035675.1 Penaeus japonicus
TTCATGTGTGTGTTACGATGGTATTTATTCGCATTATCTGTCTTAATTTCAGTTACGTTTCGTGATTTTTTCTATCTTTAACTAATACTGTATGTATTTTAATAAGTATATTTATATGTATATTAGGAATTACTGTAAAAGATTTTTTAATAAGGTCACTTGGCTAGGTCATTTCAAGCTCTAAAGGTCATCCACGTCATTCATGACCTCACCATCTTAAAAGTCAACTATGACATTGCGATGAGCAGACTTGTCTATCAAGTCGAATGCGTTAAGTAAACAATTTATTGAATATACTTTTATGGTATTCTATTCTCGTTTGTTACATATTTTATTTTTTCTTTATAACGTTTTTATTTTTTACTTAGTGAATTGCTTTATCTATTCGCATATTTATGTTCTAATACAAAACTACATCTATACTAAACTATAACTACAACAACAAAACTACTATACTAAACCTTCATCTTTATTATTTTATCATAATAAGTTATCGTTTTATTGAAAGTAATATAACGTAAATGGCGATACCCATATTTTGTTAAAACAATAATTTTACTTATTCTTATATAATTAATTTATTATGCTATTTTATTACCTTTTGCTAAATACACACACACACACATAACTCCACTGATAAGATACACCATCTACTCTTAGCCAACTTTTGTATTAACTGTCTTATCTTTCTGTTCACAAACACACTTTGACGCAGTCAACTATGGATTGTCATCGGCAAAAAACGAATAATAATAATCGCGTTCCCATGGTAGGGGACGACGGGAGTATGTGGCATCACCCATAATAATTCTTTTTCCTTTTTTTTTTTTTTTTTTTTTTTTTTTTCTTTTTTTTCTTATCGCCCTTGTTTTGTTGGACATTAAGTGAATAGTTATTTGACACAATATTTTCACACCTTAACCATATCTTATTTCTACTAATCCTTCCTCTCCACCTCTCTACTCCCAATCACTTAATTTTTACGTTGACGACCATTGAAAACTATTGAACGATAATGCTACTGATATACTTTAATCGTCGCCAACAAATCACATTCATTCATTATTTTTTACACCTATGCTTGGCTTATCAGCATCCTCCTCTGTTAAAGAAAATTAACCATTTTTGAGGACAAGATTCGGTTTTTCCATCACATTATACCTTACCCCAGTCTCGGCTTCCTACACAGCCCACCTCCACGAGGATGAGACCCGGGTGCTTCCTTCTCCTTTTTTTTTTTTTTTTTTTTTTTTTTTTTTCATTCATCTTTCTCAAGGACCGCCAAACCGGTCCTTTATCTTATAGTTATTCCGGGCCTACCCCGATGTTTTGGCTGAAGAGCCACGACCGTCTCACAGAGAAGACGTCTGATGTATCTGATGTACCTGTAATACGGTCCCCTGCGAATACCTCGAGCATGGTTACTTCCGCCGGCGCAGATCCGCAGTTTTTTCGGCTAACAGGAGCCATAAGTATTGCTCCCTGTCTAGCAAATTGACCTAGCGTTAGGTCACGAAAAGAAAGAAGAGATACCGCCAGCACGGCGACGTATTTTCGGCCAAGCAAGCACCTCGGACTTCCTTGTAGAACTTACCACGAGTACGGTAACGACCCATAATCATGGTCCACATTCATAAGTACTGATATATCGGAACTTTTTACGTGTTAAATGCTAATCTAATTCTTTTACTTCCAGATTTCTTAGAATGTCGCACATGAACAATGAATTCCTTTTGTTTTTGTGATTATATTTCTTCTTGAACTGGGTTAATAACTTCTTGTTCCAGGCCTCTCAATCCTTATCAAAACATCATGTGCGTTCTCACGAAATCGAACTTCGTATGCTCATATCGACTCTTTATATGTAGTATATTTGATTCTTTCTTTTATTTTTTCAGAACTACTACAGCCAAAGTCACGTGATTTAAATTATCTTGACATTGCATTATGTTTCCATCTTCCTGCATATGTTCTTATAACTTTCTTTATCAAATTTATTCCAGCAACCATATTCTGATGTTACAACTGTATTGCACTGGAATCCATGTCTCCCTTAGTTTTCTTAACAAATTGCAGAGGTTGGTTACATACTCATAACTTACTTGACCCATTCTGGCGCCCGTTTATCTACATGTTTCCTGTCGAATGTGTCGGTTAAAACCTACATGCCCATCATCTGTCGTACGTGACCCAGAAATAACCAAGCTATTAAGTTAAGTTAAATCATCATTCTACTTCAGTTATGTCCTAAATAATATATTTTGCTATATCTATATACATAGTAATATCTATAAAGTCTCTACCTCCCCACCCTACTATTTTGGCACTGCCAATCATGAATGCAATTGCTATGTATGCATCGGCACTACTTTGTCACTTCATTCCAGTGTGCAAGTGTTGAAGATGATTTCCATCAGAACCCGGGGGGGCTTGGCAAACCACCTTGTCAACCCTGATGTCCCGACGCCTCCATCTCGAGGACCAGCCGCCTTCGCAACCGCGCGGGTTTTGTTGCACAATCAAGATGTTTGTCTACTCGGGGTGTTGAATCTTCATATTACGGTGAAACAGAGATATAGTAAACGCGTATACTATTTCTCTTATTCCTTGTTTTTGCACTTTTGCCCAGGCATGCCCAATATCTTGATGCTATATATCTTTGCAAGTCGAGGACGGACTTGGCTATGTAGGTGGCCGAAGCGTTTGTGAGAATGATAATAGTATGCTTATATAGAATTATATATCATGCTAGATTAGATATTAATTGCAGCAAATTAGGATCCTAATAACAAAAAAAAAAAATAAATGCATTTTCGTACTATTAACTAGTGAGGCAATCGTGAGTCAGGTCAGTTAACTTTGAGTGATGAGTGGCTTTACTCATGGCTGCCTTTTCCAAGTACCTTTAGAACCCTCAGATAATCGAGCTTAATTCCCTCGATTGCCACGCCCCGTACATTCCAGACTACCTTTCCAAGTGTCCGCCGTGGGGGACAGATTTCGGGGACGGCGGATACAAACCCGGTCATATAAGCAAGATGTTTGGATCATACCGACAGACGGGACTTCCGACTAACCTGCTCCACTGACGCCTGATTTCTCGCTTGTTTACACGTGTTTGTGATATTGTTTTATTGCTGTGACCCTTGTGCTGTAGTGAATATTTCTATCGATGCACCATAACGGCAGTCCAATCTGTCAGTTATGGGATAAACCTGTAATGTTCAAACCCTGTGTCTGACATCAACCACATTATCTTGTGCTGGGTTGGTCATTACGATAGACTAAGGACAACCCTCACAACTCGGAGGCAACGCCTGGTGGTTCACAATCTGATTCCAGCGGGGTTGTAAAACCCAAACCCTCACAACGCTCGTGCCAGCCGGTTCGGGTGCCACGATTTTGCTCCGAAGAAGCCCGCTACGCCGAACGTTACCTACCCGTCACACTCACTTCCTGACCCACCCTCACAGACAATAAAATGAGTGTCAGCCAGAGTCTTGCTCGCCTCCTATATTCTTTAAAACCTCGCGGACACGCTCGCCACGTACTTTCTTTTTTTTTCACTCTCACGTGATTACAGCAGTAATACAACGCGTCAGGCATTGAAATCAAGGTTAGTCAATGGAAGTTGTTGTCCCCGCGTCTCAATATTCACCTATTTTTCCCTTCCGGAACTATTTTTTTTATCCGACTATTTTTTATTTTTTTATTTTTTTATATATTTTTATCCACTCCTTAATAACCCATTTTCCTACCCCATTCAATTTATTTTTCATGTGTGTGTAACGAAGGTTTTTTTTCGCATATATCTGTCTAATTCAGTAACGTTTCGTGATTTTTTCTATTCTTTAATACTAATATGTATGTATTTTAATAAGTATATTTATATGTATATTAGGAATTACTGTAAAAGATTTTTTAATAAGGTCACTTGGGCTAGGTCATTTCAAGTCCTAAAGCTAAGGGGGGGGGGGGGGGTGGGTATCATCCTACGCGTCATTCATGACCTCATTAAAAGTCAACTATGAACTAGTTGCGATGAGTCAGAATTGTCTATCAAAGTCGAATGCGTTAAGTAAACAATTTATTGAATATACTTTTATGGTATTCTATTCTCGTTTGTTACATATTTTATTTTTTCTTTATAAGTTTTTATTTTGTTACTTAGTGAATTGCTTTATCTATTCGCATAATTTATGTTCTAACACTTCATCTTTATTATTTTATCATAATAAGTTATCGTTTTATTGAAAGTAATATAACGTAAAATTGGCGATACCCATATTTTGTTTTTAAAAAACAATAATTTTACTTATTCTTATATAATTAATTTATTATGCTATTTATTACCTTTTGCTAAATACACACACACACACATAACTCACTGTAGATACATCCATGTCTACTCTTAGCACTTTTGTATTAACTGTTTTTTTTTCTTATCTTTTCTGTTCACAAACACACTTTGACGCTTCAAACTAGGATGTCATGGCAAAAAACGGAATATTAATAACCCGGTAGGACGACGTGTGCCACCCATAATATTTTTATCGCCCTGTTTTGTTGGACATTAAGTGAATAGGTTATTTGCACAATATTTCACACCTTAACCATATCTGTTCTACTAATCCTCCTCCTCTCCCAATCACTTAATTTTTACGTTGACGACATTGAAAAAAACTATTGAACGTGATAATTGCTACTGAATATACTTTAAATCGTCGCACATCACATTCATTCATTATTTTTACCTATCTTGGCTTATCAGCATCTCCTCTGTTAAAGAAAATTAAACATTTTTTGAGGACAAGATTCGGTTTTCCATCACATTTACCCCCAGTCTCGGCCTACCACAGATCCCACCTCCACGAGGATGAGGAACCCGGGTGCTTCTTCTCTTTTTCATTCATCTCAAGGACCGCCAAAACGGTCATTTAGCTTATAGTTATTCCGGGCCTACCCCGATGTTTAGGCTGAGAGAGACCACGACCGTCTCACGAGAAGACGTCTGATGTATCTGATGTACTGTAATACGGTCCCCTGCGAAGTACCCTCGGAGCATGGTTACTTCCGCCGGCGGCGCAGATCCGGCAGTTTTTTCGGCTAACAGAGCCATAAGTATTGCTCCCTGCAGCAAATTGACTAGCGTTAGGTCACGAAAAGAAGAAGAGATACCGCCAGCACGGCGACGTTTTTCGGCCAAGCAGCCACGACTTCCTTGTAGAACTTACACGGAGTACGGTAACGATTCCCATATCATGGTCACATTCATAAGTACTGATATATGGAACTTTTTTTACGTGTTAATGCTAATCTAATTCTATTTTATTCCAGATTTCTTAGAATGTCGCACATGAACAATCCGAATTCCTTTTGTTTTGTGATTATATTTCTTCTTGAACTGGAGTAATAACTTCTTGTTCCCAGAGCTCCTTCTCATCACAATTCAAAACATCATGTGCGTTCTCTTTCTGCCTCGAAATCGAACTTCGTATGGGGGGCTCATATCTACTCTTTATAGTGTAGTATATTTATTCTTCTTTTTTCAGAAAACTACTACAGCCAAAGTCACCACGACACGTGCTCCGTGATTTGATTTTTTTTGGATTTTAAATTAATCTTGACATTTGCATTATGTTTCCATCTTCCCTGCATATGTTCATAACTTTCTTTATCAAATTTATTCCTAGCAACATATTCTGATGTCGTTAACAACTGTATTGTTGCACTCACTGGAATCCCATGTCTCCCCTTAGTTTTCTTAACAGAATTTTGCAGAGGTTGGTTACCAACTCATAACTTACTTGACCCATTCTGCGCCGTTATCTACAATGTTTCCTGTCGAATGTGTCGGTTTTTATTTTTTTTTTTTAAAATTTTTATTTTTTTTTTTTTTTTTTTTTTTTTATTTTAAACTACATGCCGTCATCATCTGTCGACGTGACCCCAGAAATAACAAGCAAGTTAAGGTTAATCATCATTTACTTCAGTTATGTCTAAATAATATTTTGCTATATCTATATACATGTAATATCTATAAGTCTCTCCTCTCCAACCTACTATTTTGGCACTGCCAATCATGAATGCAATTGCTATGTATTGCATCGGGGGCCACTACTTTGTCACTTCATTCCAGGTGTGCAAGTTGAAGATGTGATTCCCGATCAGAACGGCTTGGCAAACCAGCCTTGTCAACGCCTGATGCATTTCCCGACGCCTCCATCTCGAGGACCAGCCACCCGCCTTCGCAACCGCGCGGCCGGATTTTTGTTTGCACAATTCAAGATGTTTAGTCGGTCTCACTCGGGGTTGTTGAATCTTCATATTACGGTGGGGAAACAAGAGGTATTATAGTAAACCGCGTATTACTATTTTTCTTATTCCTTGTTTTTGCACTTTTGCCCAGGCATGCCCAATATTCTTGATGCTATTTTATCTTTGCAAGTCGAGGCACGACTTGCTATGTAGGTGGCCGAGCCGGTTGGTTGAGAATGATATAGTATGCTTATATAGAATTTTATAATCATGCTATATTAGATATTAATTGCAGCAATAGATCGCATAAACAAAATTAAATGCATTTTCGTACTATTAACTAGTGAGGCGCAATCGTTGAGGTCAGGTCAGGTTAACTTTGAGTGATGAGTGGCTCTTACCTCATAGGCTTTGGCTTTGGCCTTTCCAAGTACCTTAGAACCCTCAGAAACGAGCTTAATTCCTCGATTGCCTACGCACCCGTATCATTCCAGACTACCTTTCCAACGTGTCCGCCGTGGTGCCGTGGGGGTGGGGAACAAGATTCGGAGGACGGCGAAATACAAATCCCCACACCGGTCCCATATAAGCAAGATGTTTGGATCATACCGGACCAGACCGGGATCGGTTCTCTGCTCCACTGGACGCCTGAATTTCCTCTGATTCTCTTTTTCGCCGCTTGTTTACACGTGTTGTGATATTGTTTATTGCTGTGACCCTTGTTGCTGTTGTAGTGAATATTTCTATCGTGCACCATAACGGCAGAAGAGTCAAAATCTGGCGTTATGGGATATATTAAACCTGTAATGTTCAAACCCTGTGTTCTGACATCAACCACCTATCTTGTGCTGGGTTGCTCCCACTTACGATAGACTAAGACAAAACCCTACAACTCCACAACTGGAGGCAGAAGCTAGGTTGGGTTCAACAACTGCTTGCCAGGCGGTTTGTAACCCTCACTAACGGGTGCCAAGCCGGTGGTGCCCAACGATTTTGCCATTCCGAAGAAGCCCGCTAACGCCGAGAACGTTACCTACCCTCCCCCTCTCCCTCCCCCACCATACCTCCTTACCTACCCTTCCCCTCCCCCCTCCCCCCCTCACCCCGCCCACGGCCCACCCTCACAGAATGATGTCAGCCAGAGTCTTGCTCGCTTGCTTCTCCTCCTATATTCTTAAAAACTACTAAAAACTCGCGGACCGCTCGCCACGTACTTTCATTTTTTTTTTCACTCTCACGTGATTACAGCAGTAAATACAACGGTCAGGCATTGAAATCAAGGTTAGTCAATGGAAGTCTTGTCCCCCCCCACCCCCTTGTCCTCCCAACCCCCCCCACCTCCCCCGCGTCTCAATTTCACCCTATTTTTCTCCGACTATTTTTTTCCGACTATTTTTTTCCACTCTTAATAACCCATTTTTTCTCCCCTCAATTTTTTCATGTGTGTGTAACGAAGGTATTTTTTTTTTTTTTTTTTTTTTTTTTTTTTTTTTTTTTTTTTTTTTTTTTTTTTGTTTTTTTTTTTTTTTTTTTTTTTTTTTTTTTTCTTTTTTTTTTTTTTTTTTTTCTATTTTTTTTTTTTTTTTTTTTTTTTTTTTTTTTTTTTTTTTTTTTTGTTTTATTTTTTTTTTTTTTTCCCTGTTATATCCAAAAATAAGTAATAGCGTTATCAAAATTATCCTAAAATTTATTAGTATTCCACTAAATCCGCTTTATCACTACAAGACTGTCTTAATTTCAGTAACGTTTCGTGAGTTTTTTTTTTTTTCTATGCTTTAACTAAGGCTTTATGTATTTGAAGAAGTATATTTATATGTATATTAGGAATTACTGTAAAAGATTTTTTAATAAGGTCACTACTTTGGTCAATTTTGGCTAGGGTAGGCATTTCATGCTCTAGCTTCATTTCAAGCTAGCTTACCCTAAAGGTCATCCACGGTCATTCATGACCTCTTAAAAGTCAAAATAAACTATGACATTGCGATGAGCAGACTTGTCTATCAAGTCGAATGCGTTAAGTAAACAATTTATTGAATATACTTTTATGGTATTCTATTCTCGTTTGTTACATATTTTATTTTTTCTTTATAACGTTTTTATTTTTTACTTAGTGAATTGCTTTATCTATTCGCATATTTATGTTCTACCTTCATCTTTATTATTTTATCATAATAAGTTATCGTTTTATTGAAAGTAATATAACGTAAATGGCGATACCCATATTTTGTTAAAACAATAATTTTACTTATTCTTATATAATTAATTTATTATGCTATTTATTACCTTTTGCTAAATACACACACACACACATAACTCACTGTAGATACACCATCTACTCTTAGCACTTTTGTATTAACTGTTCTTATCTTTCTGTTCACAAACACACTTTGACGCTTCAACTAGGATGTCATGGCAAAAAACGAATATTAATAACCCGGTAGGACGACGTGTGCCACCCATAATAATTCTTTTATCGCCCTTGTTTTGTTGGACATTAAGTGAATAGTTATTTGCACAATATTTCACACCTTAACCATATCTTTCTACTAATCCTTCCTCTCCCAATCACTTAATTTTTACGTTGACGACCATTGAAAACTATTGAACGATAATGCTACTGAATATACTTTAAATCGTCGCCACATCACATTCATTCATTATTTTTACCTATCTTGGCTTATCAGCATCTCCTCTGTTAAAGAAAATTAACCATTTTTGAGGACAAGATTCGGTTTTCCATCACATTTACCAGTCTGGGGGGGGGGGGTTTACCCAGTCTCGGCCTCGGCTCACCACAGCCCACCTCCACGAGGATGAGACCCGGTGCTTCCTTCTCTTTTTCATTCATCTCAAGGACCGCCAAACCGGTCCATTTATCTTTATAGTATTATTCCGGCCTTAACCCCGATGTTTGGCTGAGAGAGCCAACGACCGTCTCACGAGAAGACGTCTGATTTTATCTGATTGTAACCTGTAATACGGTCCCCTGGCGAAGTACCTCGAGCATGGTTTACTACCTTACTTCCGCCCGGCGCAGATCCGGCAGTTTTTTCGGCTAACAGAGCATAAGTATTGCTCCCTGCAGCAAATTGACCTAGCGTTAGGTCACGAAAAAAGAAGAGATACCGCCAGCACGGCGACGTTTTTCGGCCAAGCAGCCACGACTTCCTTGTAGAACTTACCACGAGTACGGTACGACCATATCATGGTCACATTCATAAGTACCTGATATATGGGAACTTTTTACGTGTTAATGCTAATCTAATTCTTTTACTTCCAGATTTCTTAGAATGTCGCACATGAACAATGAATTCCTTTTGTTTTGTGATTTATATTTCTTCTTGAACTGGGTAATAACTTCTTGTTCCAGGCCTCTCATCACAATTCAAAACATCCATGTGCGTTCTCCGAAATCGAACTTCGTATGCTCATATCGACTCATTTATATGTAGTATATTTATTCTTCTTTTTTCAGACACTACAGTACAGCCAAAGTCCACGTGATTTTAAAATTATTCTTGACATTGCATTATGTTTCCATCTAATCATCCCTGCATATGTTTCATATTACTTTCTTTATCAAATTTATTCCAGCATAAACATATTCTGATGTGAACAAAACTGTTGCACTTGGAATCCATGTCTCCCTTATTTTCTTAACAGAAATTGCAGAGGTTGGGTTACCAACTCATAACTTACTTGACCCATTCTGTCCTGTTCGCGCGTTATCTACATGTTTCCTGTCGAATGTGCGGTTAAACTACATGCCGCATCATCTGTCGACGTGACCCAGAAATAACCAAGCAAGTTAAGTTAACGTCATCATTACATTCAGTTATGTCTAAATAATATTTTGCATATATCTATATATCATGTAATATCTATAAGTCTCTACTAACCTCCCACCCTACTATTTTTGGCACTGCCCAATCATGAATGCAATTGCTATGTATGCATCGGGCACTACTTTGTTCACTTCATTCCAGTGTGCAAGTTGAAGATGATTCACATCAGAACGGCTTGTTGGCAAACCAGCCCCTTGTCAGTCACCTGATTGTCCCGCGACGCCTCCATCTCGAGGACCAGACCGCCTTCGCAGACCGCGCGGTTTTGTTGCACAATCAAGATGTTTGTCTACTCGGGGTGGTTGAATCTTCATATTACGGTGTTGATGAAAACAGAGATATAGTAAACGCGTATACTATTTTTCTTATTCCTTGTTTTTGCACTTTTCAGCCCTAGGCATGCCCAATATCTTGATGCTATATATCATTTGCAAGTCGAGTGTACGTACTTGCTATGTAGGTGGCCGAGCGTTGTGAGAATGATATAGTATGAGCTTATATAGAATTAATATATCATGCTATATTAGATATTAATTGCAGCAATAGATCCATAAACATATAAATGCATTTTTCGTACTATTAACTAGTGAGGCAATCGTGAGGTCAAGGTCAGGTTAGATCTTTGAGTGATGAGTGGCTTACTCATGGCTGCCTTTCCAAGTACCTTAGACCCTCAGAACGAGCTTAATTCCTCGAATTGTCCACGCCCCGTACATTCCAGACTAACCTTTCCAAGTGTCCGCCGTGGGGGACAAGATTCGGGTGACCGGCGGATACAAACCCGGTCCATATAAGCAAGATGAGATGTTTGGATCCATAACCGACAAGACCGGGATCGACTCCTCTGCTCCACTGACGGTCCTGAATTTCTCCGCTTGTTTGACACGTTGTTGTGATATTGTGTATTGCTGTGACCCTTGTGCTGTAGTGAATATTTCTATCGTGCACCATAACGGCAGTCAATCTGCGTTATGGGATAAACCTGTAATGTTCAAACCCTGTGTCTGACATCAACCACCTATCTTGTGCTGGGTTGTCACTTACGATAGACTAAGACAACCCTCACAGAGAGGGAGAGAGAGAGAGAGAGAGAGAGAGAGAGAGAGAGAGAGAGAGAGAGAGAGAGAGAGAGAGAGAGAGAGAGAGAGAGAGAGAGGCAGGGAGAGAGAGAGCGCGAGAGGCAGGGATAGATAGATAGATGGAGAGAGAGAGAGAGAGAGAGAGAGAGAGAGAGAGAGAGAGAGAGAGAGAGAGAGGAAAGAGAAGAAAGAGAAGAGACAGAGAATTATCAGAGAGAGCGAGGTGAGAAAGTTAAGAGAGAGAGAGAGAAGAGAGAGAGAGAGAGAGAGAGAGAGAGAGAAGGAGGGAGAGAGAGGGGGGGGGGGGGGGGGGGGGGGGGGGGAGGGAAGGAGGGAGAAGTGTGAGAGAGAGGGAGAGTAAGAGAGAGTGGAGTGACAGAGAGAATGAGTGGAAATGAGAAAGAGACAGAGGGAAAGAAAGAAAGAAATAGGGAGAGATAAATAGACAGATAGATTGACAGGTGTTTAGAAATAGAGAGAGAGAGAGAGAGAGAGAGAGAGAGAGAGAGAGAGAGAGAGAGAGAGAGAGAGAGAGAGAGAGAGAGAGAGAGAGAGAGAGAGGGGAGAGGGAGAGGGAGGAGAGAGAGAGATAGAGATAGATAGAAAGATAGATAGAGAGAGAGAGAGAGTTGAGAGAGATGATGAGAAAGAGAGGAAGAGGGAGAGGGAATGAGAGAGAGAGAAAGAGAGAGAGAGAGGAGAGGAGAGAGATGAGAGAGAAGAGAGGAGAGAGAGAGAGAGAGAGAGAGAGCGAGAGTAGAGAGAGAGAGATGATGAGGAGAGGGTTAAGAGAGAGAGGAGAGAGAGGAATTGGATAAGATGAAGAGAGAGACCGACGAAGAATGTTGAGAAGAGAGGAGGACGACGATGAAGAGAGAGAGAGAGAGAGAGCGAGGGGAGAGAGCGAGGGAAGAGAGAGAGAGAGAGAGAGACGAGAGAGAGAGAGAGAGGAGATTGAGAGAGATGAGAGAGAGATGGAGAGAGAAGAGAAGAGATTGTTGAGAGAGAAGAGAGAAGAGAGAGACCGAAAGGTTGATGTAACTTTTACGCTGATGGAAAGCACGACAAAGGACACCGTTGCGAGGGGAGGGAGGGAGACAAAAAGAAAACGGAGAGAGGGGAAAGGAAAAGGGTAGGGAGGAAGGGGGAGGGAGGGGAGGGAAGGAGGGGAGGGAGGGGGTTGAGAGGGGAGACTTTGAGAGTACGAGTGGAAAAGGGATCCGACTGTCTTCTTTTTCTGTCTCCCTTTCTTTCACTTTCAGTTTATTTGTTTGTTAGTTTTAGGGGTAACTGATTAAAAAAAAAGAATCACAAACTAAAGGGAAGGGGAATGACAGAGGGTTATATTATGCAAATTGACTGCTGACAATTGAGAGATGGCCGCTCTGACAGGGAGGGAGGGGGAGAAGTGGGAGGGGAAACAGGGGGAATAGAGGGGGTAGGGGGAAGAGGGGGTAGGAGGGAGGGAGAGGGAAGAAGGGGGGGTAGGAGGGAGGGAGAGGGAAGAAGGGGGGGAGGAGGGAGGGAGAGGGAAGAAGGGGGGGGAGGAGGGAGGGAGAGGGAAGGGGGGGGAGGAGGGAGGGAGAGGG
>NW_028234433.1:614517-617017 GCF_977035675.1 Penaeus japonicus
TATATATTTATATATATATATAATATATATATATATATATATGTATATATATATATATCAATATATATATATAGATTATATATATATATATCTATATATATTTATAAAATATATAATTAATATATATATATACACATATATACATACATATATATATGTAACATACATATCAACATAATCACAGTCGCCTGCATGTACAGCACATGATTATGTGATTAATATCAGTAATGATACAGACAAGCAGGCACTTACACGCACATAAATGGACGAGAAAAAGTCACAGAATCCGCCACCGCACTTGTCAAAGAGGCTTCTATTCGTAAGAAAAACCGTCGGAGAAAAGTATTTCCTTATATTTATATCATATATATATTTCATATCATATATATATTTCATTTCCTCATTTCATTTCCTTTGAGAACTGTGCACATGCTAACTGGGTAGTTTTCCTGTTTCTGCCTATTACCGTTTCTTTCTTTTCCTTTTCTTGCTTTACTTCGTTTCCTTGCGTGTTCACCGTTCTTCACCATATCTTACGTATGTTGTATATATGTTCTTTCTTATATTTTTTCCTCTCTTTATTTTGGAAACTCGATTATTGTAAACCCAAAAATATGCCGCCACGTTGCTGGTGGTGATGGTTTGGAATATCAATAATGGTGTAAGTAATCTATGCATTATTGTACGGTAATCATATAAAATATCATTAATATTAATAGAAATACTTTGATGATAATAATGAGGCTGATGATAATAGTGAGGATAGTGACAACAATGGTAATGATTAGAATAATAATGAAAACAACAATAATGATAATAATAATAATAATACCACTAATAATGAAAAACAAAAAATACAGTTATGATGAAGAGGACTATTATAATGATAATGATAATAATAATGATAATGATAAGAGCAATGATAATGATTACAATGATAATGATAATAATTATAAAAGCAAATAATAATGACGTTAATAAAACGAGGTCGATGACGATAAAGATATCATTAGTAATAGTAATGATAACAAAAGCTATAATAATGAAAATAAATGAGAATCATGACAATGATAATAGTAATAACCCTTATAAAGAAATTAATAGAAAATATAACATTTCATATATCTATATATAATCTTATATATATTAATATATATTATATATATATATATATATATAAAACATATATATATATACATAATTATATATATATATATATATATATATATATATATACATATATATACATGACATATATAGTTAATATAGTGTTTATATATTAATATAATATATATAGAATTATATATATATATATTATATATGGGTATATATATATATATATATATACATATTTATATGTTTATAGCATAAATATTACACACACACACATTTATATATATAGTATATATATATATATATATATAATATAATAATATATATATAGTATCAATATATATGTTTATTACTAACTATAATACACACACACACCCAAAAAAATATTTTTTTTTTATAATATGTGCTTATAATATATAATATATATATATATATATATATATATATATATATAAATATATATAATTCATTATATCCCCACGCTTATATATACACTTTTAATGATGTCACGTTAGAAAAAAACCGTTTAACACGACTCAGTGGCTGAATAAGCTCTGTGAAACAGCAAGACAAACGACTGAGCTGAGATTAAAATACGGATCGCAAGGATAGGCATTTACACACAGTCATAGATAGGACGTTAATTCTTTAGAGTATCGAAACAGGTTCATCACTGTCCCCTGATCTTTATTGTGAATATACTTATTTCATTATATATATTGTATTTTCACCATCATATACCATCACTTTACCTTATAAACATTACTGTATTCATATATGAACATTGTTTGTATATATAGTCACTGTAGTTATCCGTACTTCTTATACTGTATACATATATGTACGACTATCATTATGCCATCACTGTAATTATCCGTAACTTACATATATACTGTATTCATATATAGTATGTACTTGACCAGCGCCTTGTCTCCGTGATTTGTCTTAAACATTGACATCGGCGGATGGAGAACTGGCATTTCCTTCTTTTGTTATCTGTAACTTATATATCGTACTTGTATCTATCTATTTGCAATGTATTCATATAGCACACGGGTGTAGCAGCGATTTGTCCCACGGGTTTCCTTACGGACATTCACACGGCTATGGGAGAAGCTGTGTTCCTCCTTCTGCCGCCCGAAAACTGGGGGACTCCCTGGCGGGCGGTTGTCCGGGTTCGTCACTCCGTCTCACTCATTTCCATGACGTCCAGGGCATGGGTGTAGGGAGGGCCCTGAGGGCGGTGGGAGCGACCCATGCCGCCCTCGATCGCGCCCACGCCGCCCAACACGCCCCTGGAGGTGTTGTTCATCCCCTTGACGGCTACGCTGAGCGCCGCGTAGCTGCCACTCCCGCTGGACCTAAAGGAGACGAAGGAGTTAGAGCT
>NW_028234433.1:624517-627017 GCF_977035675.1 Penaeus japonicus
CGCACACAAACACACATTTATATATATATATATATATATATATATATAGATATATATATATATATATATATATATATATATATATATAATGGTCATGATGATGATGATTATTATTACCATTATCATATTATCATTACTTTTGTTGTTGAGAGAGAGATAGAAGGCAGGGAGAGAGAGAGAGAGAGAGAGAGAGAGAGAGAGAGAGAGAGAGAGAGAGAGAGAGAGAGAGAGAGAGAGAGAGAGAGAGAGAGAGAGAGAGAGAGAGAGAAAGAGATAGAGAGAGAAAAGAGAGTTTGATTAGGATAACAATAATAATAATGATTATAATAACAATAACAATGATATCAAAAACAACAGCAATGATAATAATGATAATTATGATAATAATAAGGACAAAAATGATAATGATAATGATGATTAATTAAACAATGATAACGATGATTAATAAAATAATGATAATAACTACTGTTATCTTTGTTATGACTATCATTATCATCATAAGTATCATTATTGTTGTTGTCTCCATTATTATCATAATTACCATTATCATTATTATCATTATCATATTTTTTAATCATCCTCATTATTATAATTTCTCTTATTATCATGCTTGCTATTATCATTATTATCATTATTACTATTATCACCATTAATATCATTTTATCATTCTGACTATTACTTTTATCATTATGATTATTACCACCATCCTCATTAGTGGCATGATTATCAGTTTAATCATAATCACCATTATCAGTATTATCATAATCATCATAATCATCATAATTATAATAATAAAACATATCCTGCACTATCGAAACACACACCATATCGAACAAACCACAGCCATAAAAACAGCGAGCCAATAACAAGACGCAAAATTAAGACAAGGTGGGATTACAATGATCAAGGTACCTGCGGCAGTAATACCTGGTATGCGTTCCAGGGCGTTGACGTCATGGATCGGGGAGGGCGCGGGTTTCCTGACGGTGGCGTAGTACTGTTCCCTCGCCGCCAGGTTGCTCTTGTTCTCGGCTGCGGAAGTGGCAGAGGAGTCGCCCCCTTCGCCAGCCGGGTTGCCATTCTGACCGTTACCTGGTCCTGTGGAAGGGGAACAGTTTTATGTTTTGCTATTTGGGAATTATGTAGGAATGTCCTTGTCTTCCGCAGACTTTCTCGCCGTTGATTGGTTCTGTGGAAGGGGAACAGTTTTATGTTTTGCTATTTAGGAATTATGTAGGAATGTCCTTGTCTTCCGCAGTCTTTCTCGCCGTTGATTGGTTCTGTGGAAGAGGAATAATAGTCTTATGTTTCTCTAGTTGGATATTATGTGTGAGGGAATGTCTTTGCCTCCCTTAGTATTTCTGTTTGTTGCATGGTCATGTGGCAGAGAGAGGAACGGCATGTCATATTTTCATATATGGGAAATCTATGGGTATATATCTTTGTCTTTTACGGTCATTCTCCGCTGCCTGATCCTGCCAAGGAGGAACAACTTGTCTTATGTTTTGCTATTTGGGAATTATGCATTAACGTTGTAGTTTCAAGTGAGAGCAAGAATGTGTTCGTGACGACTACTCTCTTGCTTGCGCCTTGCACGACAATATTGTTTTCGCTCATGTTTTACCAGAGATTTATATAAGTAACTGGCGAACTGTCCAACATTGTATATAAAGTTCATAATCAACAGATATTTAAAAGGGTCACGACTTCCCTGTAACTCATACACTAGACTATGCCATTGGCCTCCAATACCATTTAAAGCAAGAGAAACATGTTAGTTTCTGGAGTTTGGAAGGGAATTTCATGTTCTGTCGATAACCACACTGTGTCTGAATGTTTCTGCATTTTAAGATATCTGTGATTATCATGTGTTCTTAGAGACCGAAAGTAAAATTCATCAAAAAGACTCCCTGATTAGGAAATATTAATTATTTTCGTTTGAATATAGAACATCTAGGAATCTTATCAATACAAGAGTTACCCATGAAAGTTGTATCACAGAAAACGTCCTTTAGAAAAGAGAAAATGAATAAGTTATGTGTTTAGGGCTAACTATTATATTTCTATGCATCCTTTTTCCCTTATATCTTATTTAAAGATCAACATAGACCAAAGTATACTTAAAAGCAAATAGTGTGTGTATGTGTGTATGTGGGGGGGGGGGGGTACGTATATCCAAACACCAATAAAAATATCTAACAACAAACAACATACTACAGTAAATTCATACAAATGGGTTTCAACATCTCGCTCTTTCTCGTTCTCACTTTTCCTGAGGCACAGAGTGATAGCGATGACGATCGAGACGAGGGCAATGCAGGAGATGATGACAGGGACGATGAAAGCGGGATCCGTAAACACGTCCTCCGCGGCCGTCCCCATACCTCCGGTAGGACCCATTCTCCCTCCGCTGATGGACCCGAGACCTTCCTGTAGGTGATCTGGAGAAGGAAATGTGGATATGAGAAACAGATAAAAGAGAAAATATAAGAATAAGGAA
>NW_028234433.1:634517-637017 GCF_977035675.1 Penaeus japonicus
AAGGAGGAGAGAAAGAGAGAGAGAGAGAGAGAGAGAGAGAGAGAGAGAGAAAGGTAGAAAGGAGGAGAGAGAGAGAGAGAGAGAGAGAGAGAGAGAGAGAGAGAGAGAGAGAGAGAGAGAGAGAGAGAGAGAGAGAGAGAGAGAGAGAGAGAGAGAGAGAGAGAGAGAGAGAGAGAAAGAGAGAGACAGAGAGAGAGACAGAAACAGAGAGAGAAAGAGAGAGAGAGAGAAATTGAGATAGAAAGATCGAAAGAGAGATAAAAATTGAGATAGAAAGATCGAAATACAGATAGAAATTAAGAAAGAAAGAAAGAAAGATCGAAATACAGATAGAAATTAAGAAAGAAAGAAAGAAAGATCAAAACAGACAGACATAGAGAAACAGAGAGGCAAATAGAGAGAGGGACAAAAAACAATACAGGAAACATATATACAAAAACAAACAAAGACATCATGAAAAGTGTCTCAACATACTAGGACCACTGATGTTGCCATGCCGAGGGTTTCAGACTAGAATATTGAGCTTATGGTTGCTAGGAAATGTCTGTTCACGATTTAGCCATATATAACCATGTCTTTACCTGTATTTCATATAAATCTATATATCTATCTACCTACCTATTTAGTAATCAGAACCTATCTTTCTATCTATCTGTCTATCCGATTATTATACGTCGGACTGCCTGTCTAGTGATCTCCCTACCTCTCTAATCACTTATCTATCTTTTCATAAAGATCTATGTCTTTGTACGAGAATGTATATACATATAGATAAACGAACATCATATATAATCAAAATCCATATATTACATAACGTTTTCCCGTTTTTGTTCCAGACTAGAATGAGATAAAGCGGGTAGCATCTGGCCACTAATCTACTAATCACTAATCTAATCACTAATCACTAATCTAATACTAATCACTAATCTACTAATCACTAATCTACTAATCACCAATCTACTAATCACTAATCCAATTCCTTATCACTAATCTAATACTAATCTAATACTAATCACTAATCTGATACTAATCACTAATCTAATACTAATCACTAATCTAATACTAATCACTAATCTAATATTAATCACTAATCTAATACTAATCACTAATCTTATACAAATCACTAATCTCCTAATCACGAATCACCTCATCGAAACGACAAAAAAATAATCCTTCTCATCCTTCAATCCTACTCGTTTACCTGAGGCGGGAGAATCCTCCTGATGGGATCTCTCGCGGGCGGTGCTCTCCTGTAGAGGATATACTTGGTCACGGTGCCGTGGGCGCGTTCGGGGGCCGCCCACGCTACGATCGCGCTGTTCCCGCCGTTGACCACCACTTTGACCGCTCTCGGAGCTTGGGGCACTGTGGGTGGGGGTGGAGGGGTTGGTGGGTGGTTTGAGAGAGGTTTATATGTATAGATATTTTATATGTATATATTTCATATGTATAGATACACATGGGCATTGAGTTCACATGCACGCGCAGATATTTCCACATAGAGATAGATACACGCACAGGTAGGTGTGCACATACAGGTACTCATACACCTATGTGTATATATGGGTATAGATAAATATGGGAGACTTTTAGATATAGGTGGGGATATAGATATGAGATATAAGTATATGCATGTAAAAACACACATATGTATGCATACGCACAAATACAAACAGACGTACACACAAACACACACACACACACACACACACACACACACACACACACACACACACACACACACACACACATATATAAATATATATATATATATATATATATATATATATATATATATATATATGTATATATATATATATATATATATATATATATATATATATATATATATGTACGTATGTATATGAATATATATATATATATATATATATATATATATATATATATATATATATATATATATATATATGTATGTATATATGTATATATGTGTGTGTGTGTATGTGTGTATGTATAACTGCAAACACACACAGATATATAAACACAAGCAAAAGCAACCATGCACATAATCACAAACACACACGCATACATAAACACAAGTAGAAGCCCACAAACACGTATTCACAAACACACACATAGCTATAACCCCCCCTCCCCCCCCCCCCACACACACAAACAAATCTTACCATCTTCTTCCGTGGCGCAAACGACGGCCTGCGATGACACGCCGACGCCAGCTCTCGTCGCCGCCGCCACCGTCACGGAATAGTTAGTGTAGCGTTCGAGGTCGCCGACTGTCGCGCTCTGGCCGTTGACGATGCGGGACTCGCCGGCGGGGAGGCCTGGGAGGAGGGGGAGGGAGGGGGACGGGGAAGGGTGAGGTGAATTTAGTTAATGTTCTTGATAAAGTTTCTGAATACATACTCCTATACGCGTACATATATACTTGTATAATAATATGGATTTATACACACACACACACACACATATATATATATATACATATATATATATATATATATATATATATATATATATA
>NW_028234433.1:669517-672017 GCF_977035675.1 Penaeus japonicus
TGATAATGACAGTAATGATAACATTTATGATATCAACAATAAGGTCAATAACAATGACAACAACAACAACGACAGCAATAGTAATAATAGAAATAGATAATAGAAATAATGATGAAAACAATAAGAATGACATACATAGTTATGATAATAATAATAACAATTAAGATCATAACAATGATGATAGTAACAATAGTGATCACAATAATGAAAGTAATAGAAATGATAACGTTGACAATGATAAAGACATCGATGATAATAATAGCACAAAAAATAAATCTCTCTCTCTCTCTCTCTCTCTCTCTCTCTCTTTCTTTCTTCCTCTCTTCCTCTCTCTCTCTCTCTCTCTCTCTCCCTCTCTCTCTCTCTCTCTCTCTTTCCCTCTCTCTTTCCCTCTCTCTCTCTCTCTCTCTCTCTCTCTCTCTCTCTCTCTCTCTCTCTCTCTCTCTCTCTCTCTCCTCTCTCTCCTCTCTCTTCTCTCTCTCTCTCTCTCTCTCTCTCTCTCTCTCTCTCTCTCTCTCTCTCTCTCTCTCTCTCTCTCTCTCTCTCTCTCTCTCTCTCTCTCTATCTCTCTCTCTCCATCTATCTATCTATCTATCTCTCTCTTTCTCTCAAATCTCTACCAGTAGGAAACGGGACATCCCCTGTTCACATATCTTTCCAACTTCGGACTTCGCTTCGAAGCAAGATGGCACCTGCTATTGCGATCTTGTCTTCCGAGTTTGTTTTTCTTCTCTTATTTCCGTTTGTGTTTCTCAACGGAGGAAGAGGAAAGATTTTGGCTATTTATTTTGTTGTTCTTTAGGTCTGATGTTTTTTTTGTTTTTTTTTTTGTGCGTGCTGTTTTTAATTTTGTTTTGTTTTTTCTTCTGTTTTTTCATTGTTGTTGCTATTATTATTATTGCTATTATCATCATTATTATACTAATTATCATAATTATCAGAATCATTACCGTTGTTATTATCATTGTTATTATGACCATTATTATTTATATTATCATTATCATTATCAGTATCTTTACTACGACTACTATTAGTATATATTTTGTTGTTGCTATCATTATCATCATTATCATTATTATCATTATAATTTTTATTATTATCATTATCATCATTATCATCATCATAATAACCATTATCATTATTAGAATTGTTATCTTTATTATCATTAATATTATCAACACCATTGATAAATCTATTAATATCACTATATCCTATAATTCTTATTGTCAGATTTTAACTATTATCATTATCGGAATCCGTATTGTTTTGTTTATCACCATCATAAGTAACAATTATTATCATCATTATTAGCATTATCATTACTACTACATCATTAGTATCATTATCATCATTATCTAACATTCAAATCTAAGGATACCATTTAATAGCATTTAACATTTAAGGATACCATTTAACATTTAAAGATACCATTTAACATTTAAGGATACCATTTAACATTTAAGGATACCATTTAACATTTAAGCCTTCTGATTAATATTGATAAAAGCCATCTTTATTTTTTTCAACATCAACGTAAGAATATAAATCATATTACTGGTAATGTTTTCCGTAATCGAGACAAAGGAAGATGAATATAATAAAATAGAGTGAAAAAAACGAGACGATAAAACCAGTACAAAGCGAGAGCAGAAAAAAAAAGAATGGAATAAGACAGAAAGATAGGAAATATTCATTCATATTTCAATGGTCTCTTTTTCGTGGTCTCTTTTTCCTATAATATTCCTGCTGTCTCATTTATCATTTTCACACAAGCGTCTTTTATATATCAGTTTAATGTCTGGTATTTTGAAAAAAAAAGAAAAAAAAGAGTTGCTGGTTATATTCCTTTCTTTTTCATTCCTTTTTTTCTTCTTCTTCTTTCCTTTTTTTTCTTTTTTTCTTTTTTCTTTTCATTGCGTCGGTCTTTTTGAAATTGATATCCTGTTGTCGATTCTTTACTATCATTATGAGAGTGTGTTTTATATACGTATATTTTTTAATTATTGTTATTGTTTTTTTCTTTGTTAATCTCTTTGGAAACCTTTTATACTGATGATTCTTCTGTCTGCCTTTTTGGTATATATTTCTTTATTATGGGAGGTTGAGAATAAATATGTATATAGATAGATTAGATTGATAGATAGATGGATGGAACTATCGATAGATAGATATAGAAAGAGATCATAAATAGATGGATGGATGGATCAATAGATCGATAAATAGATTAATTAATTGTTTGATAGATCGATATATTAATTGACTATTTGATAGATAGATAGATAGATTAATATGTGTGTGTGCAATATTATGTTTGTATATATCTATGTTTATTCCCTTCTTCATTCTGTTTCTCTCTTTTCAGTATTTTTTTTTTCAAGTTTATGATCCGTATTTGCATATTCGGTCACCACGAGTAAAGTTCTGCAGTAAAGTTTGAAAGTTCAGTATCTCGCATACCTTATATATTTGGAATCCGCATGATATATCGTGTTCAGGAAAG
>NW_028234433.1:677017-712017 GCF_977035675.1 Penaeus japonicus
ATATATATGCATATACATATATATAAATATATATATATATATATAAATATATATATATAAATAAATATATACATATAAATATATATATATACATTATATATACATAATATATAATAAATATATATATATATATATATATATATAAATATAATATAATGTATATATATATATATATCTATATAATATATATATCTATATACAATATATATATATATAAATAAAATATATAAATATCTAAAAATATGTATATAGATATATATATTATAAATATATAAATATATCGAAAAATCCAATATATAGAAAAAAAACAAAAAAAACAGAACGTCGTCATAGCAGCTCACGTGCAAACATAACAAGATATATACCGTAGTATTTATATATATAGATATATATATATACCCACACTAATTACAAAAAAACAAGCCAGAACACAAACACACACACTCTAAAGAGCATACACACAAACACGACACACACACCACACACACACAAAACCAAACACAAAGTACAGCACAAATAGCACGACACACTACACACACAAACACAGCACACACACTCACAAAGCACACACAAACACACACTAAACAACACACAAACCCACACACACAACCAAGACACTGAAACACACACACACACAGCACTACGGACTACACACCCACCCACACACCAAAACACACACGACACACTCATCAAACACACTCACACACACGATATATATATATATTATAGATATGATATATATATATATATAGTATATGATATATATATAGATACATATATATAAATATAGATAGATATTATATCTATTATATATATATATATATATATATATACACACAAACGACACAACCACGAAACACTCACTCACACATACACACACACACACACATACATACACGACACACAGCACCCACACACACCCTCGAAACACCCACACACAGACACACACACACACACTGACACACACTACAACACATACATACTCCATACACATATATATACTCTACACCCAAAACCCCCCTCCCTACCTCCACCCCTCAAAAACAACCCCTCCAACCGATTAACTTTACAACCACCGGAAACAGTCCCGCCCTCCCCTTACCTGCAACTCTAAACAATAAATAACCCCACGCATTAGCCCCGTACCCTCTCCTACCCCAGGTCTAAAACAGTGCGGCTGATATCCCCTTGAAGATTTTTAATAATAACCATCACACCAACATACACAGACAACTCCCACAACCCCTAAATATCACAAATACACCAAAGTTATGCATGGTATATTGTAGCTGTCATTTCGGATTTATAGTGTAGTTTTATTTTTTTAATGGATGTTTAGTTTCGCAGGATTTGTTTTGGTTTTATGTATGGGTTCCGGGTCAAGGATCATTTTGAGTATGAGTTACTGTATTATTCGTAAGCGTGCCCATTACTTTAGGTTGATTGGAGTAGCCTTTAGGAGGAAAGGGTATATCGCATTTTAATTTTGATAATGCACTGGTTGACTGAGTGAGGTGAGGTGTATGAGGAAACGGGTGTCGTATTTGTATAGGAGGATGTAAGGGAAGGATACTTTTATGTGTGGTATAGATTTGAAAAGGTAGTGTTGCATATCATGAAGATGGAGTTGGATGGTATATAGGAGTAGTTATAAGAGGAAGAAGAATGAAGAAGAATATGAATATAAGAAATTATATAAAGAAGATTTTGAATAGACATACTCCTCCCTTGAAAAATATGAAAAATTTGAATACAGAAATCAAAATGCCATATGTTGATAAGCATTTAAAACAAAAATAACGATGATATGAAATAATGTTAACGACGATGATAAGGATGATGAGGATAAGAATAATGATAACGATAAGGATGGAAATAACATTGGTAGTGATAATGCTAATGACAGGGACAAAAAATATACAAAAAATGATAATGTTATGAGTGACATTGATAATTTAATGATGGCAATAACAATAGCAATGAATAACAAAGTCAATATCAATGATAAAGACACTAATAATAATGATACATATGACAGGAACAGTTGTTGCAATGATTGTAATGATAAAAGCAATAACATAGCATCAATAAAAGTTAGAAATGATATTCTGAAACCTAGTTTGCAATAGAACATCAAACTTTGTCTATTCTAGAGATCCGCAACTACAAAATACAAAAGATTGCAAAGCCCTGTCCGTGCAACGAACATACCCGTTCAATTATAGTCTTGCATAACCGACTTCTTTTCCCAATTTTTTTCCTCTAACTCAGAGTCAATTATACGACAGTCATTATTGAATGTGCACCTGCCGGGTGATTAATGCTTAATAGCCCTCTATCATTGTCAATTGAATGAAAAAAAAAGAAAAATCCTGGGCACTTAGACTGAACTGTACAGGGGAGAGATTACAAGTGTCAGTACGTGTCTGTCTGTTGATAAAAGGGTAAAGGGTTGGACAGCGAGAAAGGATCGTGTAATGTTATTGACGTTGAACTGAATGAGGCTTTTATCTTTTGTAATTGGCTGGTTGTACTATTGATCAATTAGTGTACAGGTTCTCTTATCTTTGTTGAAAAAAAAAAGAATTTGTAGTCACATAAGGAAAGAAGATAAAGGGTGTGAGGTGTAGGTCTGTTATAATCGGCTTGTTGTGCTGTTGTTGAGTGAACGGGTTCTGTTGTCATTGTGAAAAGAAATGAATTTGTTACACCACGAAATAAATATATATTTATATATATAAAATATATTAATATATATGTAGAATATATATATATATATATAATATATATATCTAAATATAATTATACAAATATATCTCTAAATATATATAAATCAATATAAATTATCAATACATATATATATAATCTCTATATATATATATATTAAATTAAATATATATACATCTATATATATATATATAATATAAATTAATGATATATATATAAAAAATAAATATATATATATTAGTATATATATATATATAACATACATGTATACGTATGTGTATGTCTATTAAGCCTTAGATTTCAAAGTTTTATCTCTCACTATATCTCACTCTCTCTCTCTTTCTTTTTTTTCTCTCTTTCTGTGTCCGCTTTTGTCTATCTACGGATCTGACTAGATCTCGTTCTATCTGTCTCTCGTTTGTTTATCTATTCGTCTGTCCATCATCTCTTGAGTCTATTCTGTCTATTTCTTTATTTATTTGTCTATATGACTCTCTTTCTCACTCACACACATACACACATACACACTCTCTCCCTCTTTATTCCATTCCCTCTCCCTTTTTCCTCCCTCCTCCCCTCTCCCTCCCTGTAACATCCCCACCCCCCACCCTACACACACACCCTCTTCCCCCTCCACATCCCTCCCTCCACGCCCATAAGCCACGACCTCGAACCAGGCCAAAGAGCAGGTCAGCGAGTGTGACTGACAAGGGTAGTTATTCCGTCGCGCTGTGTGGTTCGCGGGGTCATTTTCCTTCGGAGGAAACAACTCGGCATCTGGCTTGGACGGAGACGAGCCGGGCTGCTGTCGCCATGGGCTGGCTTTTCGTCCTTAGTGTGGGTTGTTATTGTGGGTTGGATATTCTGTGGGTTTCAATTGGTCTGTTTAAAGTTCTATAAAGAATACACACATGTCTGTATCTATCTATAGGTCTATCCATGTGTATATATGTGTGTATATCTATCTATCTATCTATCTATCTATCTATCTATATATATATATATATATATATATATATATATATATATATATATATATATATACATAGGTTGTGGGTGTGTGTGGGTGTGTGTGGGTGGATATATATATATATATATTTTATATATATACTTGATATTTATATATATAATTTATATATTAAGACAATTGACATACATACAGATAGATATATGTATATACATAAATTCGTATATATATATATATACATATATACATAATATATATATAATAATAATATATTTAGTAAATCTATAATATATACATATAACATCTATACATACTACATATAGTATGAATATAATATATTTTATATATATATAAGATATATTATAATATATATTAATATATAGTATATATGTATGTAATTATGTATGTATGTAGTAAAGTATGTATGTATCTCGCTCTTTCTCTCTCTCTCTCTCTATCTCTCTCTCTCCTCTCTCTCTCCTCTCCTCATCTCTCTCTATATATATAGATATATATATCTATATATATATATATATAAAATATATATATAATAATATATATATATATATACTACATATATATAATATATTATAATATATATATAATATATAATATAGGTAAATACATATATATATATATAAATATAAATATTTATATATATATATAATATATAATATATATATATATATATAACGGAGAGAGAGAGATAAATAATAGATAGACCGATAGATAGATAGAAGATGCATAAATTAGATATATATATATATATATATATATATATATATAAATAATATAATATGAACAATCAGTATAATATAACACTATAAAATACATAAGGTGAGTGGTGTGAGTGTGGTGTGTGAGATGAGTGTGTTATTACAAGGCTATATACATATATCAATATATAAATATCTAAATATATAAGCAATCAATATAAATATACTATATAAATATATATTTTTAACATATATAAAGATCATATTTATAAATATATAATATAAAACTATATATATAAATAAATAAAGATAAACCCTATAAAGAGAGAGAGAGATAAATAGATAGATAGACAGATAGATAGATAGATAGATGCATACATGTATATATATATATATATATATATATATATATATATATATATATATATATATATACATATGTGTGTGTGTGTGTGTGTGTGTGTGTGTGTGTGTGTGTGTGTGTGTGTGTATGTACACACAAACACATTTTTGCGTGCATGTGTGTAACTGTACACATTCACGTACATAAATTCATTTGTCTACCATCATGGTAGTTTCAAATTAGCATTCGATATTTTGAAATATTCATTTTGAAAGCTTGTTATTTGATGAAAGAGCTATATTGGTATCGTTGAAACAGAAAATAATTTCCTACAAATTACTGAGGCGAATATCAATATTCTTATATCTTTTTGTTATGCCTTGACAATAGAAAAGCCGTTTTGCATAGTATTGGTTGAATTATTGTTTCTACATCCATTATATATATGCATACACACACACACACACACACACACACACACACACACACACACACACACATATAATAAATAGATGATATAATATATCTATAATATATAATATATAGTATATATATATTTGTATATATATATATAGTAACATATCTATATATATATATATATAGTTATAGAAAATATATATATATATATAGATATATTATAGATGTAAAATATAAATATATATAATATAAATATATCTATATATAGATAATATAAAGATATAATATATTTATGTATATACACACACACACTCATATATATATATAATATATATAGATATATATTATATGCATCATATATATTATACATATATATATATAATATATATCTATATATATATATATATATATATATAAATATATATATATTCATCATATATATAATATCTATCAAAATATAAATAAATATATATATAATATATATATATATATATATATACAGCATATATATATATATATATATCACTCTCGTAGTCTTAGCTAAATCACGCACTACCTTTGACTTCCTCTATATCTACACGTTATACTCTACTATAGTTCATGCTACTGACACTCAATATATTCTCTACCGATATACTCTGCTCGCTCTTCTTGACTACATGCTCTCTTGAGTCACACTCTCTAAGCTTTCTCAACTCGCTTTCGACTTACACACGTTCTCTTACTGCCTCATGAACGTCTCTCTTGAGCCTCTCTACTCACACTTCACCTTCTTCACTGCATATCGCTCTCTACATACTCTTACCAAGTCTGATCACTCTCACATCTCTCTGACTCTCTCTAACATCACTCTTTATTCATCTGTTTTCACATATCTCAGGTCTCCAGGTCACCTGACTCCCACCACTCACACACACTACTGCCTACATCGTTCCCTCCGGCGCATACCTCCTATCGGTTCTCTGTACACGACTCTCTATGACTCTCGCTACAACGTATTCTCATACAGGAGACTTCTGAGTCGCTACTTCTATTCATCTATCTATATATAACCTATCTATACGAGACTCCTACTGAATACAAAGGGCGTACCACTACTACTTCACCTCACAATCCACTCCACGCTCTATTATGTCTTGGACCTACATTCATCCTCGCTCTCATACTATCTACGTACTGTTCTACACATATCTGAGTCACGGCTTCATCATCTCAAGGTCGCTTAAGGTCTTACGCCTCTATTTCATCTCTATAACGCGCCTCAGTCATCGCATCACTTTACTAGCTCTTGTCCATCTTCAATTATCTTCTCTCTGCTCTCTATTCAGCTCTCATCATACGTCTAGTCGAGCTTCTTTATGCTTCTCACGTCTCGTCTACAGTTCTGATTCGCGTCTCTCTGCAGGTGTTCTCCACAGGAGATTACCCTGTCGTCCAACATCAAATCTACATGCATATATATATTATCTCATAAAATATTCTGCTCATTACCTACTTCGTATACTCTCTAATATACTCTGTATTCGCTTACTACTAAGTTCAACTAAGGTCTCTGTATCCAACTTGTGCGAATATGATTCATTCGAGCTATATCTCTCTCTCTAATGTCAGAGTCTCTCTAAGGGCTGAGATTCTCCTCTTCATTGCGCTACTATATTACTATTCATACCCAGTCTTCCTATATCGTTACCACATCACGCTACTTCCATTATTTCATCGCTCGACTCTATATCTATCAGTCGGTCAGACTTCGATTCATTTCTCACTCTTCGCTTATACACTTCATCTATGTTTGATGTTGAGCTCGTAGCGTGCTTGCTCACTGTCTATCTTGTGCTTGCTCTAGGCTTCGCTTGCTGTGTATCTATTCTGTGTTCTTATGTCGTGTCACTCTCTAGTACTACCACTCTCGATCTATATTATATCTCTATCTATACAGGTTCACTTCAAGTTACCACTGAGAGACCGAGACCACTATACTATCACTGCTTACTCATCACGCTCTCTAGTTCTAGTTCACCTACTCTATCTCTTGAGAGCTATATACGTACCTTCAGAGTCCTGTATATCGACATTACTCTATCGCTAACATCTATATCTGCGTACTTCTCTTACAGGAGATATACTGTCATTCATCTATATTTACATCGCTACATTATGTATATGTCTCTGCATAATCATCACTCTTCTCAGTATGCTCTCAGCCATCACTTCGTCCAACAAGTATCACAGCTCACTTACTACATATCTAATATATTATATGAATGCTCATATATAAGTCTATGATACAGATTAGCGTAGATAAATAGACTTACATTACTATTACATACTAATTGGAGATGTATAGTAGAGACATAGATATAAGTGAGAACTTATAAGATATATATACTTTGGCTAGCATTTCTGAGATGAGCGGAACAATTAAGTCTTAGGTAGGGTATAGATATGATGTACAATATATTCACGGAAGGATATTTACATGATAGTGTATGAGGTTTAAGCGATATTTTCAACACGTTAAGATTCAGTCTTATAACAAATTTACATGAACCAACATATAGAGGATTTCGGAGTTAAGAGTAGTATAAGACTTTTACAGGATGACGATCACTGTGTGTGCTTTTAGAATATATCTGTTGATGACACATGTGGTCACTGAACATATATAACATAGAGATACAGATATTACAGTGAGATATATATATGTGTGCAGGACATGAGTAGACATAGTATTATCTTGTAGATTGAGAAGGCACTGCAACAGTTACGTACAGACAGGAGTACAGATAGAGCACGTCTACATATACTGACATCTATCATTTTATACAGGCGTGATGCGGGGGAGTTACTCAGTGGATTCAGCGTTCACAGAATGTTAGGTGGTATGACGTGATCTAGCAGTAATAAACATCGGATGTCACACGAAAGACTGTACTAAGATCGACTCAAATAACAGACAACAGAATCTGGTGCAGCGAAAGAACTCTATAGGATTATTGAATTTAGACAGAGTCAGTGGACAGCAAGTGGACGTAGTCTTGTTGTAAGAGCGAGCATTGTTTAGTGTGGATATGTTGTTAGATATGTGAGGTACAAGAACTATTAGAGTGGATGGGAGGATATGCATTGAATCATATAACACATTATTCTTACTAATTAACACTTAGAGTTAAGGGCACATGATGGTGTCACAGGGGGGAGACACAGCAGGTAGGGACACAGGATGGAAGGCGACACAGTGGAGGTGGTAATAGGGACACATAGACAGGTGTTGAGTGATACAGGGGATCATGAGACTGTGGGCGACACAGGTAACGCGAGAGCCAGTGATACATGGATGGATATATAAGGAGATAGAGAGGAGTAGAGAGTGGGGAGGGGAAGAGGACAATACAGAGGAAATCACATTAGGGATAGGAACAGAGATGAGGTGAGTCACTACAATGGTTCTTAGTTGTGATTTTTGTTGGGTTGTGGCAGAGGGAGGGTATATCATGATGAGAAGTTTCATACACTTTTACATTATAGACTGACTTTATGTAGGGAGTAAGTACAGCACTATGATGAAATGGGAAGAGATGAAATGTAGAGAGAGTGGGAGGGAGAGAGGTGGGAGTACAAGATGGGGGGTGGGATAGAGGGCAAAAGTGACAGTATCAATGACTACTGTATAGAATAAGAGTGATAGGATAGAGTTGGTATACAGTATACGACACAAGTGACATGAACTTTAGGAACATCTACAGGAGGTTGAAGAGAGGTTTGGAATGGGTGATGAGTGGTATGGTTTAACGTTATAGTAGACGGTAGCATTAGACAGTATAGAAGGACATAGTAGAACACAGCGACATCACTATGCAACTGACTTAGGAACACAGGTGAGACTCTGAGTGGGAAGATTTAGTATATGACATTCGTATGATAAGACATACATGGCTTGATGATAACATACTGGACGTAAGAGAGTGTGAGATTGGTGACAGAACAGATATGTGTGGTCAGAACAGTATGAGGAGTGGCACAGTTATATATGTACTTTGAGTGATAGGTCATGAAGGTAAGCGACTGAGTCGTGAGTACAGATACAAATCGTAGATACAAACACAGCACAGTAGAGCTGAGAGTGGGAGGACAATCTAGATAAATATTAGACAGGACACACTAAACTTGACAGAACCTCAATCTTAACACATCAGATTGAGTAGACAACAGAGAGCGTCAGAAGAGGGAGAGATGAGATAGGGTGGGAGATTGGTGAGCAGAAGATACACACAATGAGGTGAGAGGGGAGGGGAGAGAGATGATGCGAATAGTTGGGAGTGAACTATGTGTGAGTGTTTGGTGTTTGAGTGTCGATTGTCTGGAGTAACAGAGAATACAGGAGTGGACACAGCATGTGAGAGACACAGAGTTGGTCATTGTTATACTGTGGGGAGATTTGGGACCAGTAGAGACACAGAGAAATTTTGTGTGTGACTGATACTGGCAAGAGTGTGAGGTATTCTATGGGAACAGTGAAGTCTAAAAGGATGTCTGAACTGGTACAGGAGGTATCAGGTGGGAGGCAGAGGACGTTTCGCGAGACAGGGAGTAGTGGAGAGAGCAGATGTTAACGTGGTATGGCGAGCGACAGAGTGGAGTTGCATATGATAAGCGAGCGAGATAAATGAGAGAGCGGCAGATGGGAGGACAGGACAAGTAGGGAGGGAGAGAGGTATTAATACAGTGGACACACATAAATGTATAGACGAACATCAGATAGGGAGAGGAGGTGGTTTAAGCATACAGAACTGTGTTTGAGCAGTCTATTGGATGAAGGGGAAGAGAGAAGAATGTGTGATTAATATTAATAATTGGAAGACAAGTGAGGAACATCAGAGGCGGCACACAAAGTGAGGACAAACTGAGATGCAAGAACATTCTGTAAGAGTGTACAGAGATACAGCATAAGTATGACTGGATTGTACATGACTGCGTACAGAGTGAGGAGCAGCGGGGGGTGCAATGGTACATTAAATACACAGACGAGTTGGAGTGAGAGCGCATGAGGCAAACATATTGATTGGAGAACTGATGAGTTGGGAGACACATGATGCACACGATGATACATTAAGATAGTCGGTCTTGAAGGATATCGAGTGCACATAGAACAAAGTAGTGTGAGATCGTGTAGTGTAGAGTCACAGGGACATGATCTGTATAGACAATCATAGTGTACACTGTGTTTGTAGGGGGGAGAGGTCATACTAGGACGAGAGGACAGAGATTTGTTTGATGCGTGCGATGAGAGTCGACATATCACTAAGTATCAGGTGCTGTGTTTGCGGAGGCAGAGACACTACGAACACACAGGTGGGCAAGTGAGGTCAGGACAGTGTTCTCGACACACAGTGGGCAGTACATGTATAGACACAGAAGCAGAGGACAAGACAGTAGTGTACGGGTACGTAGGTACTTATAGAGAGTGACTTTAAGATCTTGTAACATGAGCATGCGTCACGGGTAGACAGACTGTATTAGACACAAATGCGAGTACAGTGGAACTGTTTGAGCGATTAGAAGATTATTGTACACAGGGAGTGATCAACAGAGAGTTCGAGGACAGATCACGGATCTTAGGAGACTGTCTGGGTTAGATCTGTGATCTTAGTCAGGACAGGGAACTGATTACATTGAGTCAGACATGTAAGTTCTGGTATCAGTGGGGTAGACAGTTACATGCGAGGTCTGGTAGTGAACAGTTGGGAGTATCAAGGGAGTCTGTCATACTAAATGAGTATATAGTTATGGCATGTACAGTGATATAAATAGATGGATCTGTGACATTACTTGAGTCAGAAGGGAGAGAGAGAGAGGTGGGACAGACGTTTGTATAATGGTAAGAGATGAGAGGTCAGGATAGAGGGAGGTACATGGTGTTGACATCTGACGTCATGGTTATATGTAGGTATGAATACATAGTACTCTGTGTGGACAGTGGAGAGATTCACAGGTACAGTGGTGAAGATAGGACAGGTGACACATGTGGCGGTACAGACAATGTGAGTGTATATAGTAGAGAGTAGATTTAGGACAATTTTATAGTTGTTGTGTCATAGGCGGACCTAGACTCTAGTTGAAGACGGACATTTAGGGAGGGGAACAGTACGTTTTGAGCGGTATTCACGAACACGTTCTAGGTTGTAGATGCATAGACTATCAGTAGCAGATCAAGAGGAGTTAAACTGGAGTCTAGCAGACAGATTGGGAGTGGTCACACTGTGAGATAGGACAGAGGGAAGCAGATCAGACACACACATAGACACAATGAGGGGATACAGATGACATTAGCGCATGTAGTACTGTCATTGTGTCTGGGCAAGGGCAGAGTGATACATCTATATACTATCTCTAGACGAGAGCATGTCTCTTTCAGATAGAGACATAGGTAAGTCATTGTAGAGTCACTCGTGTGGAGGCATGAATAGTGGGCGAGTTAGACATGAATATACAAGTTTATTATGTAGATGTCAGTACACACGACTTGTTTGCAGGGATATCAGGAGTGTGGATGGGTATGCAGGACACATGAGACATTAGGAGTTTTTTACTATTTTAATAATACTATCACAGAGTTGTTAGAAAAGACGTGCAGGTAGACGTGGTGAGATACGACAGTGAGTGAGACAGTTCAGAGAAGATGGATTGACGTGTTGTGAGTATACATATGTACAGTAGTGAGTGACACACAGAGACACAGATGAAAGTATGATAGGACTGTATTATAAGGTATGTCGACATTTAGTGGAGAAGTGCACATCGACAAGTTACTCAGTCATTATAGACTGTCACTGATGTTATAGTATATTTATTAGTTGTTCTTGGGTCTGGAGCATGAACAACAAGACAGATCAGATCATAAGGTGATACTGAATGATCAATAAGTGTAGCTGCGCGCAACAGTGTAACATGACGTTCTGTTTACAACAGTGGTTATGTAGAGAGAGGAGAGAGGGCAACAACTCATTGAGAGAGTGTGCATTCATGTTTAGATAGAGCGTCAGATAATATGAAAAGAGAGAGTGTCAAAGATGAGACGAATCAAACACATACATGCGTGGCGAGGGAGAGAGATCTATCTACAATAGACTTGATGAAGGGCAGGATTATCACAACCGACAACTGTCGATACGACAAAGAGACAGTAATGGCGAACACACCTTACTTTTTGAGACAGAGGGACAGACATTTATTGTAAGGAGACAGTAGAACACATACAACTAATGAAAAGACAGGACAGATACGAATCAGTGTGATTGCACTAGAGAATAGTGTGACAACGCAGAACATGTCAGAATTAGAGGCACACACAGATGACTAGAGGGGAGTTGAGAGATAGTGGCGGGAAGAGATAAAGGAAGAAGAGAGATAGTTGATGAGGGAGAGGCAGAGAGAGAGAGTGGGAGGGAGAGGGAGGGGAGAGATGGGAGTGATAGAGAGGGAGAGATAGAGAGAGATGAGTTGTGGGTGGAGAGAAGAGGGAGAGAGAGAGAGGAGGAGAGAGAGAGTGGTGGGGAGGGAGAGAGGAAGGAGATAGTAAGGAAGAGAGAGAGTTATGATAGGTGGGATGGAGAGAGAGAGAAACGAGATGAGAGAGAGTGGGAGGGAGAGAGATTGGGGAGTAGTGGGACACGGGAGAGAGAATGTAGGAGATAGAGAGAGATTGGTAGGTAGGAGATAAGTGGGAAGTGGAGGTCATAGAGAGTGAGAGAAGATAGAGAGGTGGAGGAGAGTGAGAGTGGGAGAGGGGGATGGAGAGATAGTAAGAGAGAGATAGAGTGGGATGGTAGAGAGAGGAAGAGATACGAGAGAGTGGAGGGAGAGAGAGGAGATTATAGAGAGAGGAGGAGAGAGTGGGAGTATAGAGGAGAAGGATATAGAGGAGAGAGTGGAGGAATAGAGAAGGAGAGAGAAGGAGAGGTAAGATAATGAGGATAGAGACAAGAGGGAGATAGGAGGGAGTAGAGGGATAGAAGAGAGGAGATGTGGGAGGGAAGAGAGGTATAGGAGAGTAGAGTGGGAGGGAGAGAGATGGAGAGAGAGAGAGGGAGAGAGGTGGACAGGTAGATACGGGGGAGAGAGAGAGATTAGAGTGGGGGGAGAGAGAGAGTGTAGAGTGGGGAGGGGAGAGATAGGGGAAATAGAGAGAGGAGTGGTGAGGGAGAGAGGAGTGGGATGTGGGAGTATATTTAATGATGAGAGAAGAGAGATAATGGGGAGGGAGAGAAGGGGATGTTGAAATGATTATAGAAGAGAATAGAGTGGTATGTTGGGAGGTAAGATATAAGAGGGATATTGGTATGGAGCGATATGATAGATACGAGATAGTGTATTGGGAGATTATCTTTTAAGAGAGATATAATGGGAATATTAGGTTTATAGATTATATAATTGATATATAGATATATTGTAGGTAAGGATATAATGATAGAGTTGTGTATCGGAAAGGAGGAAGATAGAAGGATATATAGAGGAGATAGTGTGATGGAGATATAGGGGATTAGAGATAGATAGAGATAGATATATAGGTCGTAAGATATTCAGATGATATAGAAGAGATATTATGGTTATCAATGTTAAGATAGACTTGATTCGAGTGTGATAGATTTTTATGTAGATATATTGGTGAGATTGTATGTAGATATTTGAGAGAGGTGTGAAGATTGGTAGGGTGAGATATATTGAGAGATAGAGATATTGTAGATTGGTTTGTAGATATAATATATATAGATAGATATGGTAAGTGGGATGTAGAAGATAAGGATTATTATAGATATATAGTTAATGTAGAGATATTGTATAGTGGAGGTAAGAGAGGAGAGATAGATATGAGTATGATGTAGAGAGATTGTTAGTAGTTGTAATGGAGAGAGTAGGGAGATATAGAGAGAAATTGTTAGTCCGATCTCCTGCTCTCTCGCTCTTCTAGTATGTCGGCTCTATTGTCTATCTTGAGTGGCGTCTTCTCTATAGGTCGTCGCTATCTTTCTCTTCCTCTCTCGCCCGCTCTCTAGGTCTCAGGTCTTTCGCTCTCTTACTCTCTCGCTCGTCATACTTTGTCGCTCTCTAGTTGCTGTCGCTCCTCTGCTCTTCGTCGCCTCCTAGTTTGCTGTCGCACGCATCTAGTTCTGTCGCTCTCTCTTGAGTCACTAGGTCCTGCTCGCTCTCCGTTGCGCTCTCGCTTCATCTAGTTCTGGCGCTCTCTAGGTCTCTTTACGGTATGTTCGCTACTCGTTGCCTGCCTCTCCCTCTCGCGCTCTCTCTCAGGTCTCAGGTCGTGTTCGCTCTCTGCTCCTCCTCGCTCTAGTTCTTCGCTCCTCTAGGTCTCTAATAGTTCTGCACAGTTCACATCTCTTACTGCTCTTCTTCTTCACTAGGTCTGTCGCTCTTCTTTGCTCGCTCGCTTCTCAGGTCCTGATCGCACTCTTTCTCTCTCGCGTCTCTAGGGTGTCTGTCGCTGTCGTTCTCACTTCTCTCCGCTCTCTATGCCTGTCGCTCTCTTGCGTCTCTAGGATCTATAGTCGCACTCTTGCTCTCTCGCTCTCCTAGTTGTGTGCGCTTCTCTAGGTCTCTAGTCTGTCGCTCTCAACATGCTCTCTCGCTCTTCTAGTACTGTCTCTCGTCCTGCTCTCTATGCCCCTCGCTCTCGTAGTTAATGTCGCTCCTCTTTCTCTCTGTTCGTTCTCTAGGTCTGTCTCTCTCCTGCTCTCTCGCTCCTACTAGGGCTCTGCTCTTCACTTCTGCACTGCGAGCTCTGCATTTCCTCCTTCGAGCGTTTCTGCATTTGACTACCAGCTGCTCTTTTCATCCCTATCAGTCTCTTTGCGACTCCTCATCGACCTCTCCTAAGGTCTGATGCACCAGCCTGTCTATTTGACTCATCTGCTTCTCTCAGCCTAGGGCCGTCCGCGCTCTATGCGGTTAGTCATTCTGTCGAGCAATCAAGTCGGGAGCCGATACATGTCGCGAGTCGAGTGCACACTATGCGAGGTGCGCTGGGTCTAGTTGGATAAGGCGGGGTGGCAGGGACGGACACAGGAGAGCAGTCTGATCGCTCATCTAGTGGCTCTCTGTAGGTTGCGGCTCTCAGTGATGTAGGTATCATGATCCTTACGTTAGGCGTATAGAAATGTTGTCTCGACGCGGGTAAGTTGGTCGATGCGTATCTCGATAGGCGTGGGTTGAGTAATGTGTAAGATGCGTGGGTGTGTGAGAAAGGAGAAAAGAAGGGAGTGAAGAGGAAGGTTGGGGAAAGGGAATAAGAGGCGGGGTGGGGGGTGAGAGGGGTAAGAGGCTTGGTCTGGGATAGGGTAATGACCATTTTGAATGGTAATGGTAAAAAATCGCGCGGAGTGAAGAGTTCTTTTGTAAATTTGGAATAAAGAAGGGATGAACGGGGATCGGGAAAGGAATTTGAGGTTAGAAGAAGAGGAGGAAGAGAATATGGTGGTGGGAGGGATTAGAAGGGTATAAGGGGGAATATGAGGAAGGAAAGAGTGATTAAACGAAGTATAGGGGTAGGCGAGTGGATGGGAGAACGGGGGTGGTAAGGTGAGAAAGAAAAAATGGACGTTGATTACTAGCTTAATTGTTTTGGGTTATGGGGTTAGGAAAGATATAGAGATAGTTTGGGTAGATTGTGGCGATGATAGAGACTAGGGGATAGAGAGAGAGAGAGAGCTAGGAGATGATAATAGAGAGGAGAGAGAGAGAGAGAGAGAGAGAGAGAGAGAGAGAGAGAGAGAGAGAGAGAGAGAGAGAGACAGACAGAGAGAGAGACAGAAACAGAAAGAAACAAATAGATAGAGGTAGAAACAAAAACAAACAGACAAACAGAAAAAGAGATAAAGAGAGAGAGAGAGAGAGAGATAGATAGATAGATAGATAGATAGATAGAGAGAGAGAGAGAGAGAGAGAGAGAGAGAGAGAGAGAGAGAGAGAGAGAGAGATAACAGTTATAGTGGGGTGACAAATTAACAGGTTGAAATAAACGAGATGAATAAAACAGGATGAGTAAAAAGTAAGACGAAATATAAATAGAGCGAAATAAAGATAAGAGAGAAAGAGACGACATACCGATAGAATAAAAGGATGAAAGAAAGAGAAAGAGTAATTGGAAAGAAAGTATGAGAGAGATAAAAATGAGTAAAAGAGAAAGTTAGAAAGAATGATACATAAAGAGAGAGACAGACAAACACACACAAACACACACAGACACACACACACACACACACACACACACACACACACACACACACACACACAGAAAGAGAAAAAGAGAGAGAGAGATATGATAGAAAGACATACAAACAGACCGAGAAAAAGAGAAAGAGAAAAAGATACAGGGAGAAAGCGAGAGGCAGAGAGAGAGAGAGAGAGAGAGAGAGAGAGAGAGAGAGAGAGAGAGAGAGAGAGAGAGAGAGAGAGAGAGAGAGAGGAGGAGGAGAGAGGAGTAGAGAGACGAGAGGAGAAAGAGAAGAGAAGAAGAGTAGAGAGAGAGAGAGAGACAGAGAGGAGAGAGAGCGAGAGAGAGAGAGAGATAGAGAGATGAGTAGAGAGAGAGAGAGAGAGAGAGAGAGAGAGAGAGAGAGAAAGAGAGAGAGAGAGAGAGAGAGAGAGAGAGAGAGAGAGAGAGAGAAAGAGAGATGATAGAAAGACATACAGACAGACGGAAAGAAAGAGAAAGAGAGAAAGAGACAGGGAGAAAGCGAGAGGCAGAGAGAGAGAGAGGCAGAAAGAGGTAGAGAGAGAGAGTAGGAGCAAGGATAAGATCCAAAGTTAATTAGCGCGGTAGCCGTAATCAGATTTCAGGAAAGGTAATACAGTCGACATCATAAGTAATCAGACGCAGTCCCTATAATCCTTCAAGTCTATGATCTAATTAAGCTCTATTACATGAATCCACTTCCTTGCAATTGCAGCCCATGATGTTCCATGGAACTGTCGTGAGAGTGAAATTGTGCGTGTGTGTGTGTGTTGGGTAGGGGGGTTGTGGGGTTGGAGGGAGGGGGAGGGATTGGGGGCTGTCTTCGGGGAGGAGAGATATGTGTATGTGTGTACCTATTTCAGATATGAATGTGGACATATATGTTTGTATCTATGACTCTCTCTCTCTCTCTCTCTCTCTCTCTCTCGGAAGGCTCTCTGTCGGTCTCTCTCCTCTCGTTACTCTCACTCTTCCTCTCTCTCTCTACGTCCCATCACCTCGGTCTTTCACGCTCGTCTCTGCCCGTCTCCATACGGGTCTCCCTCGTCGTCCATCTCTCTCTCTCTCTCCTCGTCGTCATTCCTTTCGTCTCTCATTACTCGACTCTCCTCTCACTCTCTTCGTTCAGTTCCTTCTCTCCCTCGTCTCTCACGGCGATCAACCGTCTTCTGCGCTCTCAGGGCGTCCTCTCGTTCACACGGAGACTCCTCTCACTTCCCCTCGCCGATCTCTCTCTCTCTCTCTCTCTCTCTCTCTTTCTCACCCAATCAATAAGTCACTCTATTTATCTATTTATTTGTCTATTTACGCGAGGTATTGAAAAATATTTACCTTATGTTAATTTTTACCTTATTTTTATATTTACCTATCTGCCTACCTACCTTACTACCTATCTATCAATTTATCCCTTTATTTATTTATCTACCAACCTATGTATCCATCTATCTTTGTGTTTATTTATTTATCTATTTATCTATCTGTCTTTCTATCATACAGCACCAAAAATTGGACTCACCTTTCGCCCACGTGATCGAGTTAATAGGATATCCTGCCACAGGACACTTGATCCTGAAGGTTTCCCCGGCAACAGCTGACATAGGACCCATGGGACGCACGTGGGGAGTCCCTGGGATAAAGAAGAAATAGGTCATGCATAAGGTCAAGGTCAAAGTAGAGTCTTTTAACAAGTAAGGGTTATTTGGTTAAGGTTCGCTAAAAATGAATAAAAAAAAGAAAGAAACTTTATTAGGTATTTTTTGGAATTGATTTGTTATGCTATATGTCATAGGAATTACGCCCTCATAAGTTATATTTTAATGTCTAAATTTCCTTAGATATAGAGCTTTAGGCCACTCTACCATTCACGAGTAAACTGTGAGCCTCCCATAGCATGCAAGAGATTACTACATATCATACCACGTTAACAAAACCTACCTACTACAACACACATATCGTCCGTAGAAGAAACGCGTAACAGAAACAAAACGCATCCTCCAAACGAGAGCCACCTCCTTGCGTCGGGTCGCTACACACGGCAATACAAAAAAGAACACCCCAACCAATCGGGGACATACTCAAATGGAGGGGAAATACCTTTCCAGTGAGCCTGCTTGTACTACTGGATGTGCCATGCTCAGTATTTGTCGCGGACTCCGATCACTAGGTATTAAAACCGCTCCAAGGACGAGGACATCGGATCATCCCAATCATCTCCATCTCTCAAAGCGAACTCGTTGGAGCGAGGTTGTGGGGGAGGGAAGGGGAGGAACCACTTCTAGGTCGCATACGGAGTGGAACAGGAGGAGGATCAAGTCTAGTTGGTGGGGGATTGGGAGCTATTGTAGGTGGGGGATCTTTTGCTCCCTTGCTATCTAGCTCTCTCGCTCTCTAGGTCTGTCGCTCTCTTGCTCTCTCACTCTCTAGGTCTGTCGCTCTCTTGCTCTCTCGCTCTCTAGTTCTGTCGCTCTCTTTTTCTCTCGCTCTCTAGGTCTGTCGCTCTCTTGCTCTCTCGCTCTCTAGGTCTGTCGCTCTCTTGCTCTCTCGCTCTCTAGGTCTGTCGCTCTCTTGCTCTCTCGCTCTCTAGGTCTGTCGCTCTCTTGCTCTCTCGCTCTCTAGGTCTGTCGCTCTCTTTCTCTCCCGCTCTCTAGGTATGTCGCTCTCTTTCCTTTCTCTCTCGCTCTCTAGTTCTGTCGCTCCGTTGATCTGTCGCTCTCTTGCTCTCTCGCTCTCTAGGTATGTCGCTCTCTTGCTCTCTCGCTCTGTCGCTCTCTTCCTCTCTCGCTCTCTAGTTCTGTCGCTCTCTTGCTCTCTCGCTCTCTAGGTCTGTCGCTCTCTTGCTCTCTAGCTCTCTAGATCTGTCGCTCTCTTGCTCTCTCGCTCTCTAGGTCATTCACTCTCTTGCTCTCTCGCTCTCTAGGTATGTCGCTCTCTTGCTCTCTCGCTCTCTAGGTCTGTCGCTCTCTTGCTCGCTCGCTCTCTAGGTCTGTCGCTCTGTTTCTCGCTCGCTCTCTCTCTTGGTCTCTAGGTCTGTCGCTCTCTTGCTCTCTCGCTCTATAAGTCTGTCGCTCTCCTGCTCTCTTGCTCTCTAGTTCTGTCGCTCTCTAGGTCTCTAGTTCTGTCGCTCTCTCGCTCTCTAGGTCTGTCGCTCTCTTTCTCTCTCGCTCTCTTGGTCTCTAGGTCTGTCGCTCTCTTGCTCTCTCGCTCTCTAGTTCTGTCGCTCTCTAGGTCTCTAGGTCTGTCGCTCTCTTGCTCTCTCGCTCTCTAGTTCTGTCGCTCTCTAGGTCTCTAGGTCTGTCGCTCTCTTGCTCTCTCGCTCTCTAGTTCTGTCGCTCTCTAGGTCTCTAGGTCTGTCGCTCTCTTGCTCTCTCGCTCTCTAGGTCTGTCGCTCTCTTGCTCGCTCGCTCTCTAGGTCTGTCGCTCTCTTTCTCTCTCGCTCTCTCGCTCTCTAGGTCTGTCGCTCTCCTGCTCTCTCGCTCTCTAGGTCTCTAGGTCTGTCGCTCTCTTGCTCTCTCGCTCTCTAGGTCTGTCGCTCTCTTGCTCTCTCGCTCTCTAGGTCTGTCGCTCTCTTGCTCTCTCGCTCTCTAGTTCTGTCGCTCTCTAGGTCTCTAGGTCTGTCGCTCTCTTGCTCTCTCGCTCTCTAGGTCTGTCGCTCTCTTGCTCTCTCGCTCTCTAGGTCTGTCGCTCTCTTGCTCTCTCGCTCTCTAGGTCTGTCGCTCTCTTGCTCTCTCGCTCTCTAGGTCTGTCACTCTCTTGCTCTCTCGCTCTCTAGGTCTGTCGCTCTCTTGCTCTCTCGCTCTCTAGGTCTGTCGCTCTCCTGCTCTCCTGCTCTCTCACTCTCTAGTTCTGTCGCTCTCTAGGTCTCTAGGTCTGTCGCTCTCTTGCTCTCTCGCTCTCTAGGTCTGTCGCTCTCTTGCTCTCTCGCTCTCTAGGTCTGTCGCTCTCTTGCTCGCTCGCTCTCTTTCTCTCTCGCTCTCTAGGTCTGTCGCTCTCCTGCTCTCTCGCTCTCTAGGTCTCTAGGTCTGTCGCTCTCTAGGTCTGTCGCTCTTTCTCTCGCTCGCTCTCTAGGTATGTCGCTCTCTTTCTCTCTCGCTCTCTAGTTCTGTCGCTCTCTTGCTCTCTCGCTCTCTAGGTCTGTCGCTCTCTTGCTCTCTCGCTCTCTAGGTCTGTCGCTCTCTTGCTCTCTCGCTCTCTAGGTATGTCGCTCTCTTGCTCTCTCGCTCTCTAGGTCTGTCGCTCTCTTGCTCTCTCGCTCTCTAGGTCTGTCGCTCTCTTGCTCTCTCGCTCTCTAGGTCATTCGCTCTCTTGCTCTCTCGCTCTCTAGGTCTGTCGCTCTCTTGCTCTCTCGCTCTCTAGGTCTGTCGCTCTCTTGCTCTCTCGCTCTCTAGGTCTGTCGCTCTCTTGCTCTCTCGCTCTCTAGGTCTGTCGCTCTCTTTCTCTCTCGCTCTCTAGGTCTCTAGGTCTGTCGCTCTCTTGCTCTCTCGCTCTCTAGTTCTGTCGCTCTCTAGGTCTCTAGGTCTGTCGCTCTCTTGCTCTCTCGCTCTCTAGGTCTGTCGCTCTCTTGCTCGCTCGCTCTCTAGGTCTGTCGCTCTCTTTCTCTCTCGCTCTCTAGGTCTGTCGCTGTCGCTCTCCTGCTCTCTCACTCTCTAGTTCTTTCGCTCTCTAGGTCTCTAGGTCTTTCGCTCTCTTGCTCTCTCGCTCTCTAGATCTGTCGCTCTCTTGCTTGCTCGCTCTCTTGGTCTGTCGCTCTCTTTCTCTCTTGCTCTCTCGCTCACTAGGTCTGTCGTTCTCCTGCTCTCTCGCTCTCTAGGTCTCTTGGTCTGTCGCTCTCTTGCTCTCTCGCTCTCTAGTTCTGTCGCTCTCTTGGTCTCTAGGTCTGTCGCTCTCTTGCTCTCTCGCTCTCTAGTTGTGTCGCTCTCTAGGTCTCTAGGTCTGTCGCTCTCTTGCTCTCTCGCTCTCTAGTTCTGTCGCTCTCCTGCTCTCTCGCTCTCTAGGTATGTCGCTCTCTTTCTCTCTCGTTCTCTAGGTCTGTCGCTCTCCTGCTCTCTCGCTCTCTAGGTCTGTCACTCTCTTGCTCTCTCGTTCTCTAGGTCATTCACTCTCTTGCTCTCTCGCTCTCTAGGTCTGTCACTCTCTTGCTCTCTCTCTCTCTAGGTCTGTCGCTCTCTTGCTCTCTCGCTCTCTAGGTATGTCGCTTCCTTGCTCTCTCGCTCTCTAGGTCTGTCGCTCTCTTGCTCTCTCGCTCTCTTGGTCTGTCGCTCTCTTGCTCTCTCGCTCTCTAGGACTTTTGCTCCCTTGCTATCTAGCTCTCTCGCTCTCTAGGTCTGTCGCTCCCTTTCTATCTCACTCTCTAGGTCTGTCGCTCTCTTGCTCTCTCGCTCTCTAGTTCTGTCGCTCTCACGCTCTCTCGTTCTCTAGGTCGGTCGCTCTATTGCTCTCTCGCTCTCTAGGTCTGTCGCTCTCTTGCTCTCTCGCTCTCTAGGTCTGTCGCTCTCTTGCTCTCTCGCTCTCTAGGTCTGTCGCTCTCTTGCTCTCTCGCTCTCTAGGTCTGTTGCTCTTTCTCTCTCGCTCTCTAGGTCTGTCACTCTCTTGCTCTCTCGCTCTCTAGGTCTGTCGCTCTCTTCCTCTCTCGCTCTCTTGCTCTCTCGCTCTCTATAGGTCTGTCGCTCCCTTGCTCTTTCGCTCTCTTGCGCTTTCGCTCTCTTGCTATTTCGCTCTCTTGCTATCTCGCTCTCTAGATCTGTCGCTCTATTCCTCTCTCGTTCTCTAGGTCTGTCGCACTCCTGCTCTCTAGCTCTCTAGATCTGTCGCTCTCTTGCTCTCTCGCTCTCTAGGTCATTCACTCTTTTGCTCTCTCGCTTTCTACATATATCGCTCTCTTGCTCTCTCGCTCTCTAGGTATGTCGCTCTCTTGCTCTCTCGCTTTCTAGGTCTGTCGCTCTCTTGCTCTCTCGCTCTCTAGGTATGTCGCTCTCTCGCTCTCTAGGTCTGTCGGTCTCTTGCTCTCTCGCTCTCTAGGTATGTCGCTCTCTTGCTCTCTCGCTCTCTAAGTCTGTCGCTCTCTCGCTCTCTAGGTATGTCGCTCTCTTGCTCTCTCGCTCTCTAGGTCTCTAGGTCTGTCGCTCTCTTGCTCTCTCGCTCTCTAGTTCTGTCGCTCTCTAGGTCTCTAGGTCTGTCGCTCTCTTGCTCTCTTGCTCTCTAGATCTGTCGCTCTCTTGCTCGCTCGCTCTCTAGGTCTGTCGCTCTCTTTCTCTCTCGCTCTCTAGGTCTGTCGCTGTCGCTCTCCTGCTCTCTCGCTCTCTAGGTCTGTCGCTCTCCTGCTCTCTCACTCTCTAGTTCTTTCGCTCTCTAGGTCTCTAGGTCTTTCGCTCTCTTGCTCTCTCGCTCTCTAGATCTGTCGCTCTCTTGCTTGCTCGCTCTCTTGGTCTGTCGCTCTCTTTCTCTCTTGCTCTCTCGCTCACTAGGTCTGTCGTTCTCCTGCTCTCTCGCTCTCTAGGTCTCTTGGTCTGTCGCTCTCTTGCTCTCTCGCTCTCTAGTTCTGTCGCTCTCTTGGTCTCTAGGTCTGTCGCTCTCTTGCTCTCTCGCTCTCTAGTTCTGTCGCTCTCTAGGTCTCTAGGTCTGTCGCTCTCTTGCTCTCTCGCTCTCTAGGTCTGTCGCTCTCTTGCTCTCTCGCTCTCTAGGTCTGTCGCTCTCTTGCTCTCTCGCTCTCTAGGTCTGTCGCTCTCTTGCTCTCTCGCTCTCTAGGTCTGTCGCTCTCCTGCTCTCTCACTCTCTAGGTCTGTCGCTCTTTCTAGCTCTCTTGTCTGCTCTCTTGCTCTCTCGCTCTCTAGGTCTGTCGCTCTCTTGCTCTCTCGCTCTCTAGGTCTGTCGCTCTCTCTCTCGCTCTCTCTGTCGCTCTCTTGCTCTCGATCTCTAGGTCTGTCGCTCTCTTGCTCTCTCGCTCTCTAGGTCTGTCGCTCTCTTGCTCTCTCGCTCTCTAGATCTGTCTCTTGCTCGCTCTCTATTCGCTCTCTAGTCTCACGCTCTCTAGGTCTCTCTTGCTCTCTCGCTCTCTAGGTCTGTCGCTCTCTTGCTCTCTCGCTCTCTAGGTCTGTCGCTCTCTTGCTCTCTCGCTCTCTAGCTCTCTCTCTCTCTCTCTCTGTCGCTCTCTTGCTCTCTCGCTCTCTTTCTCTCTCGCTCTCTTGCGCTCTCTGCTCTTAGGTCTGTCGCTCTCTTGCTCTTCCTTCTCTCGCTCTCTAGGTCTGTCGCTCTCTCGCTCTCTCGTCGCTCTCTCTCCTCTAGGTTCTGTCTCTCGCTCTCTTGCTCTCTCGCTCTCTAGTTCTGTCGCTCTCTTGCTCTCTCGCTCTCTAGTCCTGTCGCTCTCGCTCTCTGCTCGCTCTCTGTCGCTCTCTTGCTTCTCTCGCTCTCTAGTCTGTCGCTCTCTTGCTCTCTCGCTCTCTAGTTCTGTCGCTCTCTTCTCTAGTCTCTCGCTTGCTCCTCTATCGCTCTCTTGCTCTCTCGCTCTCTAGGTCTGTCGCTCTCTTGCTCTCTCGCTCTCTAGGTCTGTCGCTCTCTTGCTCTCTCGCTCTCTAGGTCTGTCGCTCTCTTGCTCTCTCGCTCTCTAGGTCTGTCGCTCTCTTGCTCTCTCCCTCTCTCGCTCTCTAGTTCTCTCGCTCTCTGGTTCTCTCGCTCTCTAGTTCTCTCGCTCTCTGGTTCTCTCGCTCTCTAGTTCTCTCGCTCTCTGGTTCTCTCGCTCTCTAGTTCTCTCGCTCTCTGGTTCTCTCGCTCTCTAGTTCTCTCGCTCTCTGGTTCTCTCGCTCTCTCGCTCTCTGGTTCTCTAGCTCTCTCGCTCTCTCTGGCTCTCTCGGTCTGTCGCTCTCTTGCTCTCTCGCTCTCTAGGTCCTTCTGCTCTCCTCGCTTCTAGATCTGTCGCTCCCTTGCTCTCTCGCTCTCTATGTCTGTCGCTCTCTTGCTCTCTTTCTCTCTAGGTATTTCGCTCCCTTGCTTTCTCGCTCTCTAGATCTGTCGCTCTCTTGCTCTCTCGCTCTCTAGGTCTGTCGCTCTCTTGCTCTCTCGCTCTCTAGGTCTGTCGCTCTCTTGCTCTCTCGTTCTCTAGATCTGTCGCTCTCTTGCTCTCTCGCTCTCTAGGTCTATCGCTCTCTTGCTCTCTCGCTTTCTAGGTCTTTCGCTCCCTTGCTCTCTCGCTCTCTTGCTCTATCGCTCTCTTGCTCTCTCGCTCTCTAGGTATGTCGCTTTCTTGCTATCTCTCTCTCTAGATCTGTCGCTCTCTTGCTCTCTCGCTCTCTAGATCTGTCGCTCTCTTGCTCTCTCGCTCTCTAGATCTGTCGCTCTGTGAGGGTTGTCTAAGTCTATCGTAACTGACAACCCAGCACAAGATAGGTGGTGATGTCAGACACAGGGTTTGAACATTACAGGTTTATTCCATAACGCAGATTGACTGCCGTTATGGTGCACGAAAGATATATTCACTACAGCACAGTCAGTGGAGCAGAGTCGATCCCGGTCTGTCGGTGTGTTCCAAACATCCTGCTTATATGGAAGGCTTCGCATCCGTCGTCCCCCGAAACTTGTCCCCACGGCGGGCACTCAGGAAGGCAGTCAGGAATATACAGGGCGTGGCAATCGAGGAATTAAGCTCGTTCTGAGGGTCTAAGGTACTTGGAAAGGCAGCCATGAGTAAACCACCCATCACTCAGCTGACCTGACCTCGCGATTGCCTCACTAGTTAATAATACGAAAATTCCTATATTTGTATATGGATCTATTGCTGTAATTAATATCTTATATGAGCATGATATATAATTCTATATAAGCATTCTATATCATTCTCACACGCTCTCCTGCTCTCTCGCTCTCTAGGTCTGTCACTCTCTTGCTCTCTCGCTCTCTCGTTCTCTAGGTCTGTCGCTCTCCTGCTCTCTCGCTCTCTAGGTCATTCACTCTCTTGCTCTCTCGCTCTCTACGTCTATCGCTCTCTTGCTCTCTCGCTCTCTAGGTATGTCGCTCTCTTGCTCTCTCGCTCTCTAGGTCTGTCGCTCTCTTGCTCTCTCGCTCTCTAGGTATGTCGCTCTCTCGCTCTCTAGGTCTGTCGCTCTCTTGCTCTCTCGCTCTCTAGGTCTGTTGCTCTCTTGCTCTCTCGCTCTCTAGTTCTGTCGCTCTCACGCTCTCTCGCTCTCTAGGTCTGTCGGTCTCTTGCTCTCTCGCTCTCTAGGTATGTCGCTCTCTTGCTCTCTCGCTCTCTAGGTCTGTCGCTCTCTTGCTCTCTCGCTCTCTACGTCTATCGCTCTCTTGCTCTCTCGCTCTCTAGGTCTGTCGCTCTCTTGCTCTCTCGCTCTCTAGTTCTGTCGCTCTCACGCTCTCTCGCTCTCTAGGTCTGTCGCTCTCTTGCTCTCTCGCTCTCAACATCTATCGCTCTCTTGCTCTCTCGCTCTCTAGGTATGTCGCTCTCTTGCTCTCTCGCTCTCTAGTTCTGTCACTCTCTTGCTCTCTCGCTCTCTAGGTATGTCGCTCTCTTGCTCTCTCGCTCTCTCGCTCTCTAGTTCTGTCGCTCTCACGCTCTCTCGCTCTCTAGGTCTGTCGCTCTCTTGCTCTCTCGCTCTCTAGTTCTGTCGCTCTCTTGCTCTCTCGCTCTCTAGGTCTGTCGCTCTCTTGCTCTCTCGTTCTCTAGGTCTGTCGCTCTCCTGCTCTCTCGCTCTCTAGGTTTGTCGCCCTCTTGCTCTCTCGTTCTCTAGGTCATTCACTCTCCTGCTCTCTCGCTCTCTACGTCTATCGCTCTCTTGCTCTCTCGCTCTCTAAGTCTGTCGCTCTCTTGCTCTCTCGCTCTCTAGTTCTGTCGCTCTCACGCTCTCTCGCTCTCTAGGTCTGTCGCTCTCTTGCTCTCTCGCTCTCTAGGTCTGTCGCTCTCTTGCTCTCTCGCTCTCTAGGTCTGTCGCTCTCTTGCTCTCTCGCTCTCTAGTTCTGTCGCTCTCTTGCTCTCTCGCTCTCTAGGTCTGTCGCTCTCTTGCTCTCTCGCTCTCTAGGTCTGTCGCTCCCTTGCTATCTCGCTCTCTAGGTCTGTCGCTCTCTTGCTCTCTCGCTCTCTAGGTCTGTCGCTCTCTTGCTCTCTCGCTCTCTAGGTCTGTCGCTCTCTTGCTCTCTCGCTCTCTAGGTCTGTCGCTCTCTTGCTCTCTCGCTCTCTAGGTATGTCGCTCTCTAGGTATGTCGCTCTCTTGCTCTCTCGCTCTCTAGGTCTGTCGCTCTCTTGCTCTCTCGCTCTCTAGGTCTGTCGCTCCCTTGCTCTCTCGCTCTCTAGGTCTGTCGCTCCCTTGCTCTCTCGCTCTCTAGGTCTGTCGCTCTCTTGCTCTCTCGCTCTCTAGGTCTGTCGCTCTCTTGCTCTCTCGCTCTCTAGGTCTGTCGCTCTCTTGCTCTCTCGCTCTCTAGGTCTGTCGCTCCCTTGCTATTGTGAGGGTTGTCTTAGTCTATCGTAACTTAGTCTGTCGTTCTTATATTCACTACATCACAATGGTCTAGCTCTCTCGCTCTCGGTCTGTCGCTCTCTTCCAAACATCCTGCTTATACTTCGCATCTCCTATCGGCTCGTTTTGAAGGTCTAAGATACTTGGGATGGTGACAATGTGTCAGGCACCCATCATTCAAAGTTGACCTGATCTGACCGTGCGATTGCCTCGCGAAAGGGTGCGAAAATGCATATTTGTATATGGATCAATTGCTGTAATTATATCTAATATAAGCATAATGTATAATTCCATATAAGCATTCTATATCATTCTCACAGCTATCTCGCTCTCTAGATCTGTCGCTCTCTTGCTCTCTCGCTCTCTAGGTCTGTCGCTCCCTTGCTATCTCGCTCTCTAGGTCTGTCGCTCCCTTGCTATCTCGCTCTCTAGGTCTGTCGCTCTCTTGCTCTCTCGTTATCTAGGTCTCTAGGTCTGTCGCTCTCTTGCTCTCTCGCTCTCTAGATCTGTCGCTCTCTTGCTCTCTCGCTCTCTAGGTCTGTGGCTCTCTTGCTCTCTCGCTCTCTAGGTATGTCGCTCCCTTGCTATCTCGCTCTCTAGGTCTGTCGCTCCCTTGCTATCTCGCTCTCTAGGTCTGTCGCTCTCTTGCTCTCTCGCTCTCTAGATCTGTCGCTCTCTTGCTCTCTCGCTCTCTAGGTCTGTCGCTCTCTTGCTCTCTCGCTCTCTAGGTCTGTCGCTCTCTTGCTCTCTCGCTCTCTAGGTCTGTCGCTCTCTTGCTCTCTCGCTCTCTTGCTCTCTCGCTCTCTAGGTCTGTCGCTCTCTTGCTCTCTCGCTCTCTAGTTCTGTCGCTCTCTTGCTCTCTCGCTCTCTAGGTCTGTCGCTCTCTTGCTCTCTCGCTCTCTAGGTCTGTCGCTCTCTTGCTCTCTCGCTCTCTAGGTATGTCGCTCTCTTGCCTTGCTCTCTCGCTCTCTAGTTCTGTCGCTCTCTTGCTCTCTCGCTCTCTAGGTATGTCGCTCTCTTGCTCTCTCGCTCTCTAGATCTGTCGCTCTCTTGCTCTCTCGCTCTCTAGGTCTGTCGCTCTCTTGCTCTCTCGCTCTCTAGGTATGTCGCTCTCTTGCTCTCTCGCTCTCTAGATCTGTCGCTCTCTTGCTCTCTCGCTCTCTATGGATGTCGCTCTCTTGCTCTCTCGCTCTCTAGGTATGTTGCTCTTTTGCTCTCTCGTTCTCTAGGTCTGTCGCTCTCTCTCTCTCGCTCTCTATGTCTGTCGCTCTCTTGCTCTCTCGCTCTCTAGGTATGTCGCTCTCTTGTTCTCTCGCTCTCTAGATTTGTCGCTCTCTTTCTCTATCGCTCTCTAGATCTGTCGCTCTCACGCTCTCTACGTCTATCGTTATCTTTCTCTCTCGCTCTCTAGGTATGTCGCTCTCTTGCTCTCTCGCTCTCTAGATCTGTCGCTCTCTTGCTCTCTCGCTCTCTATGGATGTCGCTCTCTTGCTCTCTCGCTCTCTCGTGTTCTCGCTCTCTTGCTCTCTCGCTCTCTAGGTCTGTCGCTCACTTGCTCTCTCGCTTTCTAGGTCTTTCGCTCTCTTACTCTCTCGCTCTCTAGATCTGTCGCTCTCTTGCTCTCTCGCTCTCTTGATCTGTCGCTCTCATGCTCTCTACGTCTATCGCTCTCTTGCTCTCTTGCTCTCTCCTTCTGTCGCTCTCTTGCTCTCTCGCTCTATAGTTCTATCGCTCTCTTGCTCTCTCGCACTCTAGTTCTGTCTCTCTCTTTTTCTCTCGTTCTCTAGGTCTGTCGCTCTCTTGCTCTCTCGCTCTCTTCCTCTCTCGCTCTCTAGGTCTGTCGCTCTCTTGCTCTCTCGCTCTCTAGGTCTGTCGCTCTCTTGCTCTCTCGCTCTCTAGATCTGTCGCTCTCTTGCTCTCTCGCTCTCTAGGTCTGTCGCTCTCTTGCTCTCTCGCTCTCTAGGTCTGTCGCTCTCTTGCTCTCTCGCTCTCTAGGTCTGTCGCTCGCTCTCTAGGTCTGTCGCTCCCTTTCTATCTGGCTCTCTAGGTATGTCTTTCTCTTGCTCTCTCGCTCTCTAGGTCTGTCGCTCTCTAGTTCTGTCGCTCTCTTGCTCTCTCGCTCTCTAGGTCTGTCGCTCTCTTGCTCTCTCGCTCTCTAGATCTGTCGCTCTCTTGCTCTCTCGCTCTCTAGATCTGTCGCTCTCCTGCTCTCTCGCTCTCTAGGTATGTCGCTCTCTTGCTCTCTCGCTCTCTAGGTATGTCGCTCTCTTGCCTTGCTCTCTCGCTCTCTAGTCCTGTCGCTCTCTTGCTCTCTCGCTCTCTAGTTCTGTCGCCCTCTTGCTCTCTCGCTCTCTAGATCTGTCGCTCTCACGCTCTCTAGGTCTATCGCTCTCTCGCTCTCTAGGTTTGTCGCTCTCTTCCTCTCTCGCTCTCTAGGTCTGTCGCTCTCTTGCTCTCGCTCTCTCTCTCGCTCTGTCTCGCTCTCTCTAGTCTGTCGCTGTCTTGCTCTCTCGCTCTCTAGTCCTGTCGCTCTTGCTCTCTCGCTCTCTAGTTCTGTCGCCCTCTTGCTCTCTCGCTCTCTAGATCTGTCGCTCTCACGCTCTCTAGGTCTATCGCTCTCTCGCTCTCTAGGTTTGTCGCTCTCTTCCTCTCTCGCTCTCAAGATCTGTCGCTCTCTTGCTATCTCGCTCTCTAGGTCTATCCCTCTCCTGCTGTCTTGCTCTCTATGTCTGTCGCTCTCCTGCTCTCTCGCTCTCTAGGTCTGTCGCTCTCTTGCTTTTCGCTCTCTAGGTCTGTCGCTCTCTTGCTCTCTCGCTCTCTAGTTCTGTCGCTCTCTTGTTTTCTTGCTCTCTTTCTCTCTTGCTCTTTTGCTTTCGCTTTCTTGCTCTCTAGGTCTGTCGCTCTCTTGCTCTCTCGCTCTCTAGGTCTGTCGCTCTCTTGCTCTCTTGCTCCTTCACTCTGTCGCTCTCTTGCTCTCTCTCTCTCTCGATCTTTCGCTCTTGCTCTTTCGCTCTCTAGGTCTGTCGCTCTCTTGCTCTCTCGCTCTCTAGGTCTGTCGCTCTCTTGCTCTCTCGCTCTCTATGTCTGTCGCTCTCTTGCTCTCTCGCTCTCTAGGTCTGTCGCTCTCTTGCTCTCTCGCTCTCTAGGTCTGTCGCTCTCTTGCTCTCTTCCTCTCTCGCTCTCTAGTTCTGTCGCTCTCTTGCTCTCTCGCTCTCTTGTCGCTCTCTTGCTCTCTCGCTCTCTAGATCTGTCGCTCTCTTGCTCTCTCGCTCTCTAGGTCTGTCGCTCTCTTGCTCTCTCGCTCTCTAGCTCTCTCGCTCTCTTGCTCTCGCTCTCTAGGTCTGTCGCTCTCTTGCTCTCTCGCTCTCTAGGTCTGTCGCTCTCTTGCTCTCTCGCTCTCTAGGTCTGTCGCTCTCTTGCTCTCTCGCTCTCTTGCTCTCTCGCTCTCTACGTCTGTCGCTCTCTTGCTCTCTCGCTCTCTTCCTCTCTCGCTCTCTAGGTATGTCGCTCTCTTGCTCTCTCGCTCTCTAGGTATGTCGCTCTCTTGCTCTCTCGCTCTCTAGATCTGTCGCTCTCTCGCTCTCTAGGTATGTCGCTCTCTTGCTCTCTCGCTCTCTAGGTCTGTCGCTCTCTTGCTCTCTCGCTCTCTAGTTCTGTCGCTCTCTTGCTCTCTCGCTCTCTAGATCTGTCGCTCTCTTGCTCTCTCGCTCTCTAGATCTGTCGCTCTCTTGCTCTCTCGCTCTCTAGGTCTGTCGCTCTCTTGCTCTCTCGCTCTCTAGATCTGTCGCTCTCTTGCTCTCTCGCTCTCTAGGTCTGTCGCTCTCTTGCTCTCTCGCTCTCTAGATCTGTCGCTCTCTTGCTCTCTCGCTCTCTAGGTCTGTCGCTCTCTTGCTCTCTCGCTCTCTAGGTCTGTCGCTCTCTTGCTCTCTCGCTCTCTAGGTCTGTCGCTCTCTTGCTCTCTCGCTCTCTAGATCTGTCGCTCTCACGCTCTCTATGTCTATCGCTCTCTTGCTCTCTCGCTCTCTAGGTATGTCGCTCTCTTGCTCTCTCGCTCTCTAGATCTGTCGCTCTCTTGCTCTCTCGCTCTCTAGATCTGTCGCTCTCTTGCTCTCTCGCTCTCTAGGTCTGTCGCTCTCTTGCTCTCTCGCTCTCTAGATCTGTCGCTCTCTTGCTCTCTCGCTCTCTAGATCTGTCGCTCTCTTGCTCTCTCGCTCTCTAGGTATGTCGCTCTCTTGCTCTCTCGCTCTCTAGTTCTGTCGCTCTCTTGCTCTCTCGCTCTCTAGATCTGTCGCTCTCTTGCTCTCTCGCTCTCTAGGTCTGTCGCTCTCTTGCTCTCCTGCTCTCTAGGTATGTCGCTCTCTTGCTCTCTCGCTCTCTAGTTCTGTCGCTCTCTTGCTCTCTCGCTCTCTAGGTCTGTCGCTCTCTTGCTCTCTCGCTCTCTAGGTCTGTCGCTCTCTTGCTCTCTCGCTCTCTAGATCTGTCGCTCTCACGCTCTCTACGTCTATCGCTCTCTTGCTCTCTCGCTCTCTAGGTCTGTCGCTCTCTTTCTCTCTCGCTCTCTAGGTCTGTCGCTCCCTTGCTATCTCGCTCTCTAGGTCTGTCGCTCTCTTGCTCTCTCGCTCTCTAGGTATGTCGCTCTCTTGCTATCTTGCTCTCTAGATCTGTCGCTCTCACGCTCTCTAGGTCTGTCGCTCTCACGCTCTCTACGTCTATCGCTCTCTTGCTCTCTCGCTCTCTAGGTATGTCGCTCTCTTGCTCTCTCGCTCTCTAGGTCTGTCGCTCTCTTGCTCTCTCGCTCTCTAGGTCTGTCGCTCTCTTGCTCTCTCGCTCTCTAGGTCTGTCGCTCTCTTGCTCTCTCGCTCTCTAGGTCTGTCGCTCCCTTGCTATCTCGCTCTCTAGATCTGTCGCTCTCTTGCTCTCTCGCTCTCTAGGTCTGTCGCTCTCTTGCTCTCTCGCTCTCTACGTCTATCGCTCTCTTGCTCTCTCGCTCTCTAGGTATGTCGCTCTCTTGCTCTCTCGCTCTCTTGCTCTCTCGCTCTCTAGGTATGTCGCTCTCTTGCTCTCTCGCTCTCTAGATCTGTCTCTCTCTCGCTCTCTAGGTATGTCGCTCTCTTGCTCTCTCGCTCTCTAGGTATGTCGCTCTCTTGCTCTCTCGCTCTCTAGGTCTGTCGCTCTCTTGCTCTCTCGCTCTCTAGTTCTGTCGCTCTCTTGCTCTCTCGCTCTCTAGATCTGTCGCTCTCTTGCTCTCTCGCTCTCTAGGTCTGTCGCTCTCTTGCTCTCTCGCTCTCTAGATCTGTCGCTCTCTTGCTCTCTCGCTCTCTAGGTCTGTCGCTCTCTTGCTCTCTCGCTCTCTAGATCTGTCGCTCTCTTGCTCTCTCGCTCTCTAGGTCTGTCTCTCTTTTGCTCTCTCGCTCTCTAGATCTGTCGCTCTCTTGCTCTCTCGCTCTCTAGGTCTGTCGCTCTCTTGCTCTCTCGCTCTCTAGATCTGTCGCTCTCACGCTCTCTACGTCTATCGCTCTCTTGCTCTCTCGCTCTCTAGGTATGTCGCTCTCTTGCTCTCTCACTCTTTAGATCTCTCGCTCTCTTCCTCTCTCGCTCTCTAGATCTGTCGCTCTCTTGCTCTCTCGCTCTTTAGGTATGTCGCTCTCTGGCTCTCTCACTCTCTAGGTATGTCGCTCTCTTTTGCTCTCTCGCTCTCTAGATCTGTCGCTCTCTTGCTCTCTCGCTCTCTGTGGATGTCGCTCTCTTCCTCTCTCGCTCTCTAGTTCTGTCGCTCTCTTGTTCTCTCGCTCTCTAGATCTGTCGCTCTCTTGCTCTCTCGCTCTCTAGGTCTGTCGCTCTCTTGCTCTCCCGCTCTCTAGGTATGTCACTCTCTTGCCTTCCTCTCTCGCTCTCCAGTTCTGTCGCTCTCTTGCTCTCTCGCTCTCTAGGTCTGTCGCTCTCTTGCTCTCTCGCTCTCTAGGTATGTCGCTCTCTTCGTATCTTGCTCTCTGGATCTGTCGCTCTCACGCTCTCTCTCGCTCTCGGGTTGTGGCTCTCTTCTTGCTCTCTCTCTCTCTCTCTAGCTCTGTCGCTCTCTCTCTAGTCTGTCGCTCTCTTGCTCTCTCGCTCTCTAGTTCGCCTCTCTTGCTCTTCGCTCTCTATCTCTCCTCGCTCTCTTCGCTCTCTTCTCTCCTCTCTTGCTCGCTCTCTTGCTCTCTCGTTCTCTAGGTCTGTCGCTCTCTTGCTCTCTCTCGCTCTCTATGTCTGTCGCTCTCTTGCTCTCTCGCTCTCTAGGTCTGTCGCTCTCTTGCTCTCTCGCTCTCTAGTTCTTTCGCTCTCTTGCTCTCTCTCGCTCTCCAGTTCTGTCGCTCTCTTTCTCTCTCGCTCTCTAGGTCTGTCGCTCCCTTGCTATCTCGCTCTCTAGATCTGTCGCTCTCTTGATCTCTCGCTCTCTAGGTCTGTCGCTCCCTTGCTCTCTCGCTCTCTAGGTATGTCGCTCTCTTGCTCTCTCGCTCTCTCTCTCTCTCGCTCTCTTGCTCTCTCGCTCTCTAGCTCTGTCGCTCTCTTGCTCTCTCGCTCTCTAGATCTGTCGCTCTCTTGCTCTCTCGCTCTCTAGATCTGTCGCTCTCTTTCTCTCTCGCTCTCTAGGTCTGTCGCTCTCTTGCTCTCTCGCTCTCTAGGTCTGTCGCTCTCTTGCTCTCTCGCTCTCTAGGTCTGTCGCTCTCTTGCTCTCTCGCTCTCTAGGTCTGTCGCTCTCTTGCTCTCTCGCTCTCTCGCTCTGTCGCTCTCTAGGTCTGTCGCTCTCTTGCTCTCTCGCTCTCTAGGTCTGTCGCTCTCTTGCTCTCTCGCTCTCTAGGTCTGTCGCTCCCTTGCTATCTGGCTCTCTAGTGTCGCTGTCTTGCTTCTTGCTCTCTTCGCTCTCTAGTCTGTCGCTCTCGCTCTCTCGCTCTCTGCTCTCTAGGTCTGTTCTCTCTCGCTCTCTCGTGCTGTCGCTCTCTTGCTCTCTTGTTTTCTTGGTCTGTCCCTCTCTTTTTCTCTCGCTCTCTTGTTCTGTCGCTCTCTTGTTTTCTCACTCTCTAGGACTGTCGCTCCATTGTTTTCTTGCTCTCTCGCTCTCTTGCTCTCTCGCTCTCTTGCTCCCTTTCTGCTCGCTCTCTTGCTCTTCTCTCTCGCTCTCTAGGTCTGTCGCTCTCTTGCTCTCGCTCTCTGCTCTCTTGCTCTCTCGCTCTCTTGCTCTTTTGCTTTCGCTCTCTCGCTCTCTAGGACTATCGTTCTCTTTCTCTATCGCTCTCTAGGTCTGTCACTCTTTTGCTCTCTCGCTCTCTAGGTCTGTCGCTCCCTTGCTCTCTCGCTCTCTAGGTCTGTCGCTCTGTAGCTTGTTTGCTCTCTAGGTCTGTCGCTCTCTTGCTCTTTCGCTCTCTAGGTATGTCGCTCTCTTGCTCTCTCTCTCGCTCTGCTCTCTCGCTCTCTAGGTCTGTCGCTCCCTTGCTCTCTCGCTCTCTAGGTCTGTCGCTCTGTAGCTTGTTTGCTCTCTAGGTCTGTCGCTCTCTTGCTCTCTCGCTCTCTAGGTATGTCGCTCTCTTGCTCTCTCGCTCTCTAGGTCTGTCGCTCTCTTGCTCTCTCGCTCTCTAGGTCTGCTGCTCTCTTGCTCTCTAGGTCTGTCGCTCTCTTGCTCTCTCGCTCCCTCGGTCTGTCACTTTCTTGCTCTCTCGCTCTCTAGGTCTGTCGCTCTTTTGTTTTCTTGCTCTCTCGCTCTCTTGCTCTTTTGCTTTCGCTCTCTCGCTCTCTAGGTCTGTCGCTCTCTTGCTCTCTCGCTCTCTAGGTCTGTCGCTCTCTTGCTCTCTCGCTCTCTAGGGCTGTCGCTCTCTTGCTCTCTCGCTCTCTAGGTCTGTCGCTCTCTTGTTTTCTTGCTCTCTCGCCTTTTCTCTCTCGCTCTTTTGCTCTTGCTTTCTCACTCGCGCTTTCTCGCACTCTTGCTCCCTCGCTCTTGTTCTCTCTTTCTCTTCTCTCTCTCTTTCTTTCTCTCTCTCTCTCTTTCTTTCTCTCTCTCTCTCTTTCTTTCTCTCTCTCTCTCTCTCTGTCTCTCTCTCTCTCTCTCTCTCTCTCTCTCTCTCTCTCTCTCTCTCTCTCTCTCTCTCTCTCTCTCTCTCTC
>NW_028234433.1:744517-752017 GCF_977035675.1 Penaeus japonicus
ATTTTTCACTGGCAAACTTTTCCCCTGGCATTCCCATTGTTATTTGCAGAATGACTCAACGGGTGAGAGAGTAATATATGTTTTGAATTTTGAATATCCGTAGTTTGGTCTTTCAAGAAAATATTAGGTTAAATTATAAAGTATTCTCCGTCAAAATTGCAAATATTTAAAGAAAAAAATACTATGAAAGGATACATAAAGAATCTAAATTACTTTACTTTGTTAATGATCCTTATCATTAACAGGGCAATAAAAAGAAATAATGGGTGATTACAGTGACTAATGATCATAGCAATATGAGCTAAAACAAAATACTGGGAATGACAATGCTAAGGAGAAGTAAAATACACTCAATGGGATACATCAGCTGCTGAGTAACACGTCATTCACAAAACATATCCTCCATTTGAAAAAAAAGGAAAAAAATGGAGAAACAAAATATATTCGATATCAAAGACACGATTCTTAAATCATAAATTCATCACGAGCTAAATTATCATCACCTTTTTTTGTAGAGGAAACATCACTTAATAGATTCAGTCTCAGGAGGATCTGATCTTCAACCGCTCTTAAATGTCAGTTAATTCGCCTGATAGTCTGGATGAAATTAATATTGCAATCACTTAATTATTGCCAGTTGCAGGTTTGCGTCTCTAGCTGAGCAAGCCACAGGGGAAGTGATCATGAAAATGATAAGGTAAATCATGAAATATAACAATTACGAGGATTATCGTAATTGTGATACATTATAACAGTCATAAATATGATGATAATGATAATAATCACTATAATAAGGATGATGATAATAAATAATGATAATATAAATAACTTTGATAATGACATCAATAATGATGATAATGATAAATTTTAAAATTCCAGCTACGAAAGATATAGTTATTATGAAAATAATGATGATGATGATGATGATATTGATGATAAAGCTAATGATGATATTAATAATGATAATTATAATAAGAATGATGATGACAATATTTATAACAATAACACTGGTGATGGTAATAATAATGATGATAATAAAGATAATAATCCTAATGATAATGACAATAGCAATAATGATGATAACAAAATGATTATTATAACAACAATAATGATAATGATAATAGCAATAATGATAACGATAATTACAATAATGATAATTATAATAACAATAATGATAACAGATCATTATTATGAAATAAAAATAATGCAACAGAAATAAATGCCTATAATGATATAAGATCACAAAACCAAAGTAAAAGACAAACCAAGAAATCAGGAAGCAAATACGAGCAGAAAAGTTATAGAAACTCAACCAAAGTCATTTAACAACAGAGTCTACAAGTGTTAATTCGATCATCAATAAACAGTGTTTGCAGTTAGCATTAATTCTCTACCAATAAATTCTATGTTACACAACAGGGTGCCAATATGACAACAGAAATAGTAATTGATTGTCCGGTGAAGCGAGGCACACTCGTAAATTACTTTGGCATCCAGCCATTAACATACACGTTCATCTATGCACGTGTATATTCAGCTATTTAATAACATAATCATGAAATCACACATACTGACAGATAATTTCCATGAAATAGCCACATGAACGGATATGCTTACACGTGTGTAGGAAACACAAACGTATACGTGCGCGAGCTTGCCGTTGTCATGTACGTACACACACACACATACACACAAACACACAAGCGCACACAAAAACACACACACACAATACACAAAGCACAATAACTTCAATGGAAAACATCAGCTGATGAGTATTACAAAGAAACAGCTGATGAGTATAAACACACACGCGAAAAAAAACACGCACGCGATAAAAAATAAAAAAATAAAAAAGCCACATACACACGCAAACACACGCAAGCATTTCATGGCGCAGTCCTTGCCATTGTGTTGCTTCGACTTGCAGGTGTCAACTCCGCGTGCCCAAAGGTTTCTTGTGTAAATATTTGCTCGCTAAAGCTAAGGCTTCGGAACTCCTGCCTGTGCATGGTGTGAGTCTTCGTGCTTTAAGCGGGTAGTTTCTTCTATGCCTTTTTCTGTTCCTTTTTTATCTGTATTGTTGCTCTTGATTTCATTTTCATCATTTTCCTAATCATGATAATTATCCTCATTATTATCATTATCTTTATTATTGACATTATCATCATCATCCTTATTTTTTGTGACTAGAAATATTGTCGTTAGTAGTAGTATTATCATTGTTATTGTTAACTTTACCACTATTACCATTATCATTATTATCATTATTATCATTATCATTATTTTTATCATCGTTATTATCATTATCCTCATATTCATCAATATCGTTATCATAGTTTTGTTATTATAGCAATCATTATCTTAAGTATCATTAGCATCATTATAATCATTATTATCATTATTATCGTTATTATCATTATGATTGTTAGTATCATATTTTTCGTTACCATTATTATCATCATCATTAGTATCATAACTTTAACCATTATCACCATTATTATCATCATAATTATCATAACTATTAACATCATCATAACGAATATGATAAGCGAGAATGACATAGAAACAGTGAAAAAATGAAGGGGAGAATGAAGCCAGGGAGGAAGAGTAACAAAGAATAAAAGAATTATAAGAGTTGGTCGATAAAGGAGGACTGAGGAGGAGTCGATAGAGAAGTACAATGAAGAAATCGATAAATAAGAATGAGGATGAGATGGCAGACCTTATGTACCTAAGACTGGGTCAACGTAAAATATACACAATAAGTGTGATTAAGTGGCATAAGTGATTACTCTTTTTCTACCCTTGAGATAATCAAGACCTTTATTCTGGATAAAAGGGTATAAATGAGACTGAATAGTTCTACAACACAAGAGATGTAATTTACTCGTTTCGGGTTACTCCATCATCTTCCTCTTTAATTGGTTTGATTCTTTATGAATCCCTTTCGCTCGTTTCCAGTCCGGTAGATGTCGCGCTTCATCTACGTGGATGTTCTGTGGTGTCGGACGTCGGATCGATGTTCGCTGATTCTGGTGCTGAATCCACGTCTTATTTCACCATAATCCACTTTCTCGCATCCGCTGCATGGTATGCAGTATAAGGCGCTGTCCTGACAATGATCCATGAAGGATTAACCCAATTAAAGAGGAAAATGATGGAAGCTGCATACATCGCGACGGAGGAGAACATGAACATCGCGTCGGGCCGCTTCAAATTATCCAAAGTCGCGGCTACGTCTATTATGTCTATCATGACGGTGGAGGGTTAAAATCTCATTTATAAACTGCATTGCGAAATCGTATGAAACAAATACGATACACTGAAACTATTGGTTCCAGCTTCTTCGACTTCTGGAGCTGTATTGAAGGAATGGTAAAAGGCTTTCCCACCTTAGCGGCTCCTGACGGACGCAAGGAGGGAGGCGGCATCCCCGTTTCGCATATATGACCGAAAGGTTCATCCCTAAGCGTCATTAGATTTAGATTTAGATCTTTATTTACCACCCTGGTTAACTGCACAGGCATGGGCAAGCTTTGATACACTGATGTAGAGTCATGACATTGTTGCTAACATTAAGGTAATAGTAAGTGAAAACTGGATATTGACCCGTAGACTTATGCTCTTCACACCGTCAAGTTAGAAGATATTCATAAAAATGTGTGGATAAGGCATTATATATTCCACAATAGTAGTATCATATGCCTTATTGGGATTAATTATACATCTTACTCTGCAGCCTCTAGAAAAAAGTACCTTTGAAGACCACTGTACCTGAATATTATTTATGACGCCAGTACAGATCTGACGAATTCTCGCTACCCCTTCATAAATTATTTCTGTATATATGTTCGCTTGCTTTGAACAATCGCTTCCAAAAAGTTCATGTACATAATGATGCAAAGCTTCCGCCTCCATATCCCCCTCGGCTGAGACGATGCTTTAGCCTCCGTTTCTCCCTTTGTCGCTCCCTATGTTGTAAACAACGTTTCACTTTCAGTGTAGTGATATAGTGTTCTCATTATAAGAACACTTAGATTTGTTTGTTAGGGTTATATATATTCTTATTAATATCTGATAAACATGCGCTAGGAATTCTGGATTTTTTATCCCTCTATTTCATGCAATTACTCTAACTACAGTACGAATGCTTATCATATATCTAATTAGTTATTCTGTTGTGATAACACTCGTACCTATACAGCCTTTCGAAAGAAAGAAAAAGATAGAAAGAACATTATAGTCTAATATCAAATTATTATTTTCATCATATTTCACATAGTTACACTTCATATTCCCATTTCATATTCACTATTTCACATAGTTACACTTCATATTCCCTCGTTTAAATCTATTTCACACTACTTTTTAAGGACAAAGAAAAAAATACAGTGTACACGGTACTCGGAAGATGTTGGTTGTGGTTGCTGATGGTGCGTTTTCCCTCTGATCTCGGATGCAACTTTGATGTCCATGAATTATTGCAAGCATGGAGGGCTTTCCGAGGGCTACTGAGTGAGCTTTATATGAACCAGCCATCGGGAATATATATTTGCTGAACTTTACATGTCGTGTGGTGTCTTCAAAGCTGATGGTGTTGCAGTGATAAGTCTGGGTTGTTATGCTTTTTTTGTTTCGTTTTGTTTTGTTTTTTATTTGTTTTTATTGAGGTAAATCTGCAATTGAGAGGTTAGTTAGGACTAGTTTAATACAATATGGATGAATAACACCGTTGTATTACAAATAATCATCAGCATAAACCTTTCAGTAGTTAAATGAATACCATCACTAAAATGTCATCAATCATCACCAACCTGTCATCAATCATCACCAAACAGTCATCAATCATCACCAACCTGTCATCAGTCATCACCAAACAGTCATCAATCATCACCAACCTGTCATCAGTCATCACCAAACAGTCATCAGTCATCACCAACCTGTCATCAGTCATCACCAAACAGTCATCAATCATCACCAACCTGTCATCAGTCATCACCAAACAGTCATCAGTCATCACCAAACAGTCATCAATCATCACCAAACAGTCATCAATCATCACCAACCTGTCATCAGTCATCACCAAACAGTCATCAATCATCACCAAACAGTCATCAATCATCACCAAACTGTCATCAGTCATCACCAAACAGTCATCAATCATCACCAAACTGTCATCAATCATCACCAACATGCCATCAATCATCACCAAACTGTCATCAGTCATCACCATGCCATCAACCATCACTAACCTGTCCGTTGTCATCACTACCTATCATCAATCATCACCAACCTGCCATATGTGCACCTTTGCCTCGAAAAGAAAAAGGTTTAACTGATACAAATTGTTTCACTTTGGTTTTGCACCAACTTTAAAAAGAAGATGAACTCATTCAGAATGTACATGTTGAGGGGATTACTTGAAACTGTCGATGTTATTTAAACAAACGGAAAGCAAAAGAAATGCCATAAATATATGGGGAGTTTTATGACATCTTCATAATTTAAAATAGATATTTCATTTAAAACCGCTTTTGTTGATTTACGAGGTGAAATATGTACGCAACATATATTTTTCTTTACTTTTTTTCCTTTTTGAACAACATTCCAACCATAGGATATACATAAAAACTGAAAAAGAAAGAAAGAAAAAAACAATATACATGTCGAAATTTAGTTTGACAAATTGAGTTGACTTTGAAAGGAACATTATTCTTCAGAAAAAAGAAAAAAAAGATATATATATATATATATATATATATAAATATATATATATATATATATTTATATATATATGTATATATATATATATATATATATATATATATATATATATATATATATATATATATATATATATATATATATACATATATATATATACTCAATAAAAGAATCAAATGTTTTGAAATATTTCTATTATCATTATTATGATTATCATTATTTCATTATTATTACTATTATTATTGTTATCACTATTACCACTATCATTATTACTATAAATATGATTATGAATATTATCATTATCAGTACTATTATCATTATTACCAATATCATTATCATCATCATTATCTTCTATCATTATTATCACTATTACCATCATTATAATTATTACTATTATCAATAGCATTATCCTTATTATTAGTTTTACAAACATTATCATCATCATCATTATTACCTTTTTCATCCTTATCATCATAACTATCATCGTTTGAGTTGTTATCATCACCATTATCAAATCCTTATTGTTTCTTTATTATTATCATTCGCATTGGTGTTATAATTATTATTATTATCATAATTATCATGATTATTATTACTATTATTATCATCATTATCATTATTACCATCATTATTATGATTTCCATCATCAATGTCATTATCACTTTCATTACTGTCATTATGATCGTTATCATATTATTATCATTGTTTTATCAACATTACTAGTATCATCACTATTATTATAATCATTCTGATTATCTTCATCATTATAATCATCTCATTATCATTATCAACATCATCATATCATCTACAACAGTCAAATATAATGAAAATGTTGGCAACGACAGTAATAATACTAAAGATGATAATTATAATGAGGAGAATTATTATCATAATAATAATAATATGAAAATGACAACAACAACAACAAAAACAATAGTGATTATAACAATAACGAAAATCATGCACTCAATTCTGCAATGACAAACGTTGCATTTCTGCATTGCATCGAAATCTCTCGGGAGTCATGGAATTGGCCAAATCACTTTCCGGAGAGCTATTTGATGTTGCAGGGGGTGAGTGGGGGAGGGGGGCAGAATTGGGTGTAATAAGCGATTGTTGTTGCAATTGTGATTTCCTTATTTTAGTGTGAGATTGGAGACTTGAAACATAGGATATATAGGTGTGTGTGTGTGTGTGTGTGTGTGTGTGTGTATGTGTGTGTGTATATATATATATATATATATATATATATATATATATATATATATATATATATATATATATATATATATATATATATATATGTATATATATATGTATATATATATATATATATATATATATATATATATATATATATATATTGCTGTTTTCTGAAATAATAAGGCAAAATCAGATAAACAGGTCATAAATATTCCAGACAATGATGGAAACAACCTACAAAAGAAAAACCAAGGCCAATTAAGGTCAAATTAGAAAATGAAAAACAGAAATGGAAACTGATTGGAAAGAATATGAAACTAAAGGAAACTGACGAATATAAAGACGCATGGATATCACCGGACAAAGTCAAAAGGCTTTGATAAATAAACTAAGAGAAAATCACCAGCAATATACAAGGACATTCAGCCCTACGAAGCATGCCAATTCGAACAAAGGCAGGTGATGAAACGCCCACCGCTACACCGGGGGAAGGTCCAGCTCCCCCAAAAGTGGGGAAAACGACATCAACTATCTAACAACAATAGGTAATGTAGACACGCAAAGAAACAATCT
>NW_028234433.1:764517-769517 GCF_977035675.1 Penaeus japonicus
GTGGGATTTGTGATATTAGAACAGTGAGACACCGATTCATCATGTCGTCCAAAGATGGCAGCCATGAGGGAGAGGAGGATATGAATGAGCCAGGCACGAGTGAGGTGAAGCCGAGCCAGATAGACCTGATCACTGCCATGCTGGCCGGTATGAGGGAGGAAATGGCACAAAGGGCTCGTGAGCAGGCACGGAAGGCAGAGGAACAGTTCTGCCATCTTGTTGAGGTGTTACAAAGCAATCTCGCAACTGTGAAGATGGAAACTCAGCAGTACACCGACAAGGCCTGCAACAGCATGAAGAGTAAACTACTAGAGGTGCAGACTCTGAAAGGCGAGGTTCAGGGCCTGAGGGAGGAGGTCAAAGCAGAAAGGCGGCGTCATGAGGTAGCAACGTCGCACACGAAGAAGGCGGATGAGGTTCTGGCAGCAGATGCCAGAGTGGCGGATTTACTGGGGTCTGCCTGGGGTCCGTGGCAGGGAACCCCCGGGCCTCGCAGCGTCGTGTCGCAGCCGGTGGCCGCTGCAGGAGGCTGGGGACCCATCGGAACCGCTGCCTTGGGTACAGGTGGCGGAAGCTCGGACCCAGTCAACCTGCCTCGTTGCCTTTCTCACCCCCTCCCTCCCCTCTGGGCGTGTTAGTTCACGGCACGCGTTCTCCACTCCGTAGCCCCTCGGTTTCCAGACATTCTGTGAGGCGTAAGCCAGCGGAGTACGACGGGAAGTTGGCCTGGGAGGCTTATGCCGCCCAATTTGAAATGCTGGCATCTGCCCAGGGCTGGAGCCAGGAAGAGAAGGCACTGCAGCTGGTAACAGCATCAGGGGGCCCCGCGGTGGAAGTGTTGGGGCATCTGCCGCCACCCCAACACGCCTCTTACACCAGCGTGGCGGAGGCTTTGCAACGCCGTTTCGGCCATCACCACCAGGCCGAGGTATATCGGGCCCGCTTGAAGAGGCGGACTCGTGAGCGTGGCGAGACGCTGTCCCAGCTGACGCAGGACGTGGAGGCGCTGGTAAGGAGATGATCGTGGTACTGGCCCGCGATTTCTTTGTTGACGCTTTGCAGGACCAGCAGCTGCAAATCTACATCAAACAGGCACACCCTGAGGACCTGCAGGTGGTGCTGGCGAGGGCCTTAGAGTTCGAGGCCTTCCTGAAAGCAACCAGTGGCCTAGAGCCAGCAGTCCAGAACCGCCGTGACCTCTGGGGCCAGAAAGTGAAAATGAAGGCAGTGTCAAGGAGGGTGAGCCCGTATAGATTCCAAGGCGTGTGTTAGGGCTGTGGCGAGAAAGAGCACAGACGCAGTCGATACCCGATGGAGTGGAGAATGCGTCCCCTCAACCGGCTGGATTCTGATGCCTTCCAGCAGTGCTACAAGGACTGTGGCAGGTCTGGTCACTACCTGAGTGTCTGCCCCAAGGCTAAGGATGTGGTACAGGCAGAAAACTCGGACAGGCTGGAGAAGGGGGTCAAAACCCAGCTGTCCTCAATTCCTAGGCCCCGACTTGTGTAAGCTGCCGTCGAACGACCAGCACGATGCAGGTGGAGGGCCCAGTGGATGGGAAGCCTGACAGTGGATACTGGGGTTGAGAAGACCCTAGTGCGGCCTGATATGTTGGCCATTACACGACTTCCAGACGCACCACAGAGACTGTGTGGTGTCACGGGGCATTATGTACTGGGCCTTGACTACCTGACACAGAGTAAGGCATGTGTCGTCCTTGGACGGAAGCTGGTGAGGGTGCATGGTGAAGATGTGTCCTTACTTCTGGAGGTTGGCTGTGCAGAGGTAGTTACGGCTGAGCAACTGCACCTTGCCCCCAGGACAGAGTCTAGGATCTGGTGTCAACTTTCGAGAGAGATGCATGGAGTGGAAAGCATGGTAGAGCCCATTGAAAACCTGCAGCAGGCTGATGACATAGCAGTCGGGCGGAGTCTTATTGGAGCCAGGGATGAGGACGTGGCAGTCGCTGGCCGAGACGAGGACGAGCATTTGGGCGGTGAGGAATGTTTTCGGAGAAAATTAATAAAGCAAATCATAAAAGTTATAACAAAAAAGAACAATTTCCCACTTAAAGTATATATTTGTTAACAACTGTGCACTTCACTTTAGCAGACCTAGGTGAAAAGTGCCGTACTTTTCCACACTGGAATAATAATATTTGACGATTTCATACAATTTGGCTAAGAGATTACAAGGTCTTTTTAGTTCATAATGATTTTCATAATCAAGCCAGTGTGTTTGTTGTTAAATATCAAAGTATATTTCCTTCCAATTTTATTATCCAGTTATTCATTTAGCGTCCGTAATTCCGAAACAAAACTACAGCCTATATAAAATAGTTTCACTCTAAATTTCAAGATCCAAAGAAAACGAAAGCATTAGGTTGTATTCACAGAAAACGCAATATTTACAGGGATAACTTTTATACATTAGTTTTATTTAGCATCAAGCGAAGACAACTAGGAAAGTTGATGATATTATAATGTCAAATGATTGGAAAAATCTGCGTCATAAAAAAATACAAATTACAGAAAAAAAAGGAAACGGACGGAGGAGGACTACGAGCGCTCATCCTTTTCCCTTTGTTTTTGTTTACATTCGTGCGCGCAGGATTCGAGATGGGAGACGCCGAGGCGATCATCTTACAAACTGTTAATCATGTCAGGGAAGAGAGCAAGAAGTGTGGCTTTACTGTACTCAAGCATATCGGAGATGGTGCGTTTGATGAGATATATTAATGTTAAATAGGTGGTGTTATGTGAGAGATATAAGTTTGATTTCTGAGGTTCGGCAGATGCGAATCGGGAAAGTTATCTTTATGAGAGTTGATTAATTCGAAATTCCTTTGATTTATATGTCATTGTCTCTTGTTTTGTCTTGTGTTCGTCCAAGTATATGAAGTAGGTAAATAAGACTTTTATTAGAATGATGTCATTGAGGATGTTATTGTGTTGGTATTTTTCTAAATTAATGAGAGTCTCACTAATGATTCCCTAATTATCCAGTTTTGAATTTAGTGTAAAATTATATTTTAAGATTAATTTTAGCTATGGACATGGTAGGCATAGATTACAAGGCAAAGAAAGGAATCAATAGAACAGCAAGGGACAGGTTTCAGTATTATTCTATCAGAAGATACTGTACCTGGTGGAAATTTGTTGGCCTTTTCTGCAGCGCCCAGAGTACATAGACTCTGTGGTCATTGCGTGAATCCACTCATTACAAGGTTCATGTTATTTGAAATTTTGTTTTTCATTATGTCATAGAATTCCTATATTTACTGATTCTATGTATTATATATAGTTTCTGTCTGTAACTTAAATTATATTGTATTTTATACCTCTTGGTCTTGGGGGAATATGGACAGTAGATGGTTTGCTTTTTTTGTCTTTTTTATTTCTTCTTCTTCTTCTTCTTCGTGTCCATTTTTCCCATACTAAGAGCAAGCTGAAACTTTCTGTCTAGATCCATTTGTTTATGTGTACATTGAAAATCCTGTTTTATTTTGGGTTAACATATGTTATCCATCTCTGGTATATGGTAGGAAAAGTTACAAGTGAAATTTTCTATAGTTAGATTGAAGAGTGTTATAAGAGATTTTTTTTCTTCTTCTTCTTTATCATATGGAATATAATTTTCTTGGATATGTATTGGATGATTTGCAATTAAACTATGGTAACTAGAAATGATTGTAGAATCCAATCTACACCCATATTTTACAATTACTCTCAGTTCATTTTTATTAATTTTCCTTGTCCATTTTTCAGAACATTTAAGGAAGAAGTATATGGCAGAGCTTGAAGAAGTTTTGGTGAGCTGTGTGGTGGCAGAACACAAGGTAAACATTGCACGGCAGGCTGCAAGAAATGCAAAGTCTCTGGACAACTCAGATCCTCAAGACGCGAGTGACGTTGGCCAGGTGGGATGATGTTTTTTGTATATAATTTTCTTTGAGTTAAGTTAGTTTATTGTCTTATAGGTAGTTTATTGTATGATATAATTATTATGCTATAGTGAAAGATATTTTCATTTTGGAGTATAAGATTATCTTGTATGTGAATTATTATTTCAAGATTTCTGTGAATGTAATATTATTGAATGTGATATCAATTAACCCATCCCCGACGGGGGAATTCTTAAATCAATTGAATGGCTGGCACAATAGTCCAGAGAGGGTTAATGTGATCAGGTTGTAACTTCAGAGCAGCTTAATAGACCAAACATAGACAGGGATTTTATCTATGTTTTACCTTCTATGTTTCATCTAAGGAGAATGATTGTATTCTATGCCTTCAAGTTTAGAGTTTTTGAAAATTATTTTTTCCATTCCATAAAGGCATACAAAATGATCAAGCAGTATATCACAAAAGAAATGTAAAATGTACAACAAAAGATTGGAAAGAAGTGCATAATTTCCTCAAATGGGGAGGGGGACTTTTTCAATTTACCCTAATGAAGATTCCTTCTTCTTTTGATTTTCATATTTCCTTAAAGTAATGTAAAGAATTGAACCTATACCTAGTGATATTTTACAATTAATCTTTACCTGTAAAGATGTATGATGAATTAGACAAGAAATCTGAGATAGAAGATACAAAAACACAATGGAGATTTCTGGCTTAAAGCTAAGAATTGATATGCTATTTTATTGTGCTATGAAAAGTCCAAAACCTAGATGGCACCACTTTTTCCTAGCACCAGCAGGAGAGAGAGCCTTGAATGGCACCCATCCACGGTCTCTAGCAAGAGCGATGGCACACACTAAGTATGTACAGGCAGAACGAGAAGAGGAACAATGGGTTAATGCTTATAATATAAAATTAATTATGGAATTAGTAGTGGTACCAAATTAGTATAGAATTTACACACACACAGTCTTATAGATAGATTTACTATCCAACATATCTTTTACAATTTGTCTATCAATGCCAATTTATGACCACCTTCATTTCTCTCCGTGCAAAGATAGGATTTTAAAATTTAATCAAAATGACCTATCT
>NW_028234433.1:787017-789517 GCF_977035675.1 Penaeus japonicus
ATATATATATATATATATATATATATATATATATATATATATATATATCGTAGTATGTTGGTGAGTAGTATAATATCATATAAGACCGATTGGCGTATAAGTGGGTAGAGTGTATGCGTAAGGGGACAAGGCAGAAATAGAAAGAGACGGAGGTAAAGATCAATGACATCTGATAACTGGCCGAACTCGTGCTAAATAGGAAACGACAAAATGCCTCTCCTTGCATTATATCTTGCAACATAGATTCAGTATATGTTGTTTCCTATTCACCTTCAAATTGTTCCGTATGATGACGACCCGAAACTTTCAGTCGCTGCCAGACGTATGAAAAATAAACTTGTACAAAACACTGTACTTTTAACATTTCGTGTAAAGCAAATGTCTGCAATGCTTTGCAAAGCAACATACTCCAGTTGCCAAGACTACCTAATAATAAAAGAGACAAACACACAAGATGGAAGCAAAATAAAGGGAAGTTAAAAAGCACACATGTGACGTCATTCCTTTTGCCCTCCAGGTGAGTACAGGTGAATGCAGGGCTGGGCAGTTGGGCGGAAGACTCATGCCTGACTCATCTGATGAATCCCTCTTCGCTGTATTTCCTGAATACAATAAGACTCATTTTTTGTATACCTTTAAACTAAGTATCTTTTTATTAATGCTACCTGTGTCCGAATCTGTTGTTTTTTATGTGTATGATAATATCCAAGGGCATGTACTATTGTCCGTCTGATGGTCAGATGTATGTACATTTTTTTCCTTCTATTGTTACAGTAATTACAATGACTCATTTGATTGGCAAATGACGACGAGATGATGACTCTTATGGTCTATGAAGTATACGTACGCTGTTCTTTAGTTGATTTTAACGTACAGGAATTCTCGCGTTGCGTTTGGTAGTTTGGGTATTCGTTAAACACAATTTTCTGAATGATATACCGAAGGGAAAATAGAACAAGAAAATAATTCTTACAAGGTATAACTAGTTTGAGAGAATGATTAGACACTTTCTTGCATGGAGAATGAAAGTGGAGTGATTAATACCTCAAGCATCTCCGAGAAATACATTTAGGACCGGAAGCGACATAACTGTTCACGAACTGTAGGTGTTAAGAACGAGATGCCTCAGTCGTGTCGTCAGAGCTTGCTATGATAAATACTTCGCCCTTTTGTTTATTTTTCTATATATATGGATAATACGATTTTACGATATGTTCTCCTTCCGGGGAATGGTATATGTTGTCGATACATATGCATAGTTGAATGAAAAATAAATAAACAAAAAATTACAGTACGATTTTCACATCCCGTAAACATTTCCCAACATTTTTATTCATGGAGAGCAAACACGCGAACAAATAGATAAAAGACAATATCAACAAACAACAAACACACAAACAAACAAACCAAACCAAAATTGGCAAATAAGCTCTATAGAAATGAGCTTGAACCGAAATTGGCAACGCTTCACCGTAACAACATGTCTCCTTGCCCTCGCTTAGTGACAGCTCCGCCTCTCGCTGTCTGTCATGGCGCGCGAAATTCGCCGTGAGGGAGCCGATGGAAATCTTGTCGAGGTGTGACAGGAGATGTGCTATTCGAAAGAGTCCCACTCGGGGGTGATTGAGAGTTTTTTAATATACACACATATATATATGTGTGTGTGTGTGTGTGTGTGTGTGTGTGTGTGTGTGTGTGTGTGTGTGTGTGTGTGTGTGTGTGTGTGTGTGTGTACATACTTCTTGGGAATGCTGCCTTATGTCTATGTTTTGTATATGACCTTATTTATTTTTTATTTTTGAGATACAGTGTCATATGTATATACGGCTTGTTATTAAAAATTGTATATTTAGATAAACCAAAGCTATGCCATGTACAGTGAAAACCCAATTATTCAAATCTACAAAAGAAACAACAAAAACAAGTTTGAATATATATATATATATATATATATATATATATATATATATATACATATATATATTATATATACATATTATATGTATAAGTTTATGTATATCTATATATATGTCTATCTAATATATCTATATATCTATATATCTATATCTATCTATATATATATATATATATATATATATATATATATATATATGTATATGTGTATATGTATATATATAAATATATATAAATGTATACACACACATGTATGTATATATACACACACATATATACACATATATGTATATAAGTATATGTATAGATATATATAAATGCACACACACACACACACACACACACACACATATTATATATATATATTTATTTATATATATATATGTATATATATATATATATATTATATAAATGTGTATCCAAGAACAACACTAACCTTTCTTTCCTTCCTGAAGATGGAGCACCCGAGCCTCTACCTGACGCTCCTGACGGCGGTGATGATGCCTTGTCTCCACCCGCGCCCTTGGAATGTCGCAGCCGTGACCACCAGTCCTTCGAGCACCAAGAACGTGACCTTGCTGTATCC
>NW_028234433.1:794517-822017 GCF_977035675.1 Penaeus japonicus
TGTCTTCAGGTGTTATTGGTTCTATTCTTGTGTGTATAGTGATAGATCTTAAACCTTAAGATATTGCTTCTATTCTTGTGTTCAGACCATAAAAAGAGGAAACACGCACATACGTTTTTCTGAGCTCACATACCATGGAACACGCTCGAAGTTCGTCAGTACATCTCAAACTTTTTTTTCTCTCTCTCTCTTCAGCAAATTCGGTTGGACTTACGCCAGTGTGGTGTATAGTCGAGGCGAATACGGCGAAGGCGGTTTCCATCAGTTGAAGTCCCAAGCAGGTCGTTTCCACGTGTGCTTCGCCTCGCCGTCCCATCGTTTAGCCAAAGACGACAGCGACGACACCTACAAGGATGTGGTCAAGAAGCTGCTGGACAGGAAAGCTAACGGTTGGTAAAATGCTTGTCTTCTTCTCTGTTTTTGTTTTTTCCTTTTTTATTTTTCTTCTCCCTTGTGCTTTCTTTATCTCTGTCTTTCTCTCTCTCTTTCTTTCTATCTTTCCGTTTAGTCATTGTTTCTTTTGAAAAAAAAAAATATATATAGTCTGTTCTTCATTTGTTATCAAGGAGCTTAGGCTACTAAAACAACCTGAAATACCAAATACCAAGACCCAACACATACAATAACAACAAGAGACACAATAACAACCGTCAAATAAAAAAATAAAAAAAAAACATTACAGTGGTAGTGGTGTTCGCTGACGACGAGGTGACCGCGAAGTTAATGAAAACCGTGCAGCTTCACGGACGCTACTCGCACATCATCTGGGTCGGCTCTGACGGCTGGAGCTCCTCGTCGCCTAAGGTACAGTAAGAAGCGAACTCTGGGGCAACCAAAGGGGTCAACACAAGAAGGAAAGAGGTCAAAGGAAAGAGGTCGAAGTTTTAATGTGGTGATTATTGTAGGTTTTTAGGGAAAGAATGTCTGATTTACGAGATAGATGGCGCAGTAATTATGCCATCGGGAATGTAGGAAAGCACTGAATGTAAAACGGTGCTCATTGCAAGATGAATATAATGTGAACACTTATAAATGATACAGCTTTGGCGGATGTACTAAAATGTTTTCATAGGATTATAAAATACTTATTACAAGAACAGTAAAGAGAATAAAATAAATATGGTTTCGATCTGGACCCCATCACCGAAAAAAACATTGATTTAAGAATAAAGTGCCACGGAAGCAGTCAGTCATCACCTACTAATCCGCTTCCCTTTGGCCTTCCATAGCAAGTAGAAGCGGTGGTGGAAGGCGCCATCGCTGTCCGGCCCTTGGTCAACACTCTGCCGGGCTTCGACGAGTATTTCCGCGCACTCACTCCTGACGGGAACCTGCGCAATCCGTGGTTTGCTGAATACTGCGCCAACGGGAACTGTCCTACCAGGTGAGTTTTTTTTTATTTTTCTTTCTCTCTTTTCGTGGTGTTGTATTACTCTGTCCTTATCCATTCATTTCTATCAATTTCCGCCTCTCCCCCATTTGCCTCGTGGTGTTTTAATTTCCTTAAGGCAACCTCATTCTAACCTCAGCTCCCTCCTCTTCCTCAGCGCCACCTACGCGCAGGTCCCGTGGCTCCACTTCGTCAGAGATGCCGTCTACGCCTTCGCCCACGCCCTTCACAACATGTGGGAGTCGCGGTGCGAGGGGCGGCCAGGTCTCTGCGACGCCATGGCTCACAGCGGCCACGTCCACGGACATGAGCTCTTCGAACACCTGCTCAACGTGTCCTTCGAAGGTGAATTGGTCTCGTTCTGGCTGTCGCTGAGTTGTCCATTATTGGTTTTCCTGTATAAGAAGTAAATTCCTCTTATTAGTGAGAGTTTAATGTTATAAAGACCGATTTGGGGATTTGGGGGAGGCAGTAAGCACCACTAAACGTTTGGTGAATCATCGTCGGTATGATTAAGTGATCAAAACTAATGATATATAGCATTAAAAACACAGAGTACGTCTTTCGCGATGATCATGGTGCAATTTAAAAATAAAAGCAGAAAGAGAATAACAAGCTTAAAGAAAAAAAAAATGGCCCTTCAGACGTGAATGGCCGGAGCTTCCAGTTCGAGAAAACGGGAGCGGCGTTCCCTCGATACAGCGTTCTCAATTACCAGCGGGTCGATGATTACAACTACATGTGGGTTCCTGTCGGCACCTATTCACGTGAGTTCTGATTTGTATGGTTGGCCTCTGTTTAGGTTTGTGCATACCCATAGTTGATGTTTTTTTGGTGTTTTTTTTTCTGTCTCTTTGGTCTCTATATCTCCTTTTCTCCTTTCCCATTCCACTTTCATTAACTCTCTCTCCCTCTCTCACTCTCTCTCTCTCTCTCTCTCTCTCTCTCTACCTCTCCTCTCTCTCCCTCTCCCTTTCTCCTCTCTCCTCTCTCCTCCTCTCTCTCTCCTCTCTCTCTCCTCTCTCTCTCTCTCTCTCTCTCTCTCTCTCTCTCTCTCTCTCTCTCTCTCTCTCTCTCTCTCTCTCTCTCTCTCTCTCTCTCTCTCTCTCTCTCTCTCTCTCTCTCTCTCTCTCTCTCTCTCCCTCTCTCTCTCTCTCTCCCTAAATTACAATAAAAATAACACAAACTTACCCCAAACCAGGTACCTTGAAGAGTAAGGTCCTCGACCTCGACGAATCTGCCGTGAAGTTCCGGCAGAACGCGGCGCTTCCCGTGTCCTCGTGTGGGACGCCCTGTCGCCCGGGAGAAGCCAAGATTCTGGTGCGTGTCCTCAGAGTTGTCTTGAAGTGTTAGGAGGATGAGATAGATGGAGAAAATTAGGATGATGTTTCTGGTGATGATGATGCTGTTGGTGATGATGTTTATTATGTTGCTACGAGAGTGATGATGGGGACAGTGGTGATGTGATTGTAGTGATTGTCTTCGTTGTTGTACATGCTGGCTAGGATATGTATATTGATGACTTATTTTCGGTAACGACGGATCTAAATATGATATATGTAAATACTTGCAAATCTCTCAAGAATCAATAGACTAGAAACTAATCGCTCCCCCCTTATGCAGCTGCAAGACAAGTGTTGCTGGCGGTGCGAGCCTTGTCAGGGTTACCAATATCTGGACAACAGCACCCAGCTCTGCAAGGACTGCGGCGAATGCATGGCACCCGACGATAGCAAGGGTGCTTGCAAGCAGAAGGAGGAGAAGTTCATTGACTACAAGAACCGGTGGGCGATCACGTCTCTTGCTTTTGCTAGTTTAGGTAAGGAGGGTTTGGACCACGTAATGTATGTATGTGTGTGTGTGTGTGTGTGTGTGTGTGTGTGTGTGTGTGTGTGTGTGTGTGTGTGTGTGTGTGTGTGTGTGTGTGTGTGTGTGTGTGTGTGTGTGTGTGTGTGGACGTGTACGCAAATCTGAAGAAGAACCACGAATCCCATTTAAATAGTGTACCATTGTCTGAAAAAAAAACATTGTGGATCTCTTTACTAAAACTAATAGATTAGAAATGCCCAGAAAAAAAACTACCCTACCCCTGTCTCTCTCCCTTCAGGCATCTTCAGCACGGTCCTCGTAGCGGTCATCTTCTGGGTATACCTGGACACACCTGTCATCAAGGCTTCTTCGAGGGAGCTTTCGTACATCCTTCTCGCGGGCATCTTCCTCTCCTTCGCCATGACCTTCGTGATCGTCGCCCCGCCCTCCGTCTTCACCTGCGGCATCACGAGGTTCTTCCTGGGCTTCTGCTACACCGTCTGCTACGCCGCCATCCTCACCAAGACCAACAGGATCTCAAGGATCTTCAACAAGAACCCGAGCAAGCCGCATAAGGTTCGTCGTGGGGCGGGCTAGGGTGTCGGGAAAAGGGGAGGGGGGTGGGGGCTAGGGTGTCGGGAAAGGGGGAGGGGGGTGGGGGCTAGGGTGTCGGGAAAGGGGGAAGGGGTGGGGGCTAGGGTGTCGGGAAAGGGGGAAGGGGTGGGGGCTAGGGTGTCGGGAAAGGGGGAGGGGGTGGGGGCTAGGGTGTCGGGAAAGGGGGAGGGGGGTGGGGGCTAGGGTGCCGGGAAAAGGGGAGGGGGGTCTGTGCGGTAGTGCTGATAGCTACTAGTGCTATTTACTGGACGGGAAGTTTTCATTATCACTTTATTAGAACACTTTTCAGCAGAGGCAATGTACAGGCTACATGTCAAGTGAAATATATATGAATAGCTAGTCAATAATACACACACACACACACACACACACACACACACACACACACACACACACACACACACACACACACACACACACACACACACACACACACACACACACACACACACATATACATATATATATATATATATATATATATATATATATATATATATATATATATATATATATATACATATCAATTAAATCAATTCAAATGCTAGCGAAGAGACCTAACAGAATCCCCTTCATCACAACAGGCCAAGTACACCTCTCCTCGCTCCCAAATGGTAATCGTCACACTACTAGTAAGCGTGGAAGTGATCATCAACATTTCCTGGCTAGTGTACTACTCCCCCTCCACGAAACACCTGTGCTCGAGGGACACTGACTATCGCATCCGCATCTGCAACGGCCTCGACGACTATTCCTACATCGTGGGTCTCATCTATCCGCTGGTGTTGGTCTGTTTCTGCACGGTGTATGCTATCAAGACCAGGAAGGTTAGTTGTGATGGGTGAATCAGCTGTTTGGTTGGTAGTATATTGATATATGGGGTGTGAGTGTTTTGACTGAGAGAGAGAGAGGGGGGGCGAGAGTGAGTAAGTGAGTGGGTGAGTGAGTGAGTGAGTGAGTGAGTGAGTAAGTGAGTGAGTGAGTGAAAGTGAGAGAGAGAGAGAGAGAGAGAGAGAGAGAGAGAGAGAGAGAGAGAGAGAGAGAGAGAGAGAGAGAGAGAGAGAGAGAGAGAGAGAGAGAGAGAGAGAGAGAGAGAGAGGGGGGGGGGCGAGAGTGAGTAAGTGAGTGAGTGAGTGAGTGAATGAGTGACTGAAAGTGAGAGGGTGAGAGAGAGAGAGCAAGAGAGTAGAAGAAGAAAAGTAATTATCCAAAAAAAAAAATAGTACCTCGACGCCGCCCGCTCCTCCATTCACCTAACCGGAAATTCCTCTGGCAGTGCCCCGGAGGCTTCAACGAGGCTCGGTTCATCGCCTTTACGAACTACACCACGTGCCTCATCTGGCTCGTGTTCGTGCCCCTCTACCTGTCCACGGGCGCCTCCGATGACGTCAGGATCGTCACTCTCGCCATGTCCCTGTCGCTGGGGTGAGTGCCAAGTCCTATGTCACCTTATGGCTAATGTGTCCTTAAAGTGGAGTCGATATGATGAAACAATAAATAAATAAATACAATAAATAGATCTTTTTTTTGGGGAAAGGTCTCAGGACACATAAATCATGCACAATATAACGGGGGAAAAAAAACTTCAAAACATTTTTTTTTCCTAAATCCTCGTCTTCCTACAGGGGATTCGTGCAGCTCGGGTGTTTGTTCTTCCCGAAAGTTCACATCGTGTTGTTCAAACCCGAGAAGAACACAAAGGACGCCGTGATGAGCATCCAGAGGACCTCTTCGTACAGGGCGGGATCCATCCGCCAGCAGCCCCCAGAGAACATCCAGCACCACTCGGCCCCTGCGATCATCTTTCTGAACAGTGAGTGGTTTGAACTTTGTTTTCTCTCGTTTTTTTTTTTTTTTTTTTTTTTTTTTTTTTACTCGGAAATCTCGTTCTCTTTTCTCTCTCTCTCTCTCTCTCTCTCTCTCTCTCTCTCTCTCTCTCTCTCTCTCTCTCTCTCTCTCTCTCTCTCTCTCTCTCTCTCTCTCTCTCCTTCCATTACCTTATTACTGTACCATTCCACCTCCAATTATGCAAGTATCCATCCCATCCCATCCACTCATTGCATTCCATTCCCTCCCCATCCCCTGCTGCATCACCAAAAGGAAAACTAAAACCTCCCTTTCCCCCCTCGGAACAGGCAAGCCCCCCATCAAGCAAGAAGGACTCCAGATCCCACAGTTCCACGACCAGAACCTCAACCCAAAGGAGGTTCCTGGTTTGGTTAACAAGGGATTCTTCACGGGTGTGTCGTCAAAACCTCAAGAACCCGCTGCTTTGTAAACAAGTCCGGGGTTTTAATTGTCAGGGATTTTTTTTTCTTTCTGAGTACTCTGGGTAGTTTGTAGCACATGTGGTGTGTAAAATTTCTTTAAGAGTTGTGAGAGCTGTGTGGATTTTCGAATCTCAAGGCACCGTGGAGTGTTTGAGAGATGATCTTGTACCAGAAGGGTACATTCAGTTCAAGAAGTGTTGCTATGAACAAACCGTGACCCGCATGTCGAGGTCCTAAAGAATCACATTCATATTTACAGTATAATGAATGATCTAGTCATGTAGAATAATATAAGACGTGTTATACATTATTCTTAAGTGAAGCATAACAAATGAAATGCTTCCTAATGCACAATGTGTGGACTAAGGTTTAAATTTATTCCTGTGCTTCCTTAATTAAACCTTCAGACGAGGGTACCCAATGATGTTCTAATAGAATGCAAATACTCATGCATTAGACAGTGTTTGTTTACCAAATTCTGTATGTAGAAGACCTTTTACATCTTCTTTTCTATGTCAGCTGGTGTTACAGCACATGACATATTGACTATTGACACCGTTAGGTTGTCAGGTTGACGTAAATGTTCATGCTGTTTTCTTGTATGACATTCCATTTTTATAAGCAAGAATTGAATATACTTATAAATATATACCATTTTTATGTAAATATGTATTGCCGATTTTACATTAAGTATATGGATAACTAGAAAATTACTATGTACTTTTCTTTTTTCCAGTGATTTATCAGTGATTTTAAAAAATGATATTCATGTAAACCTAAAATATACTCATCGATGTTATTAATTCTTGTTTGTGTCATAATCGGTTACCAGCTGTACTTATAAAAATTGTACTTGAATTCATGACCATTTCATGAATCTACTGTGATGATGTGCCCTTTAAGTGTGGAACATTTCCTTAATTTTAAATAAAAAGAATTATGTACCAAACTCTATCACTATTAGTCAACCATAATAAAAGCTTTATTAAAAGTACATGTAGTTCAGTTGATGTGAACACTCAAGGTTCTACTATATTTCATGCAACAAGGAAAGTGAACATTAGTTATCCAATAGAACATGCTAATTTGCAACTCTCAATTGCTATAAAAGAAAACATTTTGAGATCACCCCAAATTAAGGTAATAATAATAACATACAAAAGGAAGATGCGTTATCGTTGCATTTTCTTTCTGATGAACACGACCCAATAGACACAATAACTGATCATTTCTTTATAATAAGTTTTATCTCAGGCTTGCTATTGCTTTCAGATTTATTTCTTATTATGAAATTTAAAGAAGATAAAACTAAACATTTATATTTAGGACTTAGTACCCATAGGACTTTGCTTTACCACCACTTTTAATCATGGGTATAACATTATTAGTATGATACCTGCATCAATTAAAAAATGTTAACTTGTACAATATCTAAGAAACAAAACAAAAATATTAAAAGATGCCCTTGAAACCACATTGTCAATTAATATAAATTTCACATCATTGGAGACCTAATCTTGTTTCACAATGAAAGTAAGAGAAACCACCTCAAAATAGAAAACATTTATTTCAATAATTTATCCCAAAATCTTAACAAAATACATTCAACTCACCAGTGAATAAGTAAATATTAAAAACTAAAAGCAACAATGTATTTTCCATCTCACGTAATTTTCTTAAAAACAAAAAATAAGGACCAGTTTTTTCAATGCCTTTATATAAACCTTTTACTAGCTCTGTTGTAAAAAATAAAACCCAAGTCTATGCTTATAAAAATTTGCCAGTTTGTTTTGCCAGGAGCCTAAAATAAAAATTAACTCTACAACTTGGATATGTAAATCAACTCTTAATTCTGAATAGTTAATGTATTCATACATAATCTCACTTGTACATCTGCAAAAGATTAAATATGGCCCAAACAAGTAAAAAAAAAAAATTGTACATCAAACAGAAATCTCATATCTGGTTCATATCAATGCGCGTGCCAATGAGCAACAAGATAAATAAATAAAATCACAAAAGAGGGAACACAGCGAAAATAGCACAGGTAAACCATAACCAAGGTATCAAAAAAGTCCTTTGACAGGGGTAAGTGTAAAACAAAATGGATATTATAAAAAAATAAATAAAAAAATAAAAAGATAACAATAAGAGTGAGAGAGCTTGAAGTGAAGAAAAATGAGAAGCCTAAAAACCTAAAACCTATAAAATGCCCACTGTCAATGGCAGGAGCACAAAAAAAAAAAAAACAATGTAATTATTTTTTTCAAAAGATTTAAGAAGGTAAGGACAGGGAATGTTAGTATCAGTGAATGGAGTCATTGCTATCATACAATTTTTCTTACTTGCAACTTTCTTACAACTTTCTTGCTAGACTAACGGTATCTTCTAATATAAACTATCCTAGTACTGGATGGTAAGGGGAATTGAAGCACTTATAAAACATCTGCTGCATAACATTCTGCTCAAGTCAATTAAGCACATGCATACGCATCTCCTACGGTTTTATGAGGAGCAAGCACTGCATAGCTTAATGTTCTTTGTAGGGCACCAAAAATGAATAAAAAAATAAAATAAAAATAAAACTTCTCATACACTTCTACACTTCTTCGACAGTTCAATTAAATATCACAAATACTTTTAAGGTAGATATGACATCAGGCGCTTAAGTATTTCGGCAACAGGTTCAAAATTCCAGGTAATGCTTCAGCCTAAACATAGCAAGACGAGGTGGCGAGAACACCGCCACCCCATTCTTCAATATCCCAAAATACTATAAAACACAGGTCTTAGGCTATTTACATCATTGTGACAATATTTACACTCAAAAAACTCCTTTCAATAATTTCATTCCTGACTATAAAACTTTCTTTTTCTCTCTAATTCCCATGAGGAGAAGAACACTTTGCTGCGTCTCTTTACCACATGATGGAGAGAAGTAAATAAAATAAAATAAAATGAAACATATAATTATCCCTCTTACTTTCTTGTGCTATAGGATTATTTATTCACTCAACTTTTTGAATTTTTGAGACATGATAAAATATATATAGGGTAATAGAAATACTGCTGGGAAGACATCATGTAAAAAAAATAAATAAAACTTCTCAGAATAACTGTTTGGAGGGGACCATCTGTAAAACAAAGATTTTTTTTATTTTCTTTTTTCATATTATATTCCTTAAAAACAGAACTTGCAGATCTCAATTCAATTTGGCCAGTATAACAAAAAATTGTGGGCCTAGTCAATGGGAATGGGAGCATTTTTTTCTTCTTTTTGCACTTAAAACGGTTCCATGAATGTATTTTATTTTGCTCCTATATGAATTTTGAAAGAGTTCTAGAAATTTTAAGTACTGTAGACTCTTTCCTCTCAAGGAATTTTAGTTTTTTTCTCTTCTCAAATTAATTTTGAAAATATATATTTATAAAACATAAATCTAGCCAATTACCAGATTTTTAAAAACAAGCAACTTTGAAATTCAGTCCTTTCCACAGTCCTTTCCACATCTACTACAATACTTCTCTTAACAATGTAGACCTAACACTATGAGTAATGAAGGCTGCAACACAACCTATGCAATGAATAGGCCTACAGGCTTAACATACCTAATAAAAAAATAAAAAAATAGCACTTCCACACTAGAATTCCTTGTGTATTTTTTTTCCAAATTGCCTAAAGGCAATAAATCCAAACTGGCTAATATGCATTCAAATCACAGAAGGTCCCCTATGTATCAGATCAAAATATCACTTATAATTTCTAAATGTCTTGATGTACAAACAGTGAACAACAATACCTACATCAGCGACATACATAGTCTTTCAAAATAAAATCTCTCACAAATGTACTGCATAAAAAGAAGTAATCTACCGAGTGGGGAGGAAAAAAAGAGAGGAAAAGAAAAAGACTTCACTCCTGAGGCCATGGAGTTGCCGGTTCTTGCAGCTGTGTGACAGCCTAATAAAATTTCTTGGCTTGAGCATCTTTGTTATCTCTGAAAGGAAAGGAGAAAAAGTCTGTAAATTTCTAATTTCATCATAAAAGCAAACATATTATGAATATATGCACACAGTAAATACAACAACATCCCCTCCACAATGGAAACAGCTTTTAAAGTGGTCTTACCATATTCACTTACAATAATTAATTCATGACTAGCTTAAAATTAGCAACTTCATACCTGATTTCAAATTTTTATTTTTTTCTATGTAAGCAATTATACTTTCTCGACACAGCTAGAAATATTACCCCTTTGTAGTATCTACATAAAATTCAGTAAGTAATATTATCCTTCAACAGTACTGCAAAGGTAAATCATGGCCAAACTACACACAGATTATAAAGGGACAATCACTGTAAATTTATGTAGACATCAAAGATTAACAATATCATAAAAGGTAATGAAATTCTATTAGACACTAAAATCAAACCCAATATATCTTGAAATCAAGAAAGGATGATCCAATAATTATCTAGCATAACATCAATCCGTCTCAGCAATTACCTCCTCTTTCTGATAAATCGCTTTTCCAATTTTCTAAAGAGCAAAATGGCTGATCAAGGACACAAAATACACACAAAAAAACAACTGCAGGGGTTATGGGTGCACCAAACAAGTTACGAGAGAGTTAAAAGGGTCATTCTGAAGGTTATGTTCGTGATCCCCTTGGATTAGGGTCCTCTAACTTACTAGCACCATGATCGCTATTGGAAGTGCTCATGGCGGGAGGAGAACCACCGCACTAAGCAGCCTTCAGAGTCCCCACTGCTCCCTCTATATGGTATTGAGAATATTTAGATTTACTTCTGATTTTTCCAATTCTGATCTATTTCAGTGAAAAAAATTCTTCAACTCGTAATCAAGATACAACAGAATATAATAGCAACTAATTGTGCTTATCATATCATATTAAAAGAAATGATAAATATACAATGAAAATAGTATTGAGAAGAAAAGCCATAAACAATGATATTCAAAAGAAATATATATTCCCTGCCACACAGGTGCATCTAACATATTTCATATGAAAACTAAACATTCTTTAATACATAAAACCCTTATGACAGTCAATAAGCCTTACCTGTATACAATATATCCTATCAGCAGTACCACCTGGATGACCATGAATGTGATGAACATGCCAGTCGAGACACAGCTGACTGGCGGGCACCCGCCTGCAGGCCCAGATGTCAAACGCTGATTGGCTGTCCCGAGATCACGCTGAGGAAAATGCATATCATGTTTATTGCAATGCAGAATGATCCATAATATTCCTTATCAATTGTACCTATAAGATACCTATACTCACCTAATAATCTTAAATATATTTTCTACTACCTGATTAATGATAGCATCCCTCTTGTGCTCTAATTAGTAGAGGTTATCAAAAAAAGAAGACAATAATGGAAATACCAACAAGCAAGCAACACTTACCTTTACAATATTAAGACCTTCCTTCATCTCATTGAGGGTAACGTGCAGATCATAACCAACAGGCTGGACAGAGCCCTGAGGCTTCTGACTATTAGTCAACAACTGGTTGCTCTTTTGGTGAATATCATTCACAAAGTTCCTGCAAAAAATATGTATCTCATAAATAATGAACTATACATAAAATTCTAAAAGCTTCACTCATTTAAATAACCTATCATTTCTTACTACAAGTGTTGCATTTCCCTTCTGCTTCACTATAGGATTTTCTTTCTCTAAAGGATTAAAAGTAAGGGAAATCAGCATGTGAAAGCAACTATGAAGTCGTAATATCAATAACAACAGTAACAGAAATAAAACAACCACAATAAGATTGACAGTAATGTAACTAACTCCTTACATTACTTACATCAACAAGACAACAAATAAAAAAACTCACTTGATCTCTCTTGCTGTTGACACAATGTCCCTCTGGTTATTCAGGATCGAGTCTACTTCGTGACGCCTGATAGTGTCCCCTGGCAGTGCCCCCACCTGTGCAGGAGGTACCTGTCCAGTGGGAGCAACTTGGCCTCCTGGAAAATAAAATACATTTATAATACAAAAAAAATTCCACTAGATTCTTGTAAGAGAAGCTCAAGAATAATCTTTATGTTACATCTGGCTGGAATGTGGGGGGGCAAGCAGTGAGAGTATCAAAATGGAATGATTCTTGCATGAAATGACATCACTGTATTCTTACCCATGCCAGTGTGAACTGCAGACACAAGGCCAAGCGTACGCTCCTGGCGACCAATTATCTCGTCCAATTTGGCATGGAGATTGCGAATAAGATCATGGATCTAAAAAAACACACAAGAAAATTAATAAATAATTGACTTCCTGGGGAATATATATGTATAAATTAATATCATCATCATTATTATTATTATTCTAAATAGCACTATTCAAATCCTTTAATACATAGAGCATAGTAATATCAATAATATTCCAATATCAAAAGCAAAAGGGAACATAGAAGAAATAAAACTTGGACATGACAAGCACTCTCTCCCACACCAAAAAACAGCAATAAACATCAAATACCTGTCCCTGTCCCTGGAAGATCTGACGCAGCTCTCTCTGCTCTCCGGTTTCATACTCTTCCTCAGCATCCTTTCGTACGGAATCAGGATTTTGTGCCACATACCTATGGACATCGAGTGAGTTAAGAATCAGGTCATGATATATTTCAATACATAAATGTAAGAAAAAACAAGTAACAAAAAAAGACTTACAGGCTAAAGTAAAGACAACAGTCTGATTAAGAAAAAAAAATATATGGTTGAACAAACAAGTGTAAAACTATTTCAACTTTGTTAAAACCCCAAGTCAGCTCTGATAATCATTACAATTTACCATTGTTCCAGCTTTGTAGGGCATAAAAATTACTTAACGACTTATCGGTTACGCAATACAAGCGTGGGAAATTCTGACAGAGATGTCCCTTTCTATTCAAGTACACTAGATAAAACGAGATGTCACAATAAACAGCAGGAACTTTTCTTACCATTATCTAAAGAGTGTGTTACAAAATGAATAAAGAAATAGAAATAAGAATAAGAACAACCATCTTTAACAAAAAAAACAGGACACATGAAAAACAAATCTCCAAACATGAGAATACAACAGAAAAATAGAAAAGAAAATTCGAACACATGAACGCTCCCATATGCTGAAATTCCCACAAGATCTTTCATAATCTGTGTAACCTTTGCTTATCTACCGTTCTCATCCACAGAGCTTAAACTAAACCTATTCTGGATATGCTGATTTTGTTCCTTGGGCTGAAAGAGTCTAAAAACATAGTATTGTGAGGAGGAAAAGAGGAGGAGGATAAAAAGAGGAAGAGGAGGAGGAGGAGGATAAAAAGAGGAAGAGGAGGAGATGGAGGATAAAAAGAGGAAGAGGAGGAGATGGAGGATAAAAAGAGGAAGAGGAGGAGGAGGAGGATAAAAAGAGGAGGAGGAGGATAAAAAGAGGAAGAGGAGGAGGAGGAGGATAAAAAGAGGAAGAGGAGGAGGAGGAGGATAAAAAGAGGAAGAGGAGGAGGAGGAGGATAAAAAGAGGAAGAGGAGGAGGAGGAGGAGGATAAAAAGAGGAAGAGGAGGAGGAGGAGGAGGATAAAAAGAGGAAGAGGAGGAGGAGGAGGAGGATAAAAAGAGGAAGAGGAGGAGGAGGAGGATAAAAAGAGGAAGAGGAGGAGGAGGAGGATAAAAAGAGGAAGAGGAGGAGGAGGAGGATAAAAAGAGGAAGAGGAGGAGGAGGAGGATAAAAAGAGGAAGAGGAGGAGGAGGAGGATAAAAAGAGGAAGAGGAGGAGGAGGAGGATAAAAAGAGGAAGAAGAGGAAGAGGAGGATAAAAAGAGGAAGAAGAGGAAGAGGAGGATAAAAAGAGGAAGGAGAGGAGGAGGATGAAAATAGGAAGAGAAGGAAGGAAGGAGGGAAGGAAGGAGGGAAGGAAGGAAGGAAGGGAGGGAAAGAAGAAAGAAGAGGGCATAAAAATTAAGAGCAACTCACTCTTCCCGCGCCTTCTTGGTCTTCTCCTGGTACTCTTGGAACTCCCGCCGGAACCTCTCCTCCTCCTCTGCGTTGGCCTGCATGACTGCCATCTCCTCGGGCGACCTCAGGGACGTCACAAGGAACTTCAGGACCTGAGGGAGAGTCCTGCATTCTCAGAGGGAGATGTGAGGGGAAGGAGCTTCAAGATTCCAAGACTTAGAAAGCTCATGAAAACAAACAAACAAACAAACAAACAAACAAACAAACAAACAAACAAACAAACAAACAAAAACAAACAAACAAACAAAAACACACACACACACACACACACACACACACACACACACACACACACACACACACACACACACACACACACACACACACACACACACACACACACACACACACACACACACACACACACACACACACACACACACACACACACACACACACACACACACACACACACACACACACACACACTGTTGTTGATGGTCTACCATGTTCTTGATTTGCTCCTTTTTTCTGGTTATGAAGACACTAAAGTGTGTCTGTTTATTTCAAATATAAAATGACTAAGAACAGAAATGAAAGAACAGATGATGATGAAGATGAGCAGTATTCACAATCAATCATAACGGATAATCATGACGATAATGAAGACAAAGATGGAGATGATCACTGAATATTTAGAAAAGTGGAAAGTCTTACATCATGATCGTCAGCCAAGCCACCAGTGGCAGCCGAGATTCCAAAGTATCCGGATGGAGGAATGTGGACATTCTCAGCTCGCATGCAAATCTCGTAGTCCTTCTCGTTGTTTGTCATTCCATTGTGGATTAACAACTGCAAAAGGACAAAAAGAAAAAAATTGATTCGTTTGTTTCCTAGACCCTGCTCTAACCTCACTTTGCAATCTTGGTTCAGATAATGCACAATCATAACCCCAAAATTCAAAAATTATTTGAGAACAATGCTACAATGGAGGAGGCCGAATTACAACAGCAATTCATAAACTTTTGCTATAATAGTAGAATAAATGTCTCATTCTATCACAAAATTAAGCTAAAAGTTAGAGCAATCATAAACATCTGAAAATTATAAACTTCCGTAAGTATCAACGAAAAAAAAAATTCAAGTTAACCCATTCGCGCCTGATAACATGCAATCACATCATGAAAATATTTTGCTCCAGTCAGATGACGTCTTAACACGTATTGATCTCTCCCTCTAAATACACATTTACATAGTTACAGTTACATTTGTATATACACATTGTCCTTGACTTGTCAAAAAAAACGCCTCTCAGCATCCCTTAGAATCTAGTGCTAGTTATCCTCACAGAAGGAGCAGCATTAGGCAAAAAATTGGCCAAGTGCGAATGGGTTAAATTTAAGTAAAATTAGAGCTAAAAGAAATTAAAATATCCATATACACAAAGAAGTACTTAATACAATAAATATCATGTACTTAACCTAGAAAGGTATTTCATCCCAATAAAAAGAAATCAGAAACTAGTATTTAAGTACTTAAATTAAGAAAATATTTAACAATCAGTAAATACATTCATAAATAATCAATACAAGAACAAAGAAACAAATCTAAATACAGAATAAATACTAAGCATTCAGCAAAAAAGTCCTATCATTCACCAATCCTTTCTTAGGAATTTTCTTTACACATCTTTCTGATGAAATGTACATTTGATGTACAAAAAATAAGAATGTAAAATATCAGAGGAAAAAGGAAGTATACCACTGCATTACACATTACATTTCAGGTGGGAAAAAAGCAAGGGAAAAAGAAAAAAGGGATTTGTTAATGTCATGTATCACATGCAACAAAAAATAGTCACCAATTCTCAAATCTATTAGAAATAGTGAAAACCATGATATAAATTTCTCAACTTTCCATGTTAAATCGTACTCAATTCTTTATTCTTTTGGACTTGTGTAATTATCACATAAATATAATGTTCTAACAAGACTGAATATCATTTTATCTCTTGTAAATATTCCACTATAATCTGTATAGAAAAAAATATCTGGTACCCTCTTACAATGTTACAGGCAAGATTAGAATAGTTCTTTCTCTTGTTTTCTGAACAAAAGCTAACAAGATTTTGAATAATAGCCTCCTTTATGCATACAAAAAGGAAAAGCATGGTCACACTTCATATTCTATCTGACACCATTTCTCACCAAGAAACAATAAAAAATCACATTACACAAAGCAGTATTCTAACCTATATCCTCTGAGGTCATAAGCAACAGGAGACACTTGCAACCTAACACTTTCATTGCAGGATATTAGAAGGATTAACATCACAACTCACAATTAAAGTCATTAGAGGGGTTTCACTCCACCACACTCTGATTACTTTTCCTAAGGAAGGTTCCGCTACCATTCTCAATTAGCTGGTCAATTTGGGAAAAGTCAGTCATCACTCTCTGGGGCACTCCGTCATGCCTCCCCTACCGGGCTCATGCTCCCCCTCCTCTTCTTACTCTTCTTTGTTCTATTTCTCCTGGTCTTCTTCCTCCTACGCCTCCTGGTCTTCTTCTTGCCGGGTTTAGGTGTAGAGGTCACCGAGGGGTCTTCTGTTGGTGTGGTCTCACTAGTGCCAAACCATCCCCAGCCCGCTTCCATCTCGCCTTCCGCATTCTCATGTATGGGTTCCTCAAAAATGTGGGTGCTCTCTGGAGCATCTTGTGTATATTCTGGCTCTGTGGTTATTTCAGTCTCTGGGCTCACTGTGGATGTCACCGCTTCGTCATCCCACCAACCAGTGGTAGTTGATTCAAAACCATTTTCTGGCAAGTTTGTGGTGGTTGACGAATCAGGCAAGGTGGTAGTTGTGTACTCATCATACTCCGACAAAGGGACACCAGTGGTTGTAGGAGAGTCGGTGGTGGTTGAATATTCATATGGCTCCACAGGTTGTAGTGGCTCTTCATACCTAGTCTCATTTTCATTTCCAACATCACCTTCCTCTTCCATTTTTGAATAATCATACTCTATCAGTTGGGTCTTTACCTGTCCATTTAAAGTTATTAATATTCCAAGACCCAACAGAAACATTCTGGTAACATTCGCAATATCTCCTACCTAATCAAATATTCTCACTAGCTCTTCAAAAATATCTAACCAAATTTCCTCAAGGTTTTCAAAAACAAAAAGTTGTAATTGAATTTCTCTAACCTACTTAAAAATTGTAAAAGTTAAATTATCATTATTCACTGTAAACTAAAAAAAAATCTTGTATAATACAAAAATGATCATCACTAGAAGAAAAAGTAAATAACAACAATCTTTCTTTGGATTCATAAATACTCAACCAAGAACACTTGCTATCAAACTTACCGTTAAGACATTCTTGTAGTACTCTATTTTCGCTCTTACAGGGAAGGGCTTGTTACGGAAGTCTCGTAAACATCCTCCTAGTTGCTGGCTTAGTCCATCGCTAAACACAAAGAAAAATTTTGATTACAGATATCTGAAAGTGATACACATTTCATTGTGAAAAGCCATTATCTATTCATCTTCTTTCTTTAAAAGTAATATAGATTTTAATTCTAGACGAATACATGCTTTAAATACTACACTGCAAAGTATTAACCATTTCACAAAGTGCATTGGCAGAAAAATCTACAATACACAAAACAGGCCTCTTGAAAAGCAAGGCTCCCGGTCTATTTCAAACCTATTTTGCATATAGCCACTCTTTCTGCCATTGTATCGTCACAGTAATGTGTTTCGTCACTAAAATGGTGTATGGTTAATATACTTACTGTTCATGATCATAGACTTTGGTACCATCATTGACCATAGCCATAACATAGGGGTTGTTGCGCTTGTTGTCATTATCAAAGGAATCAAAGAACACACCCAACCCATTCCACTTGTCCGAGCTACCAAACACGGGGCCCTCAACTCCTGGTTTGTCAGTGAACCAGATTGCCTAAATGCAGAAGAAAAGATTATGAGTGGGAGTAGTCCTATCAATGACACTAACTAAACTGTTTGTGTCTAAGCAAGTGCTTCTTTTTTTTTGTCTTGATAAGCAAGTGCTATTTTTTGTCAACTATACAAAAACAACAAAAAATTCTACATTCATCAACAAATACAAATCTAAGCCAAGAGACATAGCCAATCAGTTACTGTCCCATACTTACCAAACCATCGGCACCTATTCTCCCTCTGCCGGTCACTCGGAACACAACATCTACTTCCCACCATTCAAAGTTCGTAGGATTCTTGGTCCAGATCTGGCCCTTCTGACTCCGCAGAGACGGAGTTATTCTCACGCTTTCCTCGCTTGCAATTGCATCTGGAAGAGGAGAGAGACGTGCAAATATTGTAAAATAGATTGGAAATAGTGCCTATTCACCACGGAAATATCCACTTGCTCTAAATGTGTAATTCACAAATTCATCTAATTATTAAATTTTTTGGGTACATTTTCCCAGCCTCCCTAAGTCTCACCCTCACATCCTAAAGCATCTAGAAGATTGGAGCACATATGAATGATATCTAGTCATGTAATAATAAATAATAAGGACTAATTTTACTTACTCTAGCATTGGAAAAATCTTACTTAGCTTTCACCAATGACAATATTAACATGATATTGCTTAATCACAAACAATAAGAAAAATCATAATATAACATCTATAAATTTCTGAAGCCAAAGTAGGCAGCCTAAAACAATAGCTCAAGTTACATCAGATGGGAGACTAGCATTAAAAATAAACACAAGGAAGGGCATACAGTGAAGCCCAAGGCATTTCCTCTCAATTAATAACATTCACTGAATTGTTTGACTTTTGCAACATGCAAATTATTCAATTTGGAATAGATAAGTATACAAACCTAACCATAAACATATTTAAGATAAAAACCTATTTGAATAACACAATTCTAAATGCTAAAATAAACTTCAAGACAACTTAAGTATTTTGGATTTATAGCTTTACTTTAGACTTCATTTTTAGAAAGATATTTTTTTTTCATGCACACTATCTGTAATTGTCTCGGTACATTTAAGTAATACAAGGATGTACATGACAAACAGGTCTACTAGAAACTACCCAAAAATTATCAAACAGGAAATAACTTACTAATGAATATCAACATTACAAACTTGGGTCACGGTCATTTTAGGGACATAATCTTAAATTCTAACTCGAGCACTTTATAACAATACTATTCTTATCATATATCTTAGAACATATATCATCCTATTTTGGCTTCTGTAGACAAGTTCTATTTTTGCCAGAATCCAGATGGTAGAGGGTTGAAGGCTTTAGCCAAAGAATAAACATTCAACCTACTCCAGCTTTGGGATTCTAATCAAAAGGCATTTTAGTCTAGTGTATCTAATGATCATATCCAACACCAGAGTAGTTTACAGCCCTGAGGAGTAGGATATTATATCATTAGCACATGCCGACTTGTTTCCCTAACCTGACTACAGAATCTAAAATAAATTTACTAAATCACTTACACTCTGTCCATTAAATATGTATATTCTATAACTACATATTTTCATAAATCCACCCACTCTATACACTAAACTTAAAGGCTAACAAAAAATTGTACATGAGCCTATTTATAGGCTGTTACATGAATTAAAAACTTAAAGTATAAATATATATTTTCCTAAAACATACTTGCTCTTCACTTGCTCTTCTCTTACTTCCACCTGCCCATCACACTCATCAATTCTGAATCTTGGATTTTCCCCTAACATTCGCTCCCGTTGATGCACTCTATATGCTTCATATTTACCAACTCCAAATATACACAATTTTCTCAGAATTTGCTACCTTATTACCTTATAGTTATCTTAAACAATACTCACTCCATGCACATTCATCCCAACTACATTAAAAGCTAAAGTAAAATTATGATATCCTTTCTTTTTATCTATGTAGAATCGTCTTAAAAGTTACAAAGCGTGAATATATGGAGTTATCCTTATTTCAATTTTTTTTTTTTTTTACTCCCAGTATCCTTATAACACCTATGCAATTCTCACATCCATTCAAGTAAATCACCTTAGTTATCAATCAATATGACTATAATTACAAAATAAGAGAATGATAACTTCCACAAACATTTAAAATCGCCATACACTCAATACTTGGAGAACTCACAAGTCAGGTGTTTCCTGGGAGAGAAACAGCTGATTTAGCATTTTGGTCACATATGGGAGGCAGGCAATTCTCCCAACATATGGACACGAACAAACCAAAGTCAAACCATCCCAGGACATAACCACACGCTCATAAACACACTGCAACCTGGTGTGACACACATTTCCAGCTTTTCCGGGTTGGATCTGACATATGTTTACATATCGTGTCAACAAACGACCCTCTCGCGGGCGGACTGCGGCCCCATAGCAAGCCACTAGGAACACCAACCCCTTCAAACTAGTAACCAGGTCCCTTAACTCGGCCTCCAAGTCATGAACAAAAGGTCGTGGCCGCCGCATTGAGGTGCCCCATGCCCAGGGTATGAGCATATGTTAGCAGACGACCCCCTCTTGACCGGCCCGAGCGAGCTGTCAAGCCTCACTCGCACTCACTCGTCTTTACTCACTTCCACTGTACGACCAGAAGGGCACGAGGTTGTCCTTCTGCGCCAGGTAAGGGCCCTTGAAACTGTACTTATATTCGAAGCGTCTGTGTTGGTTTTGACTGAGCACAAACGATATGAGAGATAAAAGTAACGCGAGGCTCCAGCAGAGGTCCATCTCTGCTACTTGTTGAGCGCCCAATGAGCTCGCGACGAAACAACACGTACACGTCACGATAACGCCGAGTCAGTCGAGAAACTATTGTCTTACAAATGATCATACTTCTTTTTCAATTTTTAAGATGCTGGTTTTCTAATACCTTCATTTATATAATTACTATAATCCTATATTTAGTTGAGACTTCTTTACATAGTTATTTTATATTTTCTTTTTAAACCTGCCGGAAGAAAGAATCTTTTTGGGGTCTATCCAAATCCGGACGCATAGGTGAACGTTCGTCTAGGATTCGGTATTGGATAAGTATATCTAACCCTAATATACACGTCACTAATGAGTTTTAAATGCGTCGGAAAAATATCATCAACATACATATTTGATAAAAGTTTTCCTTCGTTGACAACAGAAAAATCATTTGCAGGTTTTTGCATACTGATAGAGGTTTAATGACATTCATTTATAACTCGTAGCGCCTTCTAGAACATGAAGAGAGCAAACTGCACATCAATTGCATGTTTTGTCCGATAATTAATTCTAACTAAGTAATTTTTATATTCAATGAAAAAGAATAGTGGGGGGAGAGAGAGAGAGAGAGAGAGAGAGAGAGAGAGAGAGAGAGAGAGAGAGAGAGAGAGAGAGAGAGAGAGAGAGAGAGAGAGAGAGAGAGAGAGAGAGAGAGAGAGAGAGAGAGAGAGAGAGAGAGAGAGAGAGAGAGAGAGAGAGAGAGAGAGAGAGAGAGAGAGAGAGAGAGAGAGAGAGAGAGAGAATGGTATTATAATCTATTGCCTATTGTTATTTCCATTACTTACATTCGTTATCATTACCAGTGTCATTATTTTTATTATTGTTATTATTAATATGATTATCCTTGTTATTGTTATTATTTTCATCATCATTTTTACGATCCTTTTTATTATCATCATTATCATTATTATCGTTATTTTGATAATCATCTTTATAGCTACCACTCTATTATTATCATCATCATTATCATCACTATTATCATCTTCGCCAATATGTTGTTACCGTCATCATCATCATATGGTTATTACAATCATCATAATTATTATCACTGGTGCTATCAGCTTTATCTTTATTACTATTCATGAATCTGTAGCTTGCATCCCTTGTGTTACAATTAATATGGTCAACGCTCTGTTATCATTAATTTTACCATAATTGATATTATTGTTATTTATATCTTTAACAGTAATAATATTAGCATCATGATCGTAATGTTTTTTTTTTAATTTCCATCATCATCATTATTCGTGTTATCATGATCATTATTGTCATGATTGTTCTAGTCATTATTGATGCTATAATTCTGTCATGATTATTATCATGATTGTTAATGTAGTTGTTGCTATGATAATAGATGTTATTACTAACACCTGCCTTATTTTCATTATCATTATCTTTGTCAATGTCATCATAATTATTTCTATCATTATCGTATATAGTCATTGTCACTATTGTTCAATCTCATATCAAGAGTATTTAATCCAGTTTTTTTTTTCACTAACAAGCTTTCCTTTCAAATTTCAATTTATCCAAAAGTGAAAGTCTAGGACGCTTCAAAATGCCGTAAACATTGAACTGAAAACTTAAGTCCTGAAACGTTTAACGAATAAAACAATGTCTGTCTGTATACTACATGCTAAGCATACCAGCGAGTAGAAGTCAAACACATACACACACACACACGCACAAAATAACTGCAGGGTAAAATAAAGATGAAATCTATTGGAAGCGAGCGTGTGGCGTCAGTGGTAACCATGGCAACCCTCATTTGAGTCCCAGCTGAGTGGCTGAGGTAGTGACAACAGACACGCACTGTTGACGTGGAAAGTCTTCATTGTCGGAGAGAGAATGGCCATGAATATTTTAAGAATGTGATATGTTTATGATGGGAGTATCGAAACCGGATCCGGATAAGCACAATAGTTCCATCATTTATTTATTGGCGGGTATATTGGAATATATTTTATCCTTAGTCAAAAAAATATTACTGGCAGTGATTTTTTTTTCTCTTGGGGTTGTTTTTCGAGGCGATCTGAGTCAGGTTCATTAAAGGAGAACGAGAGAGAGAGAGAGAGAGAGAGAGAGAGAGAGAGAGAGAGAGAGAGAGAGAGAGAGAGAGAGAGAGAGAGAGAGAGAAAAGAGAGAGAGAGAGCGATAAAATACAGAGAGAGAGAGATATAAAAGAGAGAAAAGAGAGAGAGAGAGCGAGAAAAATAGAGAAAGAGAGAGAGATAGAGAGAAAAGAGCGAGAAAAAGAAAAGAGAGGATAAAGACAAGAGAGGAGATATAAAGAAGAGAGAGCGAGAAAAATAGAGAAAGAGAGAGAGATAGAGATATTGAGAGATAAGAGATATCAGTTTAAAAAAGAAAACGAAATAAATAAGAATATTCAAAAGTACAGATAGGACAAATAGCCAAGTACCCTCGCACAATCCCTCCAGTAGTAAGGCTAGGCAAGTGGGCTGTTCTCGTGGCCAAACGGGTTTTGTGACTGTCCGCCCGTACTTTCTCTCCTCTCTATTATGGGGAAACTGCTTATTCGGGTTGCCTGCATCATCCCTGTGTGCGTGTATGACACCGCTACTAAGATAACGAATATATTTGATGGATTCAGAGATTGGTACATTTATTTTCACTAATTATGCATTGTTGTGACGGTTTTATACCTTAATCATGGTTCATCCATCCTCATTTTACACCGCACCTGTTAGGTAATTATGGCGGGAATGTGTAACAAGTGCACAGAGACTATTAAGGTTGGGATATGAGAGAGAGAGAGAGAGAGAGGGAGGGAGAGGGAGAGGGGGAGAGGGAGAGGGAGAGGGGGAGAGAGAGAGGAGAGAGAGATGGAGATGCAGGGAGAGAGAGAGAGAGATGGAGATGCAGAGAGAGAGGGAGAGAGAGAGAGAGAGAGAGAGAGAGAGAGGAGAGAGAGAGAGAGAGGGGAGAGAGAGAGAGAGAGAGAGAGAGAGAGAGAGAGAGAGAGAGAGAGAGAGAGAGAGAGAGAGAGAGAGAGAGAGAGAGAGAGAGAGACCAGAAGGGGAAGGTGAGTCGAAGAGGCGCCAGAAAGGTGGGAAAAGAATTTAAGGTCACAACACAAGAGGAAAAATCGACATAAAATTCGTGAGACACGTGTGCGCGGAAAAGTGAACATCGTACGCTCAGGGTATTGTTTAAAAACCTAACCTATCATATCTCTTTCGCTCCACACTCGTTTCTCAAACAAGAATGATTCTAGCAGAAATGTAGCAAGGATGGTGTAATATCACATTTGTTGAAATATGAAATTACGAAAGGTATAACTTTTTTTCTTTTTTTTTTTCGAAGCGTGTTTTAATTCACTGCAGTTCAGTGAGACTTTTGAAGGCTGTAGTTATGTTATATAAATCAATTCCGTATGATGAGCTTATCATCCTGCACATTGTTGCCAATAATCACGTAAAGGCAAATTTTCAGGATTTCAATTTTCTCTCCTATTCTGAAAGTTAAATTTTTAACGCATTTTTTTATGCTCACAAAGGTTGCTGATATGTTTCATGGATATAAAGTTGATATATCAAGTCTGTACTTAATAAAAAATAACTATTATTAGTTTTTGCCAATTCCCTATTCTAAAAATGTTGACAGTCATTATATATTCTGATATGGGTCGCCTTAAATAGCTGGGATAGAATTTGTATTCGCCACTCAAAAAAATTCAAAATTTCTGACTGGAGTCGGCCGGTATATCATGTAAACTGAGATCCGGTATACACATTTAAACCGATTTGTTTTCAATTACACAAGAACAAAACAGGAAACTTTAAATGATAAAGAGTTCTGAAAGTATATCATGCTGTTTCCACACCGCAGATTGCTCATAATCACAGGCCAAATGTAAAACATAAAATCCATTCTATTTATAACTGCTAATACGGAGTGATTCTCCGTATTGATTTACTAATATTTAACGAGACTAATTAATTTTAGATGATGTATTATCTCCAAAACACACACGCACACGCGCGCGCGCACACACACACACACACACACACACACACACACACACACACACACACACACACACACACACACACACACACACACACACACACACACACACACACACACACACACACACATATACACACACGATACCCATTCTTGCAATAGTAAATATCTGAAGAGTTCATACTCGGAGACCGACTCAGAACTCGCCAAGCTGTGGACGAGCAGTTACAGGATTACAGGAGCAAAACCAACGTTGAAATCCTCAGGTTTTTCTAAGAAGCACGTTCTCCTATCCGCCGAGGTTTCTTGAGAGATACATTGGAGTCTAAACATGCTGGTTTGTATGAGAGAAAAAATATGATGGGATAAGATTGAGGTGTAAACTGGGAAAAAAGATGATTTCGTTTATTGAATGAGTATTGGATTAATTCAGGTATTGTTTTACTTCGTATGGATCATTTACAGTTTCTGGGTTTATCCAAATACATTTTTTTTCGAGCTCATTCTTAATTTTCACAAAAGATCAATTTAGTTTACTTTGAAGATCTGTTGTGTCAGCTAAATTTCAGTGAATATCCCATCATAAAGGTCTACCGTATGTCCATTTGAGGGCTTGAGGGATTATAAAAAAAAAAATAATGTAATAGCAGATTTAGATATTCACGAATGCAAGACATGAAGAATGAAACATGGCACTTTCTTAGTGAATATGAATATCTATTATTTTGTCTTTTTTAACGGACTTTTAGAGATAAATCAAGCTCTACATGTATTTTCAGAATCGTCGAAAACGGAGGCTGAGGCAACTGGCTTTGTTGATCGTAAAATGTATCTTTGCTTTTCCATTGCAGGTCGCCAGGTCTCTTGCATTTTATATAGATCTTTGTAATGGACACTTTTATCGCAAACCAAATCGTAGAGTTACATCATATCTAAATTAACGACCTTGACTAGACGCAATTTAGCAAGTGTTGAGCAAGGAACCTCATCCATGAATTGGTCCTGGTTTTGGCTTTACTCTCAACGGCCCTGTGTATTTGGAACCCATAGGATATCTGCTGTAATTTCGTATTTTAGATGTTGATCAACGCTATGATGTAGAGTGCCCATCAATTTGAGTTTTAGATATAGATCAAGGTAAGCCAAGATATGAGAATTCTCTGGCTAGTATGACTTTCTTCTACCATAAAAAGCAAGTAATGCAAGAATTAAGAATAGAAAGGGGAACATATGTATAGAAAAGTTTAAGTATATACAGTACAAGCATTAGTGAAAGAAATTCCATTTTACATGGAACAGGTATAGTGGAAGATGAGACAACAGTTTCGAAATATTCTCGTATTTCATCTTCGGGTCAGTCATTATCCAAACAATGGCATATAACAAACCATTGAAACAGGATGCCTAGTACTGATATGTATGTAAAGTGATTTATACGTCACGGCATGTAATTCGTGTTTAATAAAGAAGGAAACCATGGGAACAAAAACTTTGATAGTAATATAGCTTTTTGGTTAATAGTAACGGAAGCATATATTGAGGAAACAGCTAAGTAACATCTTGATTTACGTGATAAGGTGACTTGGTTAGAAATGAAATATGGCTCAGGTGAGCGACAGCAAGACGTTAACTTCGATTCATGTTTCTTGGCACATTCATGGGAAGGTTTTTTGTTGGTTGTCAGAATGGGTCAACCAAGCCTGTCCTTCATAAAGCTTATCCAATTACAGGAGCCCTGCGTTGAGCAATGTCCGGTTCACAAGCTCGGATTATAAGGCAAGCCAAGGCGCAAGAGGAGGAAAAGTTTACAGGAAGATTTCAAGAAGCAGAAAATGAAAGAATTGACTGATGAGTATTCTCGATCGCCAGAACATAAAGTGGAGAACATATTCTGAGATTGTGGTAAAAAAGAATTTTCCAAAGAGTATACGAAGGGTTGAAAGATCATTTGTGGATGTTATAAAGCGCAAACAACCAGTCTGGAACACCCCTGGAAACACAAGTCACAGCTATCACAATGAGATCTGGTTACAAATAGCAAGGGGAAATTCATGGAAGAATGGCCTTTATTGATTGATACAATCAATAATCTAACGTAGATGTTATTAGGTGTCAATTGTTATTGACATCTACCAGAATCACAACAGATTATCAGAATTTCTGACCTCTAGATATCAGGGTTGAAGTTCAAGAAAGCGAGACCTTTCGTCTATTTACCACCATGAAATATACCTTCATCCTGGGGTTCAAATATGGAGATCTCTTGTCATACCTCTATGCAGTTTAGATTGCAACATAAGTGTTAAGTAGAACATTTAAGGGAGGAAAAGGAAGAAAAGGTGAAGGGAGGTACTGTAGCATTACGGATGTATCAAACAGAATCTGATCATCTTCTGGATGTAATTATCATATGCCTCTAGTTCTTTAAAAAAAAAGGCACATTTGGTCTAGCAGAGAAAGTACTTGTTAGGATCGAGTTGGCTCAGCTTAGAAGAAAGTGGGAACTGGAAATTCTGACAACCCAAGTACCTGTGGGATGCTCAGTCACAGGAGAGTGATTCACTGTAGGATTAGCAGATGATCAATATTGCATCTTAAGAAGCTAAAGCCAGACATTTTGGGAAGACATATAGTAGTCTGACATGTGAACAATTGTTAGTG